>NC_135881.1:131988515-132161038 GCF_964194155.1 Cetorhinus maximus
ACTCTAACGCTCATTAGTTTGCAGTCTGTGCCCGAGGGGTGAATAGCTCTTGAGCATTTGATGGCGCTTTCATGCCTATGTTGCTTGAGTGGACAGATAAGGTAGAGGCCCAGCTCCAAGCATGTCAATGTGGCTGCG
This sequence comes from Cetorhinus maximus, assembly GCF_964194155.1. Classification (NCBI taxonomy): domain Eukaryota; kingdom Metazoa; phylum Chordata; class Chondrichthyes; order Lamniformes; family Cetorhinidae; genus Cetorhinus; species Cetorhinus maximus. Next base: position 131,988,654 of record NC_135881.1, read on the forward strand.
CCTGAACTGTCTCAGCTGCGGAGGAATAGTCACTTTATACAACATTTCCCTAATGTGTGGCTGCTTCCCTCCCTTTATCCCCGCATGTGCTTGTGCACTACTATCAAACTGGGTTGCCTCGCCACCGCCAACCCACCTCGCAGCATGTTGCCTTGCCCCCCAACTCATCCCAGACGCAGTGCAGCCCTGGCCCTCCAACTTGACTCAGACACAATGCAGCACTTGCCCCCCCAACTCATCTCACAGCATGCTGCCTTGCCCCGCAACTCGCCTCAGGCATAGTGCAGCGCTTGCACCCTCCTAACTCATGTCAGACTCAGTGCAGCCCTTGCTCTGGCACCACACTGTCAGCCAACCAAGAAAAAGCCACTTGCCAGTGCCCTCGCCTGAATGTGCGGTGCCTCAGCCTTAAAGTCGAACGGGCGACCCTCACGAGCGCTGTGCAATGTTAGTGAGCACTCACCTCCCAGTTCCCCTTAAAGTGCCGTTCAGCAGGTGCACGCCTTTTAAATGCTGTTGTGAAACACACCAGCATGCAATCACACCGACATGCTTGGATGATCCAGCGTGGGGGAATGATTCCAGCGAGCAGGGCTTATAATGATATGCAGACGTATTAAAATGGCATTCTTGACATGTGGCGGCACCATTGATGGGCAGAGCGGATGATCGCAAACAGGTTTCGCGCAATTTTTGGCCTTCCTGCCATATTGCCTGTCACGCCCACCATGGCGCCCTATGCCAATGGGGCTGGAAAATTCCATCCTTGTTCTCTGATTCAATCGCTAACTCGTAGCGCATTCCACTACGTAAAGAGTTGTCCCTACACTCTGTGCTAAGCCACTTTTAATCTTGTATTTAAATCCCCTCTTCTTGACCGCTCAATCACTGGAACAGTCCATATCTATCTTATCAGTTCCAACCCTTCATTATTGTAATCACCTCTAGTGAAACACCGTGTAATCTTTCTTGTCTAATGTAAGCACCCCCATTAATATGACAACATGCTGGAATGCTATTTGTCAGATCCTTTGTGAAATAGTTACCCAGCTTAAAACTGTGCAGATATTTTGAAAAGAACAGTAGGAAGTGACTACAGGAATAAATTATAACTATATTTTAAAAAGCATTACAGAAAAGAATACTTGAATCACAATTCACTACATTACAAACTTAAAATAACTAAATGACTGATGAGTTTATGTTGTAATATGATTCCCTTAAGGTTGTAACTTGCTTGTGTTAGTTGGAATGAAGAAATGGTTCACGTTTTAAACACGCTGTCCCAATTATACCACACCTCTTTGTGACCCACAGGTTTATTTGCAGTTGTTATTTTTCCAAGAAAGGAAAATCTGTGATTGTTGACTGACCTTGGATCACTCAGAGATAATTAAGAAGACGTGGAGATCCATAATTCTCTTCAAAGGACTGAACCAATACAGAATTGTCACTCATGCTGCTTTGTGAATGATTTTTAAATCTGAATTTTGGATCTTTTGCCTGCCGTGTGTATGTCCTTGCTTACATGTGTGTTTGTGTTTTGTGCGAGATACAGTGGCCGGGAATTTATGGCCCCTCCCCCTGGCGGGATATTACGGTCCCGCCAAACTGAATGGAGATCCTAATGGCTCGCTGCATCCACTGGGGGATGACACGCCATGGTGGGGCCATAAATTCCTGGCCAGTATGTGTACAAACATATGTGTGCAATTGTAAAGTATATAAAAGATAGTATTGGTAATATTGAGATAATATTGTATTCAGCTACAAATTTAATTTTAGCATCAAGTGGCATTTCATTGTAGTTTATTTATTGCAACCAAAAAAACAATTCTTCTTATTTAAGTGTCATCCTCTCTAATAAATAAATAGAATAATTAAAAAATCTAAGTTATGAGATGAGTGATTTGTAAAGACAGATTTTACACATTTTGTAAAAGGGATGCACATTATTGATCTCGGTAATCAATTCATCTAAACATAGGTAAATACTCCATTAATAGATCCCCAGATGAAAACTTAGTTCTTTTCATTCTTCCTTTCAAGTCACTATGAAACATGAGTGTTGCTACTGTTTCATGTGCAATCCTTACTTCCCCACATATAACTTGCAATATGAATCAGATAAGTGAATTATGATTGCTGGTTTAAGCCAAAATAAACCAATTCCTAATACCATAAAGTAAGTGAGCTACTTTTCCAGATTTACAGCTTACATACTTCCCAATATCACTCATGGTTTACTTTGTCACAAACCACCACTTCCTCTTGTTTGAGGAAACAGGGAGTTGGGATAAATGGGACATTTTTCAGGATGGCAAACTGTAATTAGTAGGGTGTCAAAGGGATCAGTGCTGGGGCCTCAACTATTTATGATATATTAATGACTTGGATGAAAGGGCCTTTGTAACAAAATTTGCTGACAATATGAAGATAGGTAGGAAAACAAGTTGTGAGGAAGATACACACAAGGGATATAGATAGATTAAATGAATGTGTATAAAATTGGCAGATGGAGTATAATTTGGGAAATTGAAGGGTTGTCCATTTTAACAGGAAGAATAGAAAAGCAAAATATTATCTAAATGGAGACAGACTGCAGAATGCTGTGGTATAGAAGGATCTGGCTGTCCTCTCATATGAATCACAAAAAGTCAGCATGCAGGTACAGCAAGTAATTAGGAAGGCAAGCAGAATGTCGGCCTTTATTGCAAGGGGGATTGAGTATAAAAGTAGGGAAGTTTTGCTACAACTGTACAGGGGCATTGGTAAGACCACACCTTAAGAGTACTGTATACAGTTTTGCTCACATTACTTAAGAAGGGACATACTTGCAGCTTAGAGAACATTCGCTAGGTTGATTCTTTGGATGAGGTGTTTGTCTTATAAGGAAAGATTGAGCAGGTTATGCCTCTACTCATTGGAATTTAGAAGAATGAGAAGTGATTTTATTGAAACATCCAGGGCTACATCTTCTGGTCGGCAAGCGGAGGGCGGGGTGACATAGGGCGGGCATCCCGACGTCATCTCACTTCATTTAGATTTTCAGTTCGGTAGGTGCACAGCCGAATCGGCTGTGCGCCTGTCGAACTGTCAAAGGCCTATTAAGACCATTTAAAAAGTAATTTAAATGATTAATGGACTTTAAGGCTGGCGGGCAGGCGAAGAGCCCAGGCGGCCTTCAGAAAAAACATGAACCCTCATCCACAGGCGGGATGAGGTTTCATGAGGGTATTAAAATTTGTATAAAATGTTTAAATAAAAGAAATTAACATGTCCCAGCTCATGTGACAGTGTCACACGAGGGGACATGTCAGGAATATTTTTGCCTGCCTTTAATGAAAGTTTGAATCTTGAGCCGATCTCCCCGAGGCAGCACTTTGCCTCAGGGAGATCTGTGCGCTCTTTCGTGCACATGCATGAAAGAGCACACTCCTGGCTCAGGGAACTCTCCCCCCCCCACCACCCTCCGGTCACACAGGGAGCACATAGCGCTTCTGAGCAGACATCACGCTGGGCGGGCCTTAATTGGCCCGCCCACGTAAAATGGCACCACACCCCCAACTGGGGGGTGCTGATCGGGAACCCGCTCGCTCGTGCCTACTCCCACTCAACCTCCCCCGATGGGGGGAAAATGCTTCCACTAAGGTTCTTAGTGGGCTTGACAGGGCTGATGCTAAGGGGATGCTTCCCCTCATGAGGAATCTAGAATCTAGTACTGGGGGCACAGTCTAAAAATAAGGGGTGTCCCATTTAAGAGAGAGACAGGAGAAATTTCTTCTCTCAAAGGATTTTTTTTTCCCTTAATATTTTTGAGTTCTCTTCCCCAGCAAGCAGTGGTGGCTGGGTCATTAAATATATTCAAGGCTGAGATGGACAGATTTTGATTGACAAGGGAGTTAAGGTTACGGGGAGTAGGCAGGAAAGTGGGGTTAAGGCCACAATCAGATCAGCCATGATTTAATTGAATGGCGGAGCAGGCTCGAAGGGCCGAATAGCCTACTCCTACTCCTATTTCTTTCTTATGTTCTTTTATTTGTCTCATCATCTGTTTGCTCTGGTGTACTTAAAATAAATTTATATTCTAAATTTCTAACAGCAGATGTTTTCCATTCTGTCAACTATTCTGACAACTCTTGGACTGTAGCAGACAATAGGATTGAATTCCTGAATATAAAGCAGTTCTGGATATTTTGTCCACCAACTCTTAAAACATTTATATTATGGTTCAAATCTCAGTTGAGCTCCTCGCATTAAGGGCTGGATTTTCGATGAGTCAGGTTGATTTGGGAGCCATTTAAAAATGGTGGGAGGTCCTTGTTCTGGGATTCTTGACCCTATTTCTGGGCGTGCCTTTAAAGGGAGTGCTTTTAAAGGATGTCGACTGGTTCAGGTTGACAGCCCGCACCCAGAACTCCTGATCAGACCGGCTCCATTGCGGAGATAGGCATATCCCACGCTTCTACAATTTTCATGGAATCGGGCCAGGTTTTTAAAGATTTGTGTTTCATGGCCCCTCGGGGGAGTCATGAACCCTAGTCAGTATGAGGGGACCTTTTTAAAGGTGGGATACCAAGGTCCTCCTCATGCCCCCCTGCCAAAGTAAGGCACTCCGCTCAACCCCATGGACCATCATGCCCCCTAAGCCAAGCTATGGTACTTAGATGCCAACTAAACCATTATGCACTGTATAGAACTAATGAACCATATAGTGATAGCTGAATGAGTTAAAAAAGCTTTTAAAAAAGCCATTCATTCATTACTTTCCACTATGTTAAAAGAAAGTTATTTCACTACAGGGCAATAAAAGTGTCAATCAAACAGATCCTTTGAAGTATCAATAACAAAAGCTGAAAGCCCTTGAAATCTCTTAACCTCATGTAAATAAACATTGTGAAATTGACAGCAGAGATCAGAGAGTCAGAGCTGTCAATCAAGCAATGTTTTCCCTGGAACTCAAATGTTTCAACAAGAATAATGGATTTATGGGCTCTAGAAAAGCTTCATTATGCTTGCTTGGCTGGAAGCCTAGATACCTATTACTCTTGTTGAAACACTTGAGTTCTAGAAAAAACATTGCTTGATTGACAGCTCTGGCTCTCTGACCTCTATTGTTCTGCACCCTCCTCCCCTCACCACCCCCACTTCCCGACTGCCACTGCCACCACCACCACCACCATCTCCACAAATATTTTAATTTATTCTTTTATTTTTATTTGTGCTCTTCTCTCTATTTCTCACTCCTCTCTAAAGTCTTTGACACAAGGGGCAGGAACTTCCCTGCTGGCTTCAGAACCCTGCCAATTGCCAAATGGGTGTCAATAGCCTACTATGTGTGGAGAACATCCACCCAATTGTGATTTTCGCTGAATTGGCCAATTAATGGCCAGAAGGCAGGCTCACCTTCCAATTAAGAACATCAGGCAGGTTCTCGGAGCTGAAGAACCAGCAGGATGCCCTTTCAGGTAAGTAAGTGAGAGGATGCCTGAAAGTGGAGGCATGCTCTCTCCAAATTTTCTAACTTAAACTAAAAGCAGCCAGGCCGTCATTGTAGACTGTTTTTCAGGGTGAAGCTGAAGCCAGGCTAACAAGCAGGGCCTCCAGGCCTACCTGGAACACTGGCCCCTGGTCTTCCACTTACAGGCTGCCTCCTGGCAACTAAACTATTCCCTGACGCCTCTAGGAACCTGGAAGCCAACTGAAAATTTCCAAACATAGACCTTAATAGGCCATTAACAAGGTCAATTCACTATCTGCCATTCACAGGCGGATAGCTCTGTCACCACACCACCCTCTCCCTACCAGAACAAAAATCAGCTGGGATCTATAGAGAGCAGGCGATCCACTCTGCTGGATTACTGCCTGGGCAGCAGATTTCAGAATGGCCCCCGCTATGAGTTTTGAGAGCCCACTTGACTGTGGGGCCATTATAACATAGCCCAATCATATATTCACCCAATATCCAGATGCATGCACTTGGCAGTAGAAGTTACTTAATGTAGAGTGTGGTAAATCTTCCTGATTTTTCTGAGGCCAGTGGCAGCGCCACTGTTACCCAGGCTCAGAAGAGATAAAGTAGCACAGACTGGAAATGAAACCTCTCTAATCTGTTTTTCTTAGTGCCACAAATGTTTATATGCTGAGTTGTCAGAAAGCTTGATCTATGCTTTAGTTGAAATTCAGAGATCCTACAGTTTGCTTTATTGGTCACATATTAAAATGCTATTGGCAGCTATGCCTTCAGTTGCTTTGGCCCCAAGCTCTGAAATTTTCATGCTAAACCACACCACCTTTCTACATCTCTTAATTCCCTCCTTCAAGACGCTCCTTAAAACCTGTAGCTTTGAGCAAGCATTTGGTCATCTGTCCTAATACCGCCTTAAGATGCTTGGTGCCCAATTTTCTTTGGTCATGATCCTGTGAAGAACCTTGGGACCTTTTACCACATCAAGGCATTATATCAAAGCATGTTGTTGTTGGTGGTGGTAATACTTTCACTTTGAATAGCAATCTCTGTAATGTGAAAACTAAACCTGTATATCATCCATTACCTTCAGTAAACCAGGGGCCTTGGAGGTCAGTAACCCACTGACCTGTTTCCCATGGAACTGCATTCACTTATCAAGAGTATAATCACGACAGGAATTTACTGCAGTAATTACTTTTTATTTCAGCTTGTTGTTATAGCATAATCATCAAGCGTAAAAGATTAGTGTGTATAAAGAAACACCAAAAATGTAATTCAATATTAATAACTTTGCAATGGGGATCTGGGTCATGTCTCAATTATTTTCTCACAGCCCTGAACTTTCCACTTTGCTGGGTCTAGTGAACTTCCCAGTGCAAAAGAATGAAAGACTTTCAAATTGCACTGGGAAGCAAAACCCTACTAAATATAATCAACTTTTTTGATTTGATAAATAAATCAATGGACACACAGAAACAGAGTGAAACCTTAGAATTACACAGTTTGTAGTTCCCTTGTCCATTGTAGTAAGTGTATTAATACCTCTCTTAAAGTAAAGAACTGAATTAAGTATTCGGACATTAATAATTGCACTGTTTAATTATGTCAAGGCCAATACGGTCTGTTCTGGTAGAACAATGCACCATCTTATAAAGTTTTCACCTAAATATATTTAAGGAAGAGGATAACATGTATCATTTACTCATCCACAATTCCTGCACCAATAACAAAATGGCAATTTTTGTTCCAAATGAAAAAATAGTGTAAATGCAGTCCAACATTCTGGCATATCGCACCTGAAAACCCGCAAATCAGGTTCTATGCCCATTCACGAGATCCACCAAAGAGATGGCTTAGTGTCATTGTATTACTATGTCACCCAAATGTTATAGTTTAGTGCAAGTAACCAGTTTATTTCACAACACCATGGGTAATCAATCTAACTAGTGACCTCCAAGTGAGCAAGTCCAACCTCCTTTGTGGCAACACACACATACTGGAAAGTTGCGATAAGTTGTGTAACCTAGTGAAGCAAAACAGTTGCTCTAATTCCCTATCAAATGGAGAATATCAGTGTAACTGCTCAGGCATGATTCTGGGGATAAGGCTGAATTACTATTCTACAACATGACTGGATTGTGAATTAAGGAATTAAGGATAGTGCTCTAACCCAAACACGGCCTAGATATTATTTTAATACTGATATTACCAATTTATTTTAAACAAGGTTTAAACAACACAAAACCATTACAAATCTTTGGTTAAGCTTCTATTGGAGCATTGTGTACAATTCTGGGCACCACACTTTTGGAAAGATGTTAAGGCTATGGAGAGGCTATAGCTGAGATTTACCAGGATGATATCAGAAATGAGGAAGAGATTTGAAAAGCTGGGGTGATACAAGGCAGAAAATTAGTTTTAGGGGTAGAGACTCTGCTTTGGGTGCAATCAGTAATTTGGGTGCAAACTGAGTTTGAAATTGCGCTGGTTTTCCAAGTTTTTTTTAATTCATTCATGGGATGTGGACATCACTGGCTAGGCCAGCATTTATTGCCCCTCCCTAATTTCCCTTGTTCAGAGGGCATTTAAGAGTCAACCACATGGCTGTGGGTCTGGAGTCATATATAAGCCAGACCAGGTAAGGATGGCAGATTGCCTTCCCTAAAAGGCATTAGTAGACCAGACAGGTTTTTACAACAATTGACAATGGTTTTGGGGTCATCATTAGACTTTTAATTCCAGATTTTTTATTGAATTCAAATTTCACCATCTGCCATGGTTGAAGTTGAACCCCAGTCCCCAGAGAATTATTCTGAGTCTCTGCGTTACTAATCCAGTGACAGTATCACTATGCCACTGCCTCCCCATGGTTCACATTTCTGGTCATGTTCATTTGCATATTCACCAATATAACTTCTCCCATTAACCCGCACAATCAGGCAGTGCATTGCAATGTATGTTTTGGTTTTTATCCTTGCATAACAAAATACGTATTGATGCATTTAAGAGTGGTAACTTGGGTTTATCACAGAAAATATGCATTTTCACTAAAAGTGTCTAGACCAGCACCTGTGAACAACCTGACAATCAATCACTAAAAATGACTTTTAAAAAGTTATACAGAACTGTCGCTTGGTAGCCCAGAACTTGAATGTCGCTGAAAAGAGAGACATGTTGCTGAAGCTTTTCATCTTGCACTCATCAGGGCAAACACAAGAATGCCAAATTTCAAACGATCGCAACAATTTATATCACAGGAGGAAAGGGTGCTGATTGGTTAGCAAGTCAATTCTGATTTGCTGAGGTGTCGCCCATGGAGAATGCAATAGGGAACTATAGCATAGATAGACTCCCCAGTCTTCCAGGTAATTCAAAAAGATGCAAGGCTTTAACATATGCCTTTTCTTTGCATAGAATGGGTCCCGGCGTATCAATGTACGTGGCCTCTAACAAGCGTAGCTGAGCCATGTCACAAATTCAAGCATGGGTGGGAAGCATATTACGGGGCGGGGATGGACTGCTTGCCCACCCCCCCCATCCCGGAAGCAAAGCCAGTGTCGAGCCGACTCGCTGGACACCGGCCCATTCACAGCCATAACGTGCTGCGGATGGACTAAATAGGCTGCCAGTGGACCTTTTGACCTCACTTGGGAGGAAGTCCTGACCTTGGGAGCTGCTGGCCAATCAGATTGGCCGGTAGCTCCAGCAATCCCAGCAGCACCAAGGGTGCATGAGTGACACTGCTGGGACTGAAAGTGGCTGAAGAAGGGGGCCCAAGGATCCAGGAGTGAGGTAAGTCCAGGATCTTGGACAAGGAGGGTTAGGGCAGTTTAGGGAGGGGGCAGGAATTAAGGGTGGTGTATGTTGTAGAACAGGCAGGTAGGAAGAAAGGGTGGGCACTGTCTTAGGTGGGCTGCCACCTGATGGGCTGCCACCTGAAGATAGTACCCACTTCCTTCCTGCCATTTTAAGAAGTTTTTTTTAAAAAGACAGCTAGCTCACTCCAGCCCAACTGCTTACACCAACTGTGCTATGGTGTAGGCAGCATATTATCATGGTCAATTGGCTTGTTAACAAGCTCAATTGACCCTTGATTATTTTTTAAATATGGCAGGTGGACTGTCAATTTCGACGCCTGTCCAACACCTTTATTATGGAGGTCAGCTCGGGGTGGGCAGTTAAGGCTGTAGGGTTGGCCTCCCACACAATTGAGCAATGCCAGGTGTGAATTTCAGTGCCAGTGTGATGCCAGGTACATAGGCCAAACATCCCAGCTGATTGAATCTAGCAGCATGTTCCTTCAGTTATTCGTTATAGGCAGAATACAGACTGTACTCTACCAGCCTGCTCTTGCAAAACCCAAAACAAAACGCCTACTGTTAGATGTGATTCCATGATTATGCAGCACTTACTGAACAATCCTGATTGCTCTAATAACTACACTAACAATCAATTTAAGGTAATCAGTCGAAGTCGTTTATGCTTTCTAGAAGTGACCTACATTCACAGTCAGGAACATGTTGTCTGAAAACAAAAGGAGTATGTTCAAGCCTTGCACTTGTTTTGAATTACCCAGGAGCTTCAGGAGTCTATAGTTCCCAGTTGTTTTCTCCATGGCAATACATCAGCCAATCAGAGTCGACTTGCCAACCAATCAATATCCATTTCTCCGTTCATATAAATTGTTGCAATCATTTGAAAATTGGCATTCTTGCATTTGTCATGATGAGTGCCAGACAACTATATACAACATTCATTGGTATACACTAGTCACTCTCCTAAAAGGTGCTTACTCGTGCCTTTGGGCTGAATTTTCTGTGTCCACTGGTGTTGGGCGTGTTTACCGGCATGAGCAAACAATATGGCAAGAAGGCCAAAAATCGGTTTCATGACGTTGTCAAACCAGATTGCAATCGTCCACTCTGTCGGTCAATGGCGGGCCACATTTCTCGCCATCAGATGTCGGGAACCTCATTGTAATACATCATCATGTTATTATAAGCCCAGCACCCTGGAATCATGCGCCCCACGCTGGATCATCCATGCACATCGGCATGATTGCATGCCAACATGTTTCACAACAGCGTATATAAGGCTTGCACTTGGCAGGCTGCACTTCGAGGGGAATTCAGAGATGAGTGCACAGTAATGTTACACAGAGCTTGCGAGGGTTGCCTGTTGGACTTCAAGGTTGAGATGTTGCGCATTCAGGTGAGGGCACAGGCAAGTTGCTTTTTCCTAGCTGGCTGACAAGTGTGGTGTTGGGGCAGCGGCTGCACTGTGATTGAGATGACTTGTGGGGGTCGGGGGGGGTGGGGTGCAAGGGCTGCACTGCGGTTGATGGGAGTGCACAAGCAAGTGTGCAGTGGTGGGGAGCGAAGCGGCCACGCATTAGGGAAACCTTGCATAAAGAGACCGTGCCTCCACAGCTGAGACAGTTCATCCCTCAGACACAGACTGCAAACTAATGAGTGATTTAGTAGACTGCAGAACAATTGGATGACTGAGCAAGTTGTAGAATCTCCTTACTAAAGCTGGCCATGGAGCAGTCACTGGTGGAGACACTCACAGCCCCTTGCAATGTCATCATCCCAGTTTGGACCGCTCTCCCACATGGTTCAAGCTAACAGTGCAGTGTGGCTTAGGAGAATGCTGGTGCCTGAGCTGAGAGCACAGCTTGTAATCCAGTGGGTGAAGCTGCTGCCAATTGGTCAGGTGGACTGGGGCAGAGGTAGTTGAAGGTTCAGGCAGCCATGAAGCGCACTAAACTCTGGCCATCCAAGTGCTGGCCAGCACACTCCAGGGTGCATTAAAGGGTGTCACGAAAGTATAATAATTCTCATAATATTATTGCGACTTATTGTAAAAGTGGGTTAACAGTGGGATTTGAATAGTTTCTCTGTGTTTGTGTGTGGGGGATTTAATTGAATTGGAGGCAGCTGGATTGGAGGCTTTGACTCATGGAAAGAAGCTAGGTTTGAAAAGCTAAATGCATAAACATGGCTGAAGTTTTAGAATGTGAGGTGAGGAGAATTTGAATTTTTAGATAAATCAGGGTAGTTTGAATTTCAAAGAGATGGTGGGATGTTACACCTAGCCAGAGAAGCTAGGCCAAGCAGTGTGTTTATTTTTCCCAAAGGTTACTGATAATATTAGGACTATGAAGGGATTTGTAATATGAGAAAAGTAAAGTTCCAAAGACATATGGGAATAATGGAATTTACATTAAAAGGGAGGAACATGTATAAAAGATTGAGGCTATGTGACAGGGAAGCCATTGTAAGATCTGCCAGAAGTGTGAAAAGCCTCCAGTATTTGTGCATTAAATCTGCTGTCTACAGAAACCGAAGCTGGGAAAAGCCACTTTAAATTCTGCTGTCCAGGGTATTGTTGACTTGCCTGGATCTGTTTAAATTTTTTTTTTTTTTTACTATTGCCTTAACAGGGATATAACTGGAAGCCAAGTTAATTAGGGGTTTTAGGAGGCATTATAGTAGTCATTTTTAGAGCTATGTACGTGCTTGAAATTTTTTCTTTTGTTAACAAATGTTTAATTTAGTTTTCTAAAAAAATCCCTGAAGTTTGGGTGGACTTATTAATACTGAATTCAGGGCATGCATCTCAAAATAAATACAAATTGCAAAACTGTTGTGACCGCGTGATCAAGTTTCCCTCATAGATTTGAACTGCTGGGCACACATATCTGCCACGCCATAACAGGGGCCTTCAGACTTAACCAAGAGAGGTCCTTAGAACACCCAAGCTAACCCATGCATCTCTCTCATTCATTCTGCAGGAGTAGTACATCAGGAGCATGGAGCCTGGTGACCTAGCTATATGCCTTGTGGTGTACAGAGAGCGATGGAGGCACCTGGCTGGGCAGAGGTAAGAGCAGCACCATCAGGAAGAGGGGGCAGCTGGGCCTCACGGACATGCCACTGAAGAGCCACAGTGAGCCGTCACTGTCAGCGCCTAGCTAGACCCAGGGCCTATAGATGCCGTCTTTCATTCCTACAGATGACGAAGAACCAGTGTCACCAAAGACTGTGCATGTCTAGAGAACTGGTCGGTCACATCTGCCAGCTGCTGCAGGATTTGCTGCCATGGGGACATGCCTGTGGTCGTGAAAGTGACAGCGGCGCTCAATTTTTACAGCAGTGGCTCCTTTCAGGGCTCCACAGGTGACCTCTGTGGGATCCCGCAAGCCTCCACCCACAAATGCATCCAGGAGGTCACAGACACCATCTTCGTGAAGGCAAACTACTTTGTGCAATTTGCCTGGGATCAAGACAGCCAGGATGCAAGAGCACTGGGATTTTCCCAGGTTTCGGGTTTCCCACAGGCGCAGGGTTTCATTGACTGCACTCATGTGGAACTCAGATCTCCATCGCAACATGCGGTCAACTATGTCAATTCCAAGGGCTTCCGCTCGCTGAATGTTCAGCTGGTGTGCGACCACCACAAACGCATCCTGCGGGTCTGCGCATGGTTCCAAGGGAGTGTCCATGACTCCTACATTCGCAGTCAATCTCAGATCCCTAATATCTTCCAGGGTCCACAGAAGCTGCAGGGTTGGCTCCTCAGGGACAAGGGCTACCCACAGAGGCCATGGCTGATGACACCCGTGCGGCGGCCTCAGACTGCAGCAGAGCGACGCTATAATGAGGCTCCTGCTGCAACTCACAACTTGGTGGAGCAGACCATTTAGATGCTGAAAATGAGGTCCCAGTGCCTTGACTGGTCTGATGGATCCCAGCAATACAGTCCACAGAGGGTGTCACGCTTCGTCATCACCTGCTTCATCCTTTACAACCTGGCGCTGCAATGGGGAGAGAAGCTGGCTGAGGAGGAGATGGAGGAGCTGGAGCTCTTCTCCAATGAGGGAGATGTTGACAAGGATGAGGGTGACGATGTCCTCGATGACTGGGATGAGGCCCTCACACTAGCCAGACGAGGCAGGCGTGTTCGGGTGGCCCTCATAGCTGCTAGATTTGTGGAGGATGATGACGACATGCAGTGAGGAGCCACCATGGATCATCACATTGCATCTGTGAATGTTTGACTCCAGTCTGGCTGACGGAAGTGCACATACCCTCTGTGATAATGCTCCTGTCATGGAGACGCAGCGGAGGCCCTAATAGTTCCTCGATTCCAGGAACATGATGATGACATGCAGTGAGGACAGTCCATAGATCTTCACATAGTCTCTGTGAATGCCTGACTCCTGTCAGACTGAGGGCAGCTCGTTTGTGCTCTGTGATCCGGGTCATATCATGAAGACACAGCCGTGAAACTTTAAATGCTTCTGATTCTTTCTCTGCCTTCAGCACCTGACCCCTTCAGGAGCACAGCGCCACTGGTCACAGATGCTGAAGAGATGGGGGCCAGCCCCATCTTAAAGGTGCTGAGAGCACACAGAGAGAATGACAGAACCCTGCCCACGACATTCTGGCGGCAATGACAAGCACCATCGAGGGGCAGGTATCAGTGATGTGTCCAGGGAGTGTGAGGCCAGACCATCACTTTGGTCTGAAGGCTGTACTGAGACACATGCATTTATCTTGTGCAGAAAGGTTTCACATCTGAGTGACAAGAACACTGTTCATCAGAACAAGGAGCCATAGGCAGGAGAACATTCTTGGGAGTTTATTGACAATAGTGAACATTTTGTACAAGTGATTAACTGCTGGGCCTAGGCTGTGCAATTATATCTTCTTAACCTTCCTAGCCCTGCTGCTATGTCTTGGTGCTCACCTGACACCCACAGCAGAGGTGGAGGCAGCCTGATGACTGCTACGCCCTATCTGTGATGACTTTGGCAGGTGCCCTCTGAAGGGCCAAGACCTGGAGGGCCCCGGCCTACTTTTGGGGTCCTGCTGTGTGGCAGTAGCCCCCTCCTCAGCCTGTGGAATTGGAGCTGCTGGAGTCACAGGCAGAGGGGAGACGGATGGGCCGGTCACTCCCGAAGTCAATTGGGCAGATTGCTCCTGGGTGTGAGCCTGCTGATCCTCCTGCCTATGGATGCCCAAGGGCCCCAGGATGGCTCCTTGAGGAGAAGGGGTAGCTGAAGTGAGATTGGGCTGCCTCGCACCCCTCTCGCGTACACACAGTTGGAGGCCAACTGTAGTGTCAGTGATGGAGTTCAGCCCACGCGGCAGTGCAGGTCCGATGTCCTGGACCATGGTCTCAGTGGCGGCTGCCATCCTACCAGTGTTGACCTCAGTGCTTTGGCAGCGCGATCACTTCAGCCCGAAGGTGAGCAGACTCCTCCGCTATGCCTTGCAATCTGAGGAGTGCAGCGGACATCCTTTCCTGATGTTCCCGGGCTTGCCTTTGCAGCTCCAGCAGCTAAGACATGACCGAGTCCAGAGGCTCATCATCTGATTCGGACTCAGCAACGTCCTGGCCTCCAGCAGTCCTCCGAGTGCTGGGGACCTGGGAGGTCCCTGCTGCCACTTGCTGTCGATCAGACAGTGCAATGTGCTCACCAGATTGTGATCCCAAGGCTGCTCTAAAGCTATGTCTCGCCGAGGTGTGTGTCTCTGCGCTGGCGGAGTGTGTGGGTGAGCGCTATGATGGGTCTACAATGAAGGTGCCTTCAGAT
Organism: Cetorhinus maximus; assembly: GCF_964194155.1. Lineage (NCBI taxonomy): Eukaryota > Metazoa > Chordata > Chondrichthyes > Lamniformes > Cetorhinidae > Cetorhinus > Cetorhinus maximus. Next base: position 132,003,728 of record NC_135881.1, read on the forward strand.
TCCTCTTCAGAGATTTCTTCGGGGCTTGATTAGAGGCCCTGGCTCATGGAATCTTTGAATTAGGAGCAGGAGTAGGCCACTCGAACGCTCGAGCCTGCTCCCCCATTCAATAAGATCATGGCTGGTCTGAATGTAACCTCAACCTGCCTACCCCCGATAACCTTCCACCACCTTGTTAATCAAGAAGCTATCTATCTCTGCCTTAAAAATATTCAAAGGCTCTGCTTCCATCGCCTTTTGAGGAAGAATTCCAAAGACTCACAACCTTCTGAGAGAAAAAAACTCTCCTCATCTCGTATTTTTAAACAGTGACCCCTAGTTCGAGATTCTCCCACAAGAGGAAACAACCTCTCCACATCCACCCTGTCAAGATCCCTCTGGATCTTAAAGGTTTCAAATAAGTCACCTCTTTTACTCTTCTAAATTCCAGTAGATACCAGCCTAACCTGTCCAGCCTTTCCTCATGAGACAACCCACCCATTCCTGGTATTAGTCTAGTAAACCTTCTCTGAACTGCTTCTAACGCATTTACATCTTTCTTTAAATAAGGGGACCTGTACTGTACACAATACTCCAGATGTAGTCTCACCAGTGCCCTGTACAACAGAAGCATAACCTCCCTACTTTTATAGTCATTTCCCCTCACAATAAATGATAACATTCTATTCGCTTTCCTAATTACCAGCTGTACCTGCACACTAATCTTTTGCGATTCATGCACTTGGACACCCGGATCCCTCTGAATCTCAGAGCTTCGCAATCTCTCACCATTTAGATAACATGCTTCTTTTTTATTCTTTCTGCCAAAATGAACAATTTCATATTTGACCACATTATACTCCATTTGCTAGATCTTTGCTCACACACTTAACCTATCTATGCCACTTTGTAGCCTCCTACATTCTCTTCCCAATTTACTTTCCTACCTATCTTTGTGTCGTCAGCAAATTTACCCACCATTCCTTCGGTCCCTTCATCCAAGTCACTTATATGATTGTAAAATGTTGAGGCCCCAGCATTGAGCCCTGTGGCACACCATTCGTCACATCCTGCCAACCAGAAAAAGACTCTCTGCTTCCTGTTAGCTAGCCAATCTTCTATCCATGCCAATATGTTACCCCTTACACCATGAGCTTTTATTTTCTCCAATAACCTTTGATGTGGCACTTTATCAAATGCCTTCTGGAAACCTAAGTACAGCACATCCACCAGTTCCCCTTTATCCACAGCACATGTGACTCCTTCGAAGAACTCCAATAAATTGGTTAGACATGATTTTCCTTTTACAAAACGATGTTGAGTCTGCCTGATTGCCTTGAATTTTTCTAAGTACCCTGCTATCACATCTTTAATAATAGCTTCTAACATTTTCCCTATGACAGACATTAGGCTTACTGGCCTGTAGTTTCCTGCTTTCTGTCTCTCTCCCTTTTTGAATAAAGGAGTTACATTTTCCCGGCTCCTCCCTCCCTTCCATTTCCTGATTTACAGTTATTTCCAGGGTGTTACTTTTGCCCTCTATAGTGAAGACCAAAACAAAACACCTGTTTAACTCATCCGCCATCTCCCTACTTTCCATTATCAATTCCCCAGACTCACGCTCTATAGGATCAACGCTCACTTTGTTAATTCTTTTCTCCTTTAAATATCTATAGAAACTCTTACTATCCGCCTTTATATTACTAGCTAGCTTTCTCTCATACTCTACTTTTTCCCTCCTTTTTATCCTTTTGTCATTCTTTGTTGTTCTTTATATTCTTTCCAATCTTCTGACCTGCCACCCATCTTTGCATAATTACATGCTTTTCTTTAAAGTTTGATACTGTCTTTAAGTTAACCGTGGATGGTGGGCCCTCCCCTTGGGATTTTTCTTTCTCATTGGAATGTATATATTCTTGTATTCTGGAATATCCCTTTAAATGTCTGCCACTGAACTTCTATTGACCTATCCATTAACCTTCTTTAGCCAGAGAGTGGGTGAATCTATGGAATTCATTGCCACAGAAGGCTGTGGAGGCCAGGTCATTGAGTGTATTTAAGACTGAGATAGATAGGTTCTTGATTGGTAAGGTGATCAAAGGTTACGGGGAGAAGGCGGGAGAATGGGGTTGAGAAGCTTATCAGCCATGATTGAATGGCGGAGCAGACTCGATGGGCTGAATGGCCTAATTTCTGATGTCTTATGGTCTCATTTGCCAGTTCACTTTAGCTAGCTCTGCTTTCATGCCCTCATAATTGCCCTTATTTAAGTTTAAAAAACTAGTCTTGGGTGCACTAGTTTCTCCCTCAAAATAAATGTAAAATTCAATCATATTATGATCGCTGCTACCCAGGGGTGCCTTCACTAGGAGGTTATCAGTTAATCTTATCTCGTTGCACAATACCAGGTCTAGTATAGCCTGCTCTCTGGTTGGCTCCAGGACATGCTGTTCCAAGAAACTATCCCATAAATATTCTATGAACTCTTCATCTGTGCTACCTTTGACCACCTGATTTTTCCAGTCCATATGTAAATTAAAATCTCCTGTGATTATTGCTGTACCTTTCTGGCAAGCTCCCATTATCTCTTCTTTTATACTCTATCCTACTGTGTGGTTACAGTTAGGGGACCTGCACACCACTCCCACAAGTAACTTCTTGACTTTATCATTCCTCATCTCAACCTAAACCACTTCTACATCCTGGTTTCCTGAACTTAGGTCATCCCTCTCTAATGTGCTAATGCCATCATTAATTAACAGAGCCACCCCTCCACCTTTTCCTAACTTCCTGTCCTTTCTAAATGTCACATACCCTTCAATATTCAGGTCTCAATCTATGCCATCCTGTAGCCATGTCTCTTTAATGGCTATCAGATCAAACTTGCTTATTTCTATTTGCACTATCAGTTCATCTGTTTTGTTTTGAATGCTATGTGCATTTAGATACAGAGCCTTTAGTTTTGTCCTTATATTATTTTTGTAGCGTCTAGCCTTATCTGCTAATTTACTCTTAGGTATGTACTCTCCATCCTTTCCTGTCATAGTCTGTTTATCATTTCACATATTAATACCTGTCTCTCTTGCCTTGTCTCTACTCTTTGGTTTACCACGTCTTCCCACCCCATCACTGTTTCCCAGATATGCCTGCAAAAGCAAGGAGAGATAGGAAGTGCATGGCAGGGGACCATGGAAAAGGACACATTACTCACAGCATGGTTGTCTGATGGATGTTGCAATGCTGGATCCTCACTTGGTAGAGCAGCGCTGACCTCACCATCAGCACAGGAACAGTCCAGATCGTTGCCAGCCAGCTGGATGGCTCTACTTTCAAAGTCCATGTGAACCTTGATTTCAGACATTCCTCCACCAGTCTGCGACCTCTCCCTTTTGTTGTGTGCCAGTTTGTCCTGCATGAATACAGATGGGGAGAGTGTAAGCTGGACACCTTCCAGGCCAGATGATAAGTATGCCTGGTATGTTTGGGTGGTGAATGGTCCCATGGACAGGATGAGAACAATGAAGGTGTGTGCGAGAGAGTGAATGGTGATGTCCCTTGCACTGGCAGTGAGTGAGGGCTCTGTCGGTGTCTGATGGGTTTGTGAGTGTGTGCGTTGAGAGTGATGAGAAGAGTGATTTACCCTGGCGGAATGGAGGAGATCATTCATCCTTTTCAGCGCTGGGTGGCTGTCTTCATTTATAGAGTGTTGGTGCTGACCACAACTGCCACCACCTCCCATGCTGGATTAGTGATGTTGCTGCCCACCCCCTGCGGCCAGAGCAAGGGTAAAGGACATCATCGTGGGCCTCCACTGCGTCCAAAAGGCACTTGAGGGATGCGTCATTAAATCGGGGGTGGAGGTGCTGCAGCCTTCTTGCCTTTCGGGGCCATGTCTTCTTCGCAGCGGTTCTGGGCTGGAAGCACTGAGAGATGCTTGCGTGGCTGCAAATTAAATTTGGTGCCCAACGTGATGAAGTAACAAGGTGATGGCGTGCTGGGCAAATAACAGCCTGCCCACCATCAAAATGGCATGTTTCCAGAGAATGCATTATTAATGAGGTGGGATTGGGATGATACGTTGTGAAAACCCACCATTGCAGCCAGCCGGTAAAACGTCCTTTTTCCCACCCACGACCACACTCAGTGCACATCTGGAGTGATTCCACCCTTTGCATTTAAAAAAGAAGCTTAAATTTTAGAACCCCCTTAAAAGGCCACAAATGAGTGCAATTAATCATCACGGTTAAATCAATCTGGGTGCATGATTAGTTTTGTGGGTAGATCCAGCATCCAGGGCAATGTTTTTAAACTAGAGTTACAGATATCAGAAACTCGATTTCCAATTGGCGCAATTTACTCTTAAAATTCTTTGATCAGTTACACTGGTTTGGCTGGTTTCTGACAAATTACATTGACAAGACCAATGCAAACTAGCAGAAACTCTAAGCCTTAATACTTTTCTCCCTCTTTTTCTCCTGAGGATATTCTTAATTTTAGTTCTGTCATGGTTACCGTTGTAATGTGGTGTCATCTGTGGTGGCTCATTGATGAGATCTTGAGACTTGTTTATTGTTAATCTTTAACTATTTACAGATCCCAGATTACTGTCATGTATGGTGTTGTTGCCATACAGGTAGGCTGCATCCAGAGTGTTCCCTCTAAACTGTTTGCTCAGTCTATTATCATACTGTGGACGGTGCTATTCTCCAGGACCACATTAACTCTTGCTCTGCCGAGCACTTTTACGTGACAATGGCATGCAGGCATACACAACATCATACAACAGTTACCAACGTGATACAGCTTTCATTTTGTGATGCCCATTTATTGCCTGATTTGTGTCGTTTTACAGTTTGTTTGCTTTCTCTCTCTTTAGTTTTCATTGTGCAATAACCAAGAGAGCAAACAAAGTCAGAATGTTCATATCCTGTAGAATGGGCTGAATCTTTCCTCTGGGGAGAGGCATGAAGTAGATGCACAGCGCTATTCAGGTGTTCTGCTGCCAGTGAAAACACTGGAACTTGTTCAGTCATGAGAGAACTGTCAATCATGAGACACCTGCTATTTCTATATAGAGTGAATCATCAATAAACCAACATTTCTTTGACACTATAAATGAAAGAGAAAAAAACCGGCTTTCACCGCACCTTTAAAATGTCAGAGTTTATAACTAATTGTAATTGACTTTAACATTCTATTTTTTTTTAATTTAGTAATATCCATTAATTGCATGATTGAGTAACTGGTTTGAAGGGTTCGGTGAGCCTGAGGTTATCATAGAATTATTACACACATAATTAAAATAATTAGCTCCACTAAGATATACATTCTGCTGCTGTTAATTCTGCTCCCTCACAATGTTAGGTTTGTTTCTGGTCAGAAAACTGTGGGTTCAATCTCCAGTCCTGGACTTGAGCACGTAATCTAGACTAACACTTCAGTGCAACACTGAGTAACTACTCCACAGTCAGTAAGTGCTGTATTTTGGAGGTGGAGACACTGAAGGCCCTGCCTGGGTCAGGAACGGAGATAAGCGGATGTGGGATTTCATACTGCTGGCCTGCGTGACCAAGGCTTCCCAGGCTTCATCCAGTCCTTAGGCCAATTTCCTGGGAGTGGGTTGGGATTGGTGGAGGGCGGAGGGGGGGCGCAGGGCTATTGACCACAGGTGGCCGATAGCCCATTGAGGTCGTTATGGGCACTTAACATCTGTTGTGGGAGGAGGCAGGGGACAGGTCACTTGTCTGGAGGCAGCCTGCCCATTACAGACTGGGGTGCCAGGACTCCAAGGAGGAGTAGAGGTTACCTACCTGCCTGGTTTCAGCTGCAATGCACTGCTCTATTACCAATAGCGGGTGTGGCATCAGGTGGCCCACCCACCTGTGGGCCAATTGAGGCCTCATTCTGCTGCCACTAGGAATCAAACACACTAAGCACCTGGGCGGGGCACTTTTCCTGTGTGGGCTATTGGCAGGTTGTGGTGGTTGAGGGTGAGGGGCTCCTCCAAGAAGTCCCCAGGCCCATCGAAGGGCCCCCCCAAAGCATTACCCCTCCCAGGTCCCCTCATGGCCTACTCTCCACCCCCACTCCCTCTCCGGGGCCCACCAGCTTGGCACACAGAGAGCACTGAAACACTTGCAAAGACACAATCCAGCACAGCTCACCTTCCCAAACCCCAGGTGTAGTACTGACAATGGCCACCAATGCTGCTGGTACTGCTAGTACTGGAGAACTGGCAGCCTCTGATTAACTGGCAGCTCTTGGGCGTGGGATTTCCTGTCCCTGAGGGGCAGAAATCTTGCCTCCAGTCTATTGGCCAATTGGTAATCATTTCTTGCCCCCCCCCACCCAATGAGTTTTTAGCTGGGGCGCAAGGACCACCGTTCCATGTAAAATCCAGCCGATTGTTCCTGAAAGCTACAAGATGGAACTGAGACATGGGAAAAGAAGACTTTCCTCCTGCAGCTCCAGCCCTCTCTACAGCCCAATGTTGTGCAAGACAAGCAGGACTAACATTCTGGAGACTCTTGCTGCTGCATTCTGAAGGGTGCCCCCAGCTTTGTCCAGGCACCTGAATGGCATTTTCAGCGATCCAATGGCTTGCTCAATGATCATCCTTGTGGTCATATAATTCCTGTTGTACCTTTCCTCTGTGTCAATAGTAGGGTCCTTCACAGGTTTCATCAGCCACATTCTCAGAGGGTAGCCCTTGTCACCAAGGAAATATCCCCTCACTCTGTGTGGAGGTGTAAAGACCTGTGGGAGATGTCTGTTGAAGAATGAAGGAGCCATGACAGATTCCAGGGTATCTTGCAGAGACATGCATGAAAACTTTCTGGTGGGCACATACCAGTTTAACATGTATAATCCCCTTCAATTGAGGACACCTTGATTGCTACATATGTGCAGTATATGACTCCCTGTACCAGTGAGAATCCAGCCCCAGCAGTAAATGCAAGAGCCCTCTGCGTCTGATTGGCCTCATCAGTGTCAAAGTGGCCATAAGTGGCAGCACTGGTAAAATGGGAGACACTTGTGGGTCAAAAATCGTGAGGCCCTGTAGATGTCACCAGCAGACCCCTGAAAGGAACTGGAGACAAAGAATGTGGTGACCTTAACATACAAACAAAAGAATCAGGAGCAGGAGGAGGCCATTCGGCCCCTCGAGCCTGTCCTGCCATTCAATAAGGTTATGGCTGATCTGATTGTGGCTTCAACTCCACATTCCACCTACCCCTGATAACCTTTGACTCCCTTGTCAAGGGATCCCAAGGATCTATCTACCTCTGCACTAAAAATATTCATTGACCCTGCCTCCACTGCTCTCTGGGGAAGAGAGTTCCAAAGATTTACGACCCTCTGAGAGAAAAGCATTCTTCTTATCTTCATCTTAAATGAGAGACGCCTTATTTTTAAACTGTGCCCCCTAGTTATAGTCCCTCCCACAAGGGAAAAAATCCTTTCAGCATCCACCCTAACAAGTCCCCTCAGGATCTTATATGTTTCAATAAGGTCACCTGTGATTCTTCTAAACTCCAATGGATACAGATGCAGTCTGTCCAACCTTTCCTTGTGAAATAACACTCCCATTCCAGGAATCAGTTGAGTGAACCTTCTCTGAACTGCTTCTAATGCATTTATATCATTTCTTAAATAAGGAGACCAAAATTGCACACAGTACTCTAGATGTGGCCTCACCAATGCTCTGTACAACTGTAGCAAAACATCCCTACTTTTATATTCCGTTCCATTTAACAGCTGATGGCAATGCATGCCCACCCAGTCCTCTTGAAAGGAGGCCTTGTTCCAGAAGGCAATGGATGTCAGCAATAACCTGCCATGAAAGCCTGAGCTTCCTGAGGTCCTCTTGCTCTGTCATGTTGAAGTGCTGATCCTCTGACAATACACTCTCTAGTGGGGGTATTGCCACCTTTGAGCTGGAGCTCTGTGTCCATCCTCTCTGATCTTTGGAGTGGCATGCCACTGCGGAGAAGCAGCTTTTAGTGTTGCTCCTGCTCCTACTGGTACTATTGTTGGTATTGCTCCTCTGCTGCTGATGCTGTTGGTGTTCATGTTGCTGTTCCTGTTGTTCCTCATCAGACTCCCATTGCATTAGCTACTCCCATGCTGCAGTGAAGATTAGCAGCAGGGAACTGTAGGTCAAAGCAAAGTCCAGGGTAGGTGAAATGATTTTAAGTTGGAAATCACCTGTAAAGCAGTGAAACTGCATTCTCAGAACATGTTCTGTGAGCACAAGAATTTCACGTAGGTGGGGAAACAGCTATAAAGTTTCACTCTTTAAAGCCTTTCCAGCCTGTCCGTTTCACAGAGCCAATGACTCCCCACTGTGCTCTTGCCTTGTTGACCCTGGTGAGTTCCACACAGCTCAGGAAACTCATGAGCTGACTTTTAGGCCAGAATGCTTGGTTAAAGGCAGAATTAGATGGCATTTTGCATTTTAAAATTAGAGAGCCGACATCTCCACAGGAGTGTCCTGCATGCTTCCAAACATGCCTTGACAAAACTGCGAGTGGGTGGGGTCATGCCGTGTTTCTAACACACCAGCATTTTTTCTTAGATTTAGACCCCTGCACTCAAACCCACTCTTCACCCTGGTAGTTACAATTCAGTTGTACATCTCAAAATATAATGGGTTGGCTGTAAAGCGCTTTGGAATATCCCGAGGACATGAAAGGATACGCATAAAATGTGAGTTCGTGTTTTCTTTCTTGAAAATCAACCTCAAATTCTCAAGAGCCGACTATAGCTACTTTCCCCATGCTAATTAGAAAGTTCCCTTAATTACCATGGCTTTGAAAGTTGCTCATTTTGAATCTGTACTGAAAACTATTGTGTACTGCAGTTCTAAGGTGCCACTCTACAGGATGACAGTCTAACACTGATGCCTACAGTACAGATTAAAAATGCCTCAGAGTCAGCATTACCAGCCCATTCCATGCTGGGTTTTAATATTCACATATTCTGGCTGTTCTGAAGATTGAAAAACACGACTCACTACTTCTGCAGGTTAAAGGGAAGGTTTACAGTGGTCATGGTGAATAAAGCTATTTTAGAAACATATTAAAAGCCCTATACTTATAATGACCTCTAATCTTCCAAAAGGTCACAGATTAATTTGCTTTTTGAGATTTTTTACTATGATGTTTCGATGAGATTTGAATGATAAGAGATATTAAAACACCATTTGGCCCGCAAGCAAGTAATTTCTTCACACAAGGAGAATTTTAAGCTTGAGAAGTTAAGATTGGCAGTGGTCATGTAAGGCAAGTACAAATTTAATCAGTGTGTCTTTCAACAGAATCAATGGCTAAAGTGATCATAAAAGCTGTACATGTCTTGCACATTTCCATGATTCCTGACTCTCCAGCCTGGTATTCTGTTCCTACGTGGATTTTTCCACTATACAAGCCAAGAAGGTTGGCGGGCGCGCGAGAGTGTCAAAAGTGCACCCGCCGACAATTAAGAAGACAATTAAAGTTATTAAGGTTCCAACTGTCCCCAATTTCTTGTGGTCCGTCTAATCTTATGGTTGCTGGATGAGCGAATTGGTCAGGCGGACTTTGCATTTTTGATGAAACCTCATCTAAGGTTGGGATAAGGTTTCCATTATTAAATTTTTTTAAATGTATGGGCAGAATTTTCATCTTGTATATGTTGAGGTGACTGACTCTGATGTGTGGACATTTTTTTCCGGATTTTAAAATCTTTATTTAATTGTTTTGAAGTCTTCAGCTCCCTGAGGCAGTTCTCTGCCTTCAGGGAGCTTTCATTCAGCGCTCGCATGTACCCGCCCTTACGTCAGTGCCCGCCCTCCTCCTGCCCCCACCCCAGCAACACTGAGTATTTCAGTGCGTGCTTCATGGTGGCTGACCATTAATTGGCCAGCCAGCGCGAAATGGCAGTCGGGGGCCGATTGCAGGTGGTGGTCCATTCCCCGGCCGCTCCCGAGCCCGCTGATTGTGCCCACGCGCTGACCTAAAAATCCTGCCCCTGGGATATTTACTTTCCAGTCTTCAAAACCACTTAAAAACAGCAGAAAATTATTCGGTTAGACACAAAGCTTCTGTGAAGGAAATTAATTGAATCCTTTGAGTAGGCCACCGTACTGCTTAATTTCAGCCAGAAGTAAAGCAAGGCTGTGCAACTCTTCTTTGCCAAAAAAATCTACACTTGTACATAACCTGGAGCAGTTATACATGGGCCTATATATCGATTGCACCCAATGACTAATTGGCCTGCCAGTGAGTTTCAGGTGCCAATCTTGGCCCCAGAGGCAGTTCACCATAGTTGTGCAATAGGGAATAGTATTGGCACCATTCAGCTGTCAGCTCAGTCCTTAGGATAGTCCTAGGGGTTGAAAAGACAATCAGGAATAAGAGAAAGAGTGGACTGGCAGATAAGTAAAAAAGTTGAAATTTAACTTACTGGTAAAGCCCTTTAACCACTAGTTTGGCTGCTAAGCACCTGAACAAACTGGTGGCAGCATGCATGGCGCATGGTGCATCATGCATATTTGAATTTTGCAAAGGGAGCTTTAAACATGCATGAGGCCCCCTATTTGCATAAGCAAAGGGCCAAATCCCTGTTTCACCCTGGCTGAACAATACAGCAGGTGGTGCTTGACAGGGTAGATGCTGAGAGGTTGTTTCCCCTTGTGGGAGAGTCTAGAACCAGAGGGCATAATCTCAGAGTAAGGTGTCGCCCATTTAAGATAGAGATGAGGAGGAATTTCTTCTCTCAGAGGGTAGTGAATCTTTAGAATTCTTTACTGTAGAGGGCTGTAGAGGCTGGGTTGTTAAGTATATTCAAGACTGAGATAGACAGGTTTTTAATCAATAGGGGAATCAAGGGTTATGGGAAAAGGCAGGAGTTGAGGAATACTAGATCAGCCATGATCCCATTGAGTCGCAGAGCTGATTTGATGGCCCGAATAGCCGACTTCTGCTCCCACGTCTTATGGTCTTATGGTGCACTTCAAGCACGGAATGAGTGTCTGATGTCATTTTGGATGCTAAGGTGCCCATTTTAGGCCAGTAAAGCAAGCCCAGTGCAATCCAATTTCTAGGCCCAACGCTGTATTTTGCTCCACTTAGTGGAGTTTCTGGAAAGGAAATACAGGGCTGAATTTTCACCTCAGGATGCAGGTGTGCGCCCAACACACACAAGTGTGGAATAGTGTATGATGATGTCGGACCAGCGTCCCAACGTCATCGCACACTCGTGCGATATTTCGGTTGCTGGGCGTGCGTGGGAGTCAGCGGCATGCCTGCTGGATATTAAGAGGGCCATTAAGCCCATTACTTGATTAATTAAATAGAATTTTACCCTGCCCGCCCAACCTTACAGTTAGTGGGTGGGTGAATAGGCCAAGCGGCCTTTCAATTTTTGAGGAAACCTCATCCACGGGCAGGATGAGGTTTCCAATGTGAATTAAACATAAAATTAAAGTTTTCAGAACTCATTTGCAACATGTGCCTGCTTAAGTAACAGAGTCATATGAGGGGACATATTTTCTTTATTTTTTTCAACTTTATTTTTAATGTGGAAAACCTTCAGCTCCCTGAGAGAGCTCTGTGCCTTCAGGGAGCTTTCTGTGAGCGCACCCGCGTGCATGCGCTGACTTCCATGCTTGCTCTCCTCCACCACTCCGCACCCCCCGCCTCCCCACCCAGACAGCGCTGAGCATTTCAGCGCACGATTCACGCTGGCCGGCCGCTCATTGGCCTGCCAGCGTGAAATCGCAGTCGCGGCCTGATCGCGAATGGCGGACTGTTGCGCGGTCGCTCCCGGGCCCGCCTGCCGCGCCGGCCCGACGAGGGGAATATCCTCCCCACAAAATAATTAGTAAAGGGCCATGTGAAATTCTCTTCAATTTTCTGATACCAATGGGAATAAGTAATCAGATTGGTTTAATGCACTGTAATTTATTCTCCGTGATATGCCATAACTGTCTCTTTTCATGGAGCCTGTCGACGCCGATGTTCCACGCTGCAATAACAGTGGGTTGTGTACATTGTCATCTTTTTTTGTATCTGTGCCAAGGGGCATTTTGTGTTTCTTTCACCAAAACTACATTTCACGTCTGTCATCTGTTACAGCTGCAAATCTAAGGGTGACTCCACCTCTCTGCTGCGGTCTTGAGCTTTTCTTTCATCATTCTTTCTCTCAGGTGTTCACAGCAACTGCTCTGCCCATATCAAACACTCCAGGGCCTGTCCATCAACAACCGTCTGCCTCAGGGAAAAGGGGCTGGAACCAGCTGAGAAAGCACCACAAGAGAAGCAAGCAAGCTGGCGGAAACTGAAAAGGACATGAATCTGTGACAGCTCTTTTGTTGCCTATGGCTTTCAGCATTTGGTCTTTGCATTTTTTTGTTGCTATCCATGTTTTTTTTCTCGAATGCTGATTTCAAATGGCTTCACAGAGACTGAGAAAGTTCTTTTGCCAGCTGGACTTTGTGTTTTGTTCGCAGATTGTAAGATACAAACCTTATCAGCACGGGTCATCTCACACAGATGTCAAGCATACCAACATAGTAGGTATTTTACATTAAAGGCACATCTGACAAGTGCAGAACACCTGAGGCCTTCAGTGTGCAAGTACTTTCAAATCAGCAGTCAAAGTTGAAGGTCCTACAATGCATCACAAGTATTAATGTCTCTGAGTGTTTCTTATTTTTATTATGTGCATATAAATGGAATAAGCCTCTAAACTGGTATCATTCGTGCTGTCTTACTTCATGGGCGCCATCTTCACAGAAAGAAAATATTTTGCCAAAAATGCGGTGGAGGTGTGGGTGGGGGTGCTGAATACGTTATTTTTGTCATGAGAACATCATGTGCAAATGATGATTCATGTTTTTAGTTAAGTATAGTTTGTTTACAAACATCCTCTTTTTCTTGAAGGTGGTGTCCCTTTAATTGGGAATTAAAAACTTTATATTAGATACAATGATACATAATCTTTAAAAAAAATTCCATGCCTTTAAAGGGAGTAATTTTTCCAATGGCAGGTGGGCTGGGCGGGAACGGGCAGCGGCAGGCACGGAGCCAATCGCCGCCCGCGATCAGCTGTGCGCTGCCATTTTACGCGGGTGGGTCAATGAAGGTCCGCCCAGCATAACGCGCAACCAGTAGTGCTCAGCGCTACCTGTGCAGGCAGGGGGGAGGAGGGAGAGTCGGGGCCTGCGCTCTTTCGTGCATGTGCGCAAAAGTGCACAGCAATCTCCCTGAGGCACGGAGCTGCCTCAGGGAGATTGAATGGGTGACAAAGCTTTTGAATGAATAAAGTAAAAATTTATTTAAACATGTCCTCTCATGTGACAGTGTCACATGGGCTGGGACATGTTTGTGAAGTTAAGAAAATGTAATTATTTTATAAAAGCTTCAGGAAACCTCATTCCGCCCGTGGATGAGGCTTCCTAAAAAACGCAAAGGCCGCTTGGGCCTTCAGGTTGGATGGGCAGTGTTGTTAACAACTTTAATTACTTTTTTAATGGCCTTAAAAGGCCGTTGACAGCTCAGCGGGCGTGCAGCCGCCTCTGGCACATGCCCACCAAGCAAAATATCGAAAGGATGGGCGATGATGTTGGGACGCACACCCAACATCATCGCGCGTCAATTTACACGTCAGCGTGTCGGGCCCACCCCTCCACACGCCGACGGCAATATTCTGCCCAGAGTTTCTGTACTTTGGTTTAGTTTTGTCTTTATTTTTTTATTTGTTTTAACTGAGACCACCCTGAGTTAATTGAGCCTCTTCGGACTTAATCATTCACACCTGTATCCCCCTGCAGTTTACACTACAGATCAAAACACAGTTCCCACCAAACTATTCTGATTGAATGAACCTTAAGCTAGTTTTTAAAAACTCCACTTGTTCTTTGAGAAAGGACCTGACACACATACCCTCTCTTTCTCTCTCTCTCTCTCCCCCTCCCTTATACCATCGCATCCTCCAGCCTCAACCACCAAAAACAAATCTTACATCACAAATCAAACGATGTCACTTTAAAACCAGTCCATACCTCAGCAAACACAATCCTGAGTAATAAAATTAGGATAAGATTCCATCTTTGCAAAATTAGCAAAAACGTACAATTCAAGGAATCCTATTATGTTTATGCAGACTTTGTTGGTAAACTGGAAAAGATGGAAATTGCCTCAGGTGACTTACACCTTTTTTTGTTGCAAAAAACTTGACATTTTATTAATTCTTACACCATATTAATTCTTACACCAGTGCCTGCTTATTCTATCTTTTTTAAATTGAACAAATTGGGGCCGCATTTTACAGGGGGCAGACTGCTTGCCCTCCCCCCCACACCCACAGAAGGAAAGTCAACCAGGAGCTGACACACTCAGAAGAAACCTGCCTCACAGTCATAACTTACTGCAGGTGGGCTTTTAAGTGGTTGAGAGTGGAACGTCTGCCCCTCAACGAGAGGAAGTCCTGCCCTCCAGTGCTGCAACAGCTCCAGCAGTGCCGGTGGTGTCAGAGCTCAGTGAAGGGCACAGCTGGGACCGCAGGAAGGAGAACGAAGAAGATGGATGGCTGCCCCAGAAAGGTAAGTCCTGGCATTTTAGGGCAGAGAGGGATCCTGGAGCTTGGGGAGGGGGCAGAGAGGCGGGAGGTTGGGATTTGGAGGGCAGGTGCCGCAGAAGGAAGGGAGATGTGACATCTTGGAGGGGTGTCCCTGATAAACCAAGGGCATCCCCCTCGTGCCCCCTTCCCTTCCCACCCCTTTTCATATAAGACATAAAAAATGGGCTGCCCATGCCCACCTACCTTCCCACACCATCGCAGCATACTATCCAGGTCAATAGGCTTGCTAACAAGCCTGGTAGATCTTTAATTATTTATTTACATTTGGCGGATAGGCAGCTGATTTTGGCTCCATCCACCTAGCGTATTATGGGGATCAGCTTGGGGGTGAACTGGAAGGTGGTGGGCTAGCCACCCGACCTATTTTACCTGCCCACCCCCTCTGCCAAAGATACACCAGGCAGGGGCAGGTAAAATCCAGCCCATGGTTTCAACTATTGCATCTATATTGAGATTTTTAGAAATGGTTGTGTACCAAGTTTTTTTTATTCATTCTCAAAATTTGAACATTGCTGGCAAGCCGCCATTTATTTCACATCCCCCGTTGCCCTGAGAAGCTGGTGGTGATGGTGGACCTTTTCCTTGAATCACTGCAGTCCATGTGGTGAAGGTCCTGTTATTCTTTGTAGGTGTTTGATACAATTGACTTACTTGCCAGGCCACTTCGGAGGCCCATTAAGAGATAACTACATTGGTGTGAGCCTGGAATCACATATAGACCAGGCTGGGTAATAATGGCAGATTTTCATTCCTAAAGGGCTTTAATGAACCAATTGGGTTTTTACGATAATCTATCAGCTTCATGGTCACTTTTACATCCAGATTCTTTTTACTAAGATTCAATTTTAAATTGATGGGATTTAAGCTTGCATCTTCTGGTTTATTTGGTCCAGTAAGATAATCACTATGTTAGGGCACCTATGAATTTATTTGTTATTTCTTTTTGTAATTAAATATTCACTTTGACAAAGTGATTTTAACAGCATTAAGTAATCAAACCACCGAAAATTCCTGTCTGTTTCTGTTAGCTGTGATGCCACATTGATGTCAGGTCTTTCTGTTCATGTTGTTTTCATGTTACAATGCCAATGTATCATGCAGGTGGTATCACACTAGTGGTATCTTTGATGCCCATCCCCTTGAGCTTTGATGTTGTGTAGCTCTGGATAACAAAGCAAAATCATCAAAATCAATTTAGAAAAATCTGGAATATGCCAAAATTTCCACGGGTAGGAAAGGAACTTTGAGTATACCACAAGCATTTACAACCTCCCAAACATATCTCCCTAATCTCAGTCACAGCCTAACTTCAACAAGTTATGACTTGCCATACAAACTATGCCCCCAACAAATCCATTATTAATAAGGCATGTCAAAATTTCTTTCTCCCTCCACCAGAACCTTTCATAAATCCTTATAAAAAGCATTCAGAAGTTACCCCAAAGTAGCTATCTACTTGGAGAGAAATCTATATCTCACTCTAAAATAGCCTTAGTTCTGTTAATCTGATCCCTAGTCTGATGTGACACAGAACACTCCTTACTGCAAGTGGATTTATTTTAACATAAGAAGATCATCTGCAGGATATTTCATAAATCCATTCCATTATCAAGGACAGGTTATGAGTTTAAAAATCCCATTTAGTCCATTTCAACCTGGATGATCCAAACCCAAAGATGCACAGCGGAATCAAAATGGGGCTGATCTCTTCAAGCCATCTTTCCACAATCAAAACTAAACATTGCTAATGTTGCTCTTAGGTGGCAACCAAGAGGAGAGCCACAATGGTCCACGAGGGGAAACGTATAAAATTGTCTATCCAGTGACAGCAGTATGGAATCAAGAACTCAAGGCTGTGTTCCCCCAAAGTATGACACAATCCATTTGGTTTTTTTTTATTCATCATTTATGGCATGTGGGCATCGCTGGCTGGGCCAGCATTTATTGCCGATCCCTAGTTGTCCTTGAGAAGGTGCTGAACTGTCTTCTTGAACTGCTGCAGTCCATGTGGTATATGTACACCCACAGTGCTATTAGGGAAGGAGTTCTAGGATTTTGACCCAGTGACAGTGAAGGAACGGCAATATATTTCCAAATCAGGGTGGTAAGTGGCTTAAAGGGGAACTTCCAGGTGGTGGTGTTCTCATGTGAAAGCTGCCCTTGTCCTTCTAGCTAGTAGTGGTTGTGGGTTTGGAAGGTGCTGTGTAAGGAGGCTTGGTGAGATCCTGCATTGCATCTTCTAAATGGTACACACTGCTGCCACTGTGTGTCGGTGGTGAAGGGAGTGAATGTTACTGGATGGGGTGCCAATCAAGCAGGCTGTTTTGTCCTGGATGGTGTCAAGCTTCTTGAGTGCTTTTGGAGCTGCACTCATCCAGGCAAGTGGAGGGTATTCCATCACACTCATGACTTGTGCCTTGTAGATAGTGGACAGGCTTTGGGGAGTCAGCAAATGAGTTACTCGCTACAGGATTCCTAGCCTCTGGCCTGCTCTTGCAGCCACTGTAATGTGTGCACAGTACATAGAGCTGGCTAGTTCACTTCAGTTTCTGGTCAATGGTAACCCCTAGGATGTTGATAGTGGGGGACATGGGGGAGGCAATGGATTTGTGGTATTGTCACTGGACTAGTAATCCAGAGGCCCAGGCTAATCTTCTAGGGACCTGGGTTCAAATCCTGCCATGGCAGATGATGGAATTTGAATTCAATAAAAAAAAAGTCTGGAATTAAAAGCCTAATGATGACCATGAAACCATTGCCAACTGTTGTAAAAACCCATCTAGTTCACTAATGTCCTTTAGGGAAGGAAATCTGCTGTCCTTACCTGGTCTGGTCTACCTGTAGAAATTTTGGCATGTTTCCGATTTTTCTAAATTGATTTTGATGATTTTTCTTTGTTATCCACAGTCCAACAGTGATATGGTTGATTCTTAGGGCAGAATTTTACGGCCCCGTTTTGGCGGGGATGGGGCCGAAAAAGGCGGCAAGACATTATAAATCCCATTGACTTCAGTGGGAACGTAAAATCCTGTTGCCATAAAATTCTGCCCTTAAATACCCTCTGAACTAGGGCAACTAGGGATGGGTAAGAAATGTTGGCCTGGCCAGTGACATCCATGTCCCTTGAATGAAAAAAAATTCAGCGATTGAATGGCATTGCTGCATTAAAGTTTTTCCACTGTTTTTGGAAATAATAGTGATGCCCCTTGTAAGAAAATCACTATTAATGAAGCAATCTGGGAAAATACATTTAGAAAATTCCAAGCCAAAGCAAGTTTATGGAAGGCAGGTAATACCTAAGTCATGAAAGTATATTAATTCTCATGATGTTATTGTGATTTATTGTAAAAGTAGGTTAATAGCAGGGTTTGGATAGTGTGTGTCTGTGTGTATGTGTGTGTGCGTGTGTGTGTGTGTGATTTAATTGAATTGGTGACAGCTGGTCTGGAGGCTTTGACTCATCAAAAGAAACTAGGTTTGAAATGCTAAATACATAAACATGGCTGAAGTCTTGGAAAGTAAGGCGGGGAGAACTTGCATTTTTAGGTAAATCAGGGAGAGAATTCTCCCCCCGTCGGGGGGCTTGTGCGGGACATGCCTGACGTCATCGCACGTAATTTTATGCGCCAGCATGTCGGGCCCGCCCCCACAAGCCGACTGAAAAATCCTGGCCAAAGTAATTTTTACCGGTGGATACGGGCATTAAAGGTAGAGACATGATATGTAGCTCTTAGAGAAGTAATTCTTTTGGAAGAATATAAAGAGTCAATTCCTTCAGTACTGAGAACTCATGTGGAGGAGCAGAGGGTTAAAATGGTAAGACAAGCAGCAGAGATAGCTGATGATTATGAATTAGTTAATAGATCTAAACTTTTTCTTCGTCACCCTTATAATCGGAGAAAGATAGAAAGTGGCAAGGTGAAAGGAAGGTGGGTAGTCAGGGTAGAGAAGGGGTAAGTGGAAATTCCCAGGAAGTCTTTTCTCAGGCTAAAAAGGCAGGTGATGAGGGTAGAAGTGACATTCGAAAAATGAGCTGTTTTCATTGTAATAATGTTGGACATATGAAGTCAGTGTGTTGGAAATTTCAGGGAGAATCTGGTGGAATTATTGGGATGCAGAAAAGTTCTGGAAGTAAAAGTACTGTGGGTTCTGAGGTTAAGGTACAGAAAAAACCTGTGGTTTGCGTACAGAGAAAACTGGAAGAATCAGTGATAATTAAATACTTGGGAATGTGGTCACAATTTACCCAAGGGAGTTCTGAGGAGCAGGTTGCAGAAATGTTTAAATATTTTGTATGTGAAGGGGAAGTCCTTCCATGTATACAGGGTGCAGTAGGTAATGATATTAAAATTTTAAGAGACACAGGGGGTAGTCAATCATTTATGTTGTGGGATAGTGACATTTTTTGCTCAGAGGGCGTATTGCAGGAACAAATGAAAATAAGTGGGGTTCGTGGAGATGCTATAACTATTCCATTGTGTAAGGTAAATTTAAGGAGTAAGTGGAACACAGGTGAGGTGATTGATGGAGTAGTGGAAAAATTGCCTATTGCAGGGGTTCAATTTATTTTAGGTGATGGTATAGCTGGGTCACAGATGTGGGTGATGCCTATGGTGGTTGAACAGCCTGTAGACGTATTTTCAACAGAAGTGTTGTAGAAAGAGCATTCGAGATTGTTTCCAGATTATGATAACAAGATCACAAGCTCACATATTGAAACAGGAAGAAAAGGAAGTTAAAAGGCAGGAAAAAGATGTTGAAGTTCAATTAACTGACGCTGTGTTTGATAAGATTGTTCAGGAAGAAAGAATGGAAGATAGTGCAGCTGAGGGGTTTAACTCAAGGCAGTTGGTAGAGTTATAGAAAAAGGATCCACAAATAAAACAGTTACATCAGACTGCTTACTCAGAAACAGAGACAGAATGTATTGCAGAATGTTACTAAGGGTAATGTGTTGATGAGAAAGTCACAGCTGTATCAGGCTTCAGCAGATAAAAACTGGATGGAAATACATCAGATTGTACCATTTGGATATAGAAATGAAATCCTGAGAATAGTTCATGAAATTCCAATGGGGGGACAATTAGGAATTAGAAAATACAAAAGCATTTTTTGGCCTGGATTGTCATGCATGTCAGGTGATAGGGAAACCACAAGCAGTGATTAAAGTGGCACCTTCAATTCCAATTCAAGCATTTGGAGAACCTTTCACTAGGGCCATGGTTGATTATGTAGGACCCCTTCCTAAGACTAAAAGTGGAAATCAGTACTTATTGACAATAATAGGTGTATTTACAAGGTTTCCTGAAGTGATAACTTTGAGAAATTTTACAACAAAGAGAATTGTGGAAGAGTTAACTACATTTTTTACAAGGCTTGGTTTACCAAAAGAAATATAATAAGATCAGGGTTCAAATGTCATGTCACAGCTGTATAAGGAAGTAATGAACAGTTTGAGGATAAAACAGTTTAAGTCAACAGCTTACCATCCTGAATCACAAGGGGCTTTGGAAAGATGGCATCAAAGTTTAAAAATTATGATGATGGCGGATAGTCAGGACTATCCACAGGATTGGGATAAGGGAATTCCATTCTTGCTGTTTGCTATTAATGACGCTCCTAATTCAATGACTAGATTTAGTTCTTTTGAATTAGTCTATGGTCATGAAGTAACTGAAGTTGGTTCATGAGAAATTGCTGGGTCAAAATTTGTAAACTACTCTCCTGGATTATGTATCAAACTTCAGAGAAAGATTGGACAGAGCATGTGAGTTAGCTAGGGAACATTTAAAGGTATCGCAGCAAGTGGTGAAAGTGAAAGCAGATATGAAAGCTACAGCTCAGAGTTTTGTTGCTGAGGAAAAGATGTTAGTTATGTCACCAGTACTGGGTGACTTATTAAAGGCAAGGTTTAGTCGGCCTTACAGAATTGAAAAGAAACTGAGTGAAGTAAATTATTCAATAAGTTACCCAGATAGAAGATAGAAGCAGAGGGTGTGTCATGTAAATATGCTTTTAAAAAGTACTTTGACAGGGAAGAGGACCAAAAGGAGGTATTAGTGGTGGTAGATAAGGAGAAAGAGGTAGAAATGAAGGATTCTGAAATTGATTTTCCGCTAATCAAATTGGATAATGAGGGGCACTTGAAAATTTAAATGTAATATTGAGTTACCTTCCAGGCAAGTGTCAAAGTGATTTCGAGAAGCTATTGAAGTCATACAAAGCTAATTGTGGGAATAAGCTGGGGAGGACAAATTTAGCTACACATGATGTGAATGTAGAAGTTTCATCTTCAATAATCTATAAGGCAACATCCTTATTGATTAAATCCAGCAAAGTTATCACTAGTACAGAAAGAAATTGAATTCATGCTTCAAAATGACATCATTGAGCCTAGTTGCTGTAGCTGGAGTTCACCTATTGTATTGGTACCAAAACCGGATAGAACACAAAGACTGTGTGTGGACTATCAAAAGGTGAATGCGATGACAAAAGCAGAATCCTATCCTATACCATGGTTGGAAGATTGCATTGAGAAAGTGGGACAATCAAAGTTTATCACAAAGATTGACTTGCTGAGAGGATATTGGCAAGTACTGTTATTGGCGAGAGCAAAGGAGATATCAGCGTTTGTGATGCCAGATGGCCTATCTCAGTTCAAAGTCATGCCGTTTGATATTAAAAATGACCAGCAACATTTCAAAGACTGAAAAACAAAGTAATTGCAGGACTGAGCAATTGTGCTATTTATATTGACTACTTGATAGTTTTCCGTCAAACATGGGAGGAGCATTTACAACATCTGGAAGAATTATTTAGTCAATTACAAGAAGCTAATTTGGTATTGAAATTGGCTAAAAGTAAATTTGCAAAAGTGCAAGTTACATATCTAGGCCATACCATTGGACATGGTAAAGTGGCTCTGAGAGGTGTGAAGGCCAAAGCTATTGTGGATTTCCCCATGCCTACAACAAAACAAGAATGGACATGAGTGGGTTTTACTGGAAATTTGTACTAAATTTTAGCAGTGTGGTTGCTCCATTGACTGAACTATTAAAAAAGAACAAGAAGTTTCTATGGACACAGGAGTGTCAGAAACCATTTGACAGTTAGAAAATTGTATTGACTGCAACACCAGTTTTGGCTGTACCCAATTATGCCAAGCAATTTAAGTTGGCCATTGATGCAAGTGATATAGGCATTGGGGCAGTACTGTTACAAGAAAATGAAACTGGAATTGAGACGAAATTTTCACGGAAGTTGAATGTACATCAGAGAAGATATTCAACAATCAAAAAGGAGACTCTGGGTCTGATGTTAGCATTTTGAGGTTTATGTTGCAAACAATTCATCAGAAACAATTGTTTATATAGACCACAATGCTTTAAAGTTTCTGGACAAATTTCGAGACCGATGTGCAAGGCTGTTCAGTTGGAGTTTATTACTGCAAACATTTAATCTAAAGATTATACATGTGGCTGGGCAAGAAAATCTGATTGCTGAAGCATTGTCGAGAGTTTAAAGCTCAAAGGAAAATTGGACATTTAAAACGGGACACTGGACTGAAATTATTTCTGTTGATACCAAGGATTTGTGTGTATATATATATATATAGATATGTTAATGCATGAATCTGGTAATGCAATAATAATGTACATAGTATAGGAGGTAGTGTAAGATGGGTTAAGAAAATGAAGCTGTCCTTTTAAATTATGACAGTTCATTTTCTCGTAAGGAGGGGGTGTCATGAAAGTATACTAATTCTCATATTATTGTGATTTATTTTAAAAGTAGATTAATAGTGAGGTTTGGATAGTTCATGTGTGTGTGGGTGTGTGTGTGTGTGTGCCTCCTGTATTTGTGTATTAAGCTTGCTGTCTACTGAAACCAAAGCTGGGAAAAGCCACTTTGAAATCTACCAACCAGGGTACTGTGTTGGATCTGTTGCCTGGATCTGTTTAAAATATGTTTTTTTTTAACTATTGCCTTAACAGGGGTCTAACTGGAAGCCAGACTAATTAGGGGTTTTAGGAGTGATTATAGTTGTGATTTGAAGACCTATGTACATGCTTGAGATCTTTTCTTTTGTTAATAAATATTTGATTTAGTTTTATTTTTAAATCTCTGAAGTCTTGGTGGACTTATTACTTCTGAATTCAGGGCACGTATCTTGAAATAAACACAAATTGCAAAACCGCTGTGACAGCACGATCAAGTTTCCCTCATGGATTTGATCCTCCTGGCACACATCAACTGCCGTGTCTTAACGCCAAATAAAACTTGTTGGTTTTCTTGGAGGATGTGACAGGATTGTTGGATGAGGATAACACAATAGTTTTATATATGTACATTTTCAGAAGGCATTTCATTAGTTGCTTCCAGTTAAAGTGATATAAAATATGTGGCAAATTTGATAATGAATTTGCAAAATATTAAGAGAAGGCTCACCTTTCTTGATCTCAGGATGCCCCAAAACATCGTCACTGTTGTAATGTAGGCAATATGATAGCCAATTTGCAGACAATCTCCCACACACAGCAAGTAACTGAATAACCAGATCATCTGTTTTAGGTGTTGAGGGATAAATATCAGCTATGATAGCAGGAGAACTCCCCTACTCTTCTTCTGATAGTGTAATAGGATCTGCGATGGTTTAACATTCCAGCTGAAAGTTGGCACCACCAACAGTGGAATACTCAGTCAATATTGAACAGCAGTGCCAGCCTAGATTATATGTTGAAGTCTCTGGAATTGGGTTTGAACCCAGAACCTGCTCCCTTCTGTGAATTTTACCATTAAGCCAAGACCACCACTGGATAACAATGGGCAATGATCAATGGTAGTGGTTCTGGTAGTTAGCAGTAACTCAGCAAAGTACACTAGTTTAATTCCTGGGACATCTGCTAATCATTATAATCACCCCACTGCTACATACATTTTGCCCCTAGACACAAGCTCTCTCCCAATGCTTCCAAGAGGGACGGAACATCATGGAAGTGTCACCTTATGTCTACTCTTATGCACTTTCCAGCAGCTTGTTTCATAGTGGCCTGAATTGGTTGTTTGCCCAATCTCTGAGGATGACATGGCTATGGCACAAAGGGAAAGTAAAACACCTGAAACTACAATGCCATTCCAGTGAAAAGAAACAAGAATTATGACCCATAAATGATATGCTGCTCTAGAAATTACAGTTGGTGCTGTCAGTGGATGAACACTTGACACATTTTTATGATGGCCCACTGCCCACTAATTTGACAGTGGTTAACCCATTTAGCAAGTGCCTGGAAATATGATACTGTAAACAAGAAGTGATGAGTTGTGCACTTGATTTTGGAGAAAGAATCCAAGAATTAAAGCCAAGTGTGTTTGAAGTCTGGATGTTCCCTTTCATGTTACACTAAAAAAACCAAGTGGGGAAAGCTAAACAGCTCTAATGTAGGTTTTCCATGATTGGTTTGAAGTTTCAGCTCAGTTTATTTTCAATAACAACACTTGGAAGCCTGTGACATACATCTTTGTGTAATTTCATACAGGCTGAGGTTGAAACTGGAAGCAAGTTTAGAAGACTGAAGAAAGGAGGCACTTTCAAATGAAGCTGTATGAAGCACAGAGGTTTACTTTAAATGAACACAGCTCTGAACTATGTGACATGTTCACTCAGTTCGGGGATTCCTGCGGTTGTTTTATTTCCCTTAAGGCGCCCTTTAACTCAGTCGACACCTTTGTCTTTAAAGAGTTATAATAACAACATTCAAAGTTGTCAATGGGACCAGTTTCTTTTCCCAATATGATCTGTTCATAACAACGGGTATCAGATACGCAGCTTCATGTTTATTGCTCTAAAAATAGCTTACATGAGCTTAAAGGTCCAGTGTCCACTAAGATTTGCTGATCTGAAGGCAGGTATTCCTACTTTGAAAATGTAAAGTGTAGTCATGTTGCTCCCAGAAAAGGAGGCTGATAATACTGAAGATTGCAATGGACTGGCTCTATGCTGGCCCTTAGGTCTAGTTGGGGGAGATGGGTTAAGTACAGAATTCCTTTGTCATTTCATAGAGAGCTGACTTCTCTTGCAGTCCTACTGGTGTGGAGGAGGGGACATGATCTAACTCCCTTAGTAGGGCTAAATATCTGACTTCCCTGATAGTTCATGAAGGGATTAAGATCTGACTTTCTTGTGAACCAAGAGAGCAGTATCATCTGAATTTCCTTATGAATTTAATGTGTGCTAAATAAAACTGTGGCAAGGCATGTTCCTGCCATAATCTCAGCTGCCAAAGATCAGGAGAATGCTTGTGGAATCTCGGGGCCAATATGTTTAACTGGTGAGATGTTCAGTAACTCCACTCTAGAATGTGCCTCAAGCAGCTACTCGTTACTTTCACATATTAACTTTATCCTGTGAGCCCTGTAGTATAAGGGTATTTGGCATAGCAAGGGTTAATGTGGGACTGGAGAACAGTACTGCCCACAGTATGATGTAGCGAGACACATGACAGTAGATAAGAGACAGAGTGATGCAGAGAGAGTCTGAAAGAAGTTGGCACGGAGATAGTCCTTGGATAGGGCTATACTTTGGAAATATGTATATAGTTGTGTGTTAACCGTAACCAGTTTATCTTCAACTTACAAGCCTCCAGACCTCTTAGTGAGACACCAAACAACCTTACAACATGGTGGCAGCAGAGAAGGTATCCCAAAACACTAATGCCTGAATTTTTCAGGCGGCTGGCGGGCTCGGCGGGAGCAAGTGGAGGCATCCCAATTAAGGGCTGCCCAGCGTAATACGCATGCCGTAGTGCCCAGCACTACCTGTGCAGGTGGGGGGAGGAGGGAGAGCCGGGCCATGTGCGCAAAAGAGCACTTCGATTTCCCTGAGGCACGGAGCTGTCTCAGGGCAATTGAATCAACATTAAAATAACTAAATAAATGATTTAAAAATTTATTTAAACATGTCCACTCATGACTGCATCACATGAGATGGGACAGGTTTTTATATTTATGAAAATTTTTGTATTTATTTAATAAAAGCTTGAGGAAGCCTCATCCTGCTCGTTGATGAGGTTTCCGAAAAAACACAAAGACTGCTTGGGCTTTTTGCCTGCCCGCCAACCTTAAGATTGGACAGGCAGCGTTAACAAGCACAATAATTACTTTGTTAATGGCCTTAATAGGTCATTTACATTTCAGCAGGTGTGTAGCCGAATCCGGCACACGCCTGCCAAATAAAATATCACGGGATTGCACGTTGACATCAGGATGCACACCCAATGTCATCACATGTCATTTTACACGTCAGCATGTCGGGCACCTCACCACCACACCCCCCCCCCCACCCCACCCCACCCCCGTACACCAACTGAAAAATTCTGCCCCAAGGCAGCTAATGAATGAACCCATAACTTCAAAGGAACTGGAGAAGGAACCCAAAACCTCAAGACATGAAAAACTAAAGAAAGTTCAGTATGGCCTGAGATAAGTGCACCTAATTTGAAAACACAGCTGGAGATTGCCTAAACAAACACCATTAACAGGCCTGATCAAACACCAAGTCAGAGCACCTGGCCAGATCACAAAAGGCTGAGCAAAATCCAGAAAGGGAAAATAGCTGAAGGGCAGAAGAATCCACTGTGCAGATGAAAAGCCAAACTTGATCAAACGCAGAGTCAAAGGACTTAGCCAGATCACAAACATGGTGACCAAGATTTAGGAAAATTACCATTGCTGGGCCTGATAGAACGCAGGGTCAATGGACCTAGCCAGACCACAAAACAAAGGAGCAAAATTCACCAAAAGGCTAAACTAACCTTTTAAAAATAATCAGGGCACTAATCAGGTAGAACATACCAATTGTTTAACCAGTGCAGCAGAGTCAATGCCATACTATGTGATGGCCGAACTCGAATGAATGAAAGTAAAAAGGTTTTTAAATGGCAGCCAGGGCCTAAAACCACCTTCCTATTGAGTTGTAAAGCTTAAAAAACCAAGTACTTAGCCCAAACGGCTTGTTTGAAGATTTCCTGCAGAATCGATTAGTTTAAAGAATCGGGTCCATGATCACTGCGAGAGCCTGCAGAAACCCGACAAGCGTAGGGAGAAGAGAGAAGAGGATGGTTGCTGTGGCCTCATTTTGAAAGAAAAAGAAATGATGCTGTATTCCACTGTTCTTGAAAACAGCCATGGATAGTAAATTAAAACTACCTGACCAATTTGAGCTCATGCAAGGGCCAATTAAGATTGAAAATTAGCTGTCCTGGAGAAACTTTTAAGTTCCAGAAGTACATCAGGATTAAGCAGGAAATCAGAGGAAATGCAAGTTTATACACTTTTGTACTTTTTTTGGTGACTTTGCAAACAATCTAATCATAAGACAAGTTATAGATGAATCCTCAGCCACATTTGATGAGATATTAAAAGCCTTTGACAAGTATTTAAACTTCAGGTTGTGGAGAACACAGACCTTAAAAATAGGTCCACATCGCCCCCAATAAAGCACCAAAATGGCAAGCAGACCCCAGGGCAAGGGAGACATTACCCAAGCAAAAAGCAAGATGGTCACACACCATGCCAGTGCAATGAAATGCATGAGCTGAAGAGTTTAGTACACAGGAAAGAAGAGGCTGAGAAGCAGCCAAAAGGCTTAAACATAGAACTTTTTGAAAATGCCAACATGGTACCCAAACTGCAACAACAGGTTGCAGTGCGGACCAAGCAGATGGCTGTGAATGGAGGAAAGTTATCTGATGTAACCAAAAGCAACAAAACCTGCAAAAATAAAATTAAACTATTACACAGGAAAAATTTTGTATCAATGCTGAGTTGGAAGAACTGAACCAGGAGTACAGCCAGGCACAACAGCAAGCAGAAAAGGTACTAAAAGAAGTCACCATCATGAAAGATTCTTTGAAGAATCAATAGCCCTGGAATAACTTGAAGAATTAAAAAAGATGTTGAATACTACTTCAGAGTAAGCTGCATTGGAATTATCAGTAGCGACAAATCAATGCACTGAGGCACAACATGAGTTGGCAAGAGACGAACAGTTGAAAGACAGCTGACTGTCCTTCAAGATCAAATGCAAAAGGAGTATATAGCCCTTCAGGCACATGAAAAAATGAAGACTGACTTGAACAGCAGAATGTAGTAACAATAGAACAAAGTCGAGCAGACTCTGTTGAATTACAAGAAAACTCAAGACGAAACAATTGAGCTTCACAAAGAAAGGGAAAACCTGTTGAAGCACATTCGCGCACTACAAGGATCCCACAGGTCAACGTTTGTTCTTCAGGAAAATTACAAAGAGAAGCCATATGAATTTGAAAGAACTAAAGAACCCGTTGGCAGAGAAAAGTCAGCAATGTTCAATATTCCAGGAGGAAGCCAAGAGGTACAAGAAAGAGACTGAAGAGCTGGAGAACCAGCTGAATGGTAAAAAGGAGGCATTCAAGGGAAAAGCTGTAGAGCTTTCCAAGCTGCATGTGGTTAATGAAGCCATGAGTAGCATGATTATAGAACTGAAACAAGTTAAAATTTCACCAGAGACAGACCTGACCAACAGTGAAACTAAAATGAAAGACAGGGAAAAAGCTCTGCTGCAAATAAAGAATAAACATACAGAAATTAGGTCAAGAAATGTAAATCTGACACAGAAGATCAAGGAACTAGAAAGAAAAGCACTGGAAGCCTGTCAGGAAGATATAATAATTTTCGTAATGTTATTGGAATTTATTGTAGAGTAATAGTGGAGTCTGTGTCTATGGTCTGTGCATGTGTGCATGCGTGCATGTGTGTGTGTGTTTAAAACTTAGTTGAATTAAAGACAACTGGTCTGAAGGCTTTGATGTAAGAAGAGAAGCTAGGTTTGAAATGCTAAATAGGTAAACATGGGTGAAATATTAGAATGTGAGGTGTAAAGGGGACATTTGCAGTTTTAAATAAACCAGGGTAGCTTGAACTCAAAAGAGGGGGTGAAATGTTGCACCTAGCCAGAAGAAGTTAAGAAACAGTGGGCAGAAGTTTGTGGTCGGCATGTGGGGGCGGGCCCGATTCGCCAACGGGTAAAATGACGCGTGATGATGTCGGGCGTGCTTCCCTACATCATCGTGCTCAGTAGCAATGTTTCATTCAGCGGGAGTGCGCCGGAGTCGGCTGCACACCCGCTGATATGTAAATGGCCTATTAAGGATCTAATTAAAGTTATTCTAAATGCTGCCCATCCAACCTTAATGTTGGTGGGCAGGCGAAAAGGCCAAGCAGCCTTTGGGTTGTTTAGGAAACCTCATCCACGAGCAGGATGAAGTTTCCTAAAGCGTTTGTTTATTAAATAAATTTTTTAAATTTCATAAATTTAAAAACATGCCCCAACTCATGTGACACAGTCACAGGAGGGGACATGTTTAAATAAATTTTTACACCTTTTATTTAATAATTTTATTATCGACTCAATTTCCCTGAGGCAGCTCCATGCCCCAGGGGGATTGAAGCGCTCTTTCGCACGCATGCACGGAAGAGAGCTGGCCCCGACTCTCCCTTCTTCCCCCGCCTGCACAGGTAGCGCCACCGGCTGCATATTATGCTGGGCGGGCCTTAATTGGCCCGCCCATGTAAAATGGCGGTGCGGAGCCGATTGCGGGTGGCAATTGGCTTGGAGCCTGCCCCAACCTACTCCCACCGAGCCTGCCCACCATATGAAAAATCCTGTCCAGTGTGCTTATTTTTTTCCAAAGATTACTGGTAAAATTAGTACTGATAGATTTTTATTATTAGAGAGGTATAGTTCAAAGTCATAGCGAAACAATGGGTATTTGCATTCAAAGGGGTAAATATGTATAAATGAAAGAAGGTTGCGTGTAATGGCAGGCACTTTTAAGATCTAACACAAGTGTGAAAAACCCCCAGCATCTAACCCTCAAGCTGCTGTCGACTTGGAACCGAAGCTGAGAAAAACTCTCTTTGAATTTGGCTGCTCAGGACCTCATGTTGTTTTGCCTGGGTCTGTTGAAATCTATGTTGTTTTACTGTTGCCTTAACGGAGGTATAACTGAGAGTTAGATTAATCAGGGGAGCTAAGAATTATCATAGTAGTAATTAGTAGACCTATGTATGCGCTTAAAATCATTTCTTATATTAATAATTGTTTAATTTAGTTTTGTTAAAAAAAGCCAATAAGATTCAGTGGTCTTATTACTACTGAATTCAAGGCACACATCTTAAAATAAATATACAAATTGCAAAACAGTTGTGGCAGTTGTTTCAACTTTCCCTTTGGGATTTGAGCAGCTCAGCATTTACCATCAGCTGCGCCAACTGAGAACCATTGAGTTCTTGAAAAATTACATGGCTGAAATGAAAATCAAGAACATAGAACGTCAAGAAAAAGCTGAACAGTTGCAAGAGAAAGTAGAAGTTCTCACAGAGGAGAATGAAAAGTCTCAGAAACATTTAGTAGAAGTAGAGTTACAGAATGTGAGCTTGAAGGAATTGCTCGTGAATCAGAACAATTGGTTGAAATTAACAGTCAAAACTGATGAAATTCTTGAGCTTTGATCCAATCTGAAGAACATAAAGGATGAGATCCGCAGTACGGAAGCACAAATCCAAACTTTAAAAACAGGTAAGTAAAATTCTAAGAAACAGATTGAGGATCCAACGTGTGAATTGGAAAAGTCTAAGGAGAAGTCAGTGACCATAGAAGAAAGGCTCCAAGAGGAACTGAATGCCCAGGTAAAATTGTTGATGTTTGTATAAGGGTTCTGCAGATAACTCCAAAACAAAGACAACCGAGCTCACCAGAGCAGTTGCTGAGTTGCACCTTTTTTAGCACTAACCACTACCATTAACAATCTCTTTGTCCTTTAGTTCATGACACCTTTGTCAATCCCTCCTTTGTCCCCACCTATCATTGGCCTTCTATCCAGCTCCACCTGCCCCAACCCCCTTAAACAGTATAAATTTCATCACATTTCCACTTCTCTTCAGTTCTGAAGAAGGGTCATATGGACTCGAAATGTTAACTTTGTTTTTCTCTCTCCACAGCTGCTGACTTTTTCCAGCATTTTCTGTTTTTGTTTCATCCTTTCAGGCAGTGAGTTCTAGACTCCCACCACCCTCTGGCTGAAAAAAATTCTCCTCAACTCCCCTCTCAGCCATTTACCTCTCACCTTAAATCTAACGCTGCATCTGATGGTTCTATGATGAAAGGAAGGTCATCTCAGTCCTGGAGGCTCCCACAGTGACCACTGTTAGTAGCCTCATGCAAAATGCCTTTTAAGTATCACCTAGAAACTTAAAGCACAAAGGTTAAAAATGCATACTTCATATCTTGGTATCAAGGAGAATCACAAGCTAAAAATCACTCAGCATGTAAAAATATGGTTACTTATTAAAATTATGGCTGGATTAAAGTTGTTGTACATGATGACAATGTTCTTTCAAAAGTTTGAAAGTTGCTTTCTTCGTGTGGTAAGTATGGGAACTTGGTCTGTTGTTGCCTCACAAGACAAGGTTCTGGAAATGATGGTGTATTTATGGAGGGGTGGGGGTGCATGTAAGAAGAGCTCTTTGTGTTGGCCAGAATTGGAAGTTAAGACAAGATCTGTTGAATGAGAGTCATGAATGTCTCTTGCAGCTGGAAATGAGTTGATCCTTTTCAGACTGCTGCTGCTTATGATGCTAATTCCCTTGCTGACTTTGAGTGCGATCATCATCCATGGTCTCCATAATGAGGCAAAGTTATGAGGTCTACAGTGCACAACTGAGACCCTTGATATCGCAGCCATTCTGGTAGGACATCCCAGATCGATCGAGTGATGTACTCAGCTATTTCTCTGATGCATGAATAGACCTCATCATATTGTTTTGGGATACCAAAATGATGCCACCAGCCTTGGCAATGAGGAACACTGCAGATAGCCTAATCAATGACTTCTTGGATCTTCTGGAATTGTGCCATTCTGTTAAATTACAGGTCTCACCACTCCTTTCCTTCTCTGATCGCATTCAATATTGGGCATGTAGTGGAGGAAAATCTAGTATCACGGAACTGCGCCAACTTTTTTGTTTGCGCCCACCCACTTTGCAAACTGCCCAAACTTTTCTGTTGTGGTTGAAACTTCTTAATTCTGTTACAGGCTTGGAACTTAGGAATTAGTGTTTTTTCCTATGTAATGTTTATATAGGATAGTTAACATCTGTGTTGTGACTTCCAGTTAAAATGTTTAATCCTAGCATATGAGAAAGACATGTGTTTTCCAATAATCTTCACTATTTGTCATGTACCGCAAATCTAAGGCCTAGAAATCAGTTTGCGCAATGCTCAGTTTTCAGGAAGAAAAAGGCACTGAAGGGTCCAATAAGGCATGTGGCAAACCCGTATTCAGTCCATGCTGCAGGATGGCACATCAGTTCAGGTGTCCAGAAATCATCGGGCACTCGCCTCAAATTGGCGTTAAGCCCAATGCTTATGTCAATCAGAGGCCTGACACCCATTTCAGACTTCTTTCCAAAATTGGTTTATGACTGATCACAGCATGCTTCATAAATGCAGTCTTTGAAAAGGATGCTGGAGGATACCAGAAAAACAGTTAAGTAAATGTTTTTATAATTACCCGACTGAAACCATGGGCAGAATTTTCTGACTGTCGGGCGGGCGGGCCCAACACAATCTCCGGCGGGCGGGGAGCCGATCCCCGCTGGAGAAGCGGGCCACGTCGCCATTTTATGTGGGCGGGCCAATTAAGGCCCGCACAGCGTGACATCCGGCGGGAAGCGCTATGTGCTCCCTGTGCGGGCGGGGGGGATCCCCAAAAGCGAGAGTGTGCTCTTTCGTGCATGCGCACAAAAGAGTGCACATCTCCCTGAGGCTAAGTGCTGCCTCAGGGAGATGGCTTACACTTTGAAAAATATTAAAAATAGAAAAAAAAATTCCCTAACATGTCCCCCTCATGTGACAATGTCACATGAGATGGGACATGTTCATAATTTACACTATAACTTTATTAAAACTTTATTTTTAAAACCCTGCATGAAACCTCATCCCGCCGGTGGATGAGGTTTCATGATTTTTCTAGTTCCCGCCAGGGCTCCTGGCTGACCTGCCAATCTTAAGGTTGGATGGGCAGGTCCTTTAATTGTTTAAATGATCCTGTCAATGGCCTCAATTGGCCATTGACAGGTCAGCGGGCCCGCAGCTGATTTTGCTGCGCCCCCGCCTTCCTGAAAATTTAAATGGGGCGGGATGACGTCGGGGGTTCCGCCCAACTTCATCCCGCGTCATTTTATGCGTCGGTGAGTGGATCCTGCCCCCTGCTCGCCAATGGCAAAATTCTGTCCCATGAGGAGCATGAATGCCCCTTCTGGTTCTACATTATAACTGTGGGCCACTACTAGCCTCTCTTCACCCTATGTTTTCAATGGTCCATTTCTGTTGTCCCCCTTACCCTGGACTTGCCTACTGCCTTTGGCTGATGTCCCTACTGGCTAAACTCATTCCCCCTACAACAACCAAGTTTCTTTCAAAGCTCCAATTGGTGCTTGCAGCTCACCAGCATGATACTAATGAGGCTGGGAGAACAATATCTTTGGGTGTATATAAGATGCTCTGAATCCAGATTCAAGTGTGATCCCCTTTTTAGGTCCAAATGACAAAACATAACAGTCATCATGGTAGCAACAGAAATATTTATGGTGATGACAGTAGATCAGAACATGAGTATAAAAGCTCCTCGAATTTAAACAATTCCACTTTCTACTCATGAAAAGAAGGGGTGTTAGGGCTGTTAAATGAGTCACTTTTGAAGTATCTAGTGCCAGCTTCAAATATTTGCCAGTAAGCAAAAGCAGAGCAAGTTGCAGAATAAAGCTGTCAACTATACTGTCCCAATATTGTGCCTCAGCCCTACTCTCAAAAGCCCAACCACCAATCACACCAATGTGATAGTTCCATTTCTCACACCATTATAACTATTCTGGGACAGATTGCCAATCTAGTGTCAAATTAAGAGTGATGTTCGTTCACACCCATTCAGAACTGAGTCTGAACCTGTCTAACCTCACAGGCATGCAGAGCTCATCAGTGCCAACTTGATGTGGACGCAAGCCTCAGGGATAAAAGACTTATAATCAGCATCGAAATAACAGTGTCTGAGACCATGTAAGGGATTGTAAGGGAACTGTGAGGCTTAGATAAATATATAAACTGCTTGAGCTTCTTGCTTCTGAACATGTTTTGAACTCTTAAATTGTAAAGTAGTTATATATGCCTTATGTAGCTGGATAATATTCTATTCTCTTTAGTATCTTCCACGTATATCACTGATAATATAAGGCAAATCCTATAATTAGGTAATGTTTTTAATGGTTCAATATCTTACATCCTGAGACCCAGTTTGTTTTGAAAGCTCATTTATATAATGAGTTGTGTGAAGCTCTAAGTGTAGCAGCTTCAGATTTCTATAGCTCCACACAAAGACACGAAAATTAACATTTGACTCAGATTTCATTCTCTGCATCTATTTGTTCCGACACAATGGAAAACTGCTCCACCTCCAAGAAAAGAGCACATAATTCAGGATTGTGCAAGGGAATTGGGAAGGGATAGCTACCATCAATATTCAAGGGCTTACTTTGTTCCAGTCACCGCAATTTCCATCTGTGGCAAAAGATGGGATTTGGATTTTGGCAGCACAACGAATCCACTTACTGCACAATTCTTATTTTCATGCCACTGAAAATAATTTGTAAAACTGAGATTCCTGGTTCTCCATTTGCTTGCTGAACATATTGAATTAATATTAATAGACAAATTATTTCCTTTGCTGCCTTGCAGTTAGTGGGACAATCATGTTATGCTCATCATTAGAAAGGTTATAAAGCTTATTTGTACTTTCTGTTAATGTTTACAGCATGCTTGCTTTTGACCTCCCCTTTTCCTTGGCATGTTTGAAATCTGCACATTATAATGGCTGCTGCCAGTCAGGCTGGGATAATTAATGAGATGAATGCAGCAAGATGGCTTGTAAGGAGTGGAGGGCAGTGCTCCATGTCCTCTTTGGCCTCAGTTTAAGCCATGGAACCACTGGCTTCCTGAGTCAATAGTGAATCCACAATGCTAACAACAGGCCTCTATTGATCACTGTCCCATACTAATTACTGGTGGAGCCTGCATGAGGTATGACCTCACAGAATATAACACTTGCCTTACAGGCAAATTCTGACAATCACTGCATCTTTTAAAGGTGCCATAACTTCAATTCCAGAAAGAAATTATTTTCCACCCCTGAATGTTTCCCCATTTCACTCATTATCAGGCTTCAGGTTCACAACTTGATTGTTTCCTAATCTCAGCTGAAAAGTTTGTGTTTGTGGTCAACAAGTGAAGACAGAATTGAGTTTGGCCTAGATGACACTGCCCACTATGAAAAAGACTGCCCACACTCACTAGTTAAGCTTACACATGAACACTGATGATTTGGTAAGATACCTTAAGCTGCCAGTGATGAATTGTATTCCAGTAACAATTAACACATTTGTATGAAAAGAGGAGCAAATTGGGTGAAAATAAATAAAGCTTGTGTTTCTTTAAGTTTTCAGAGATGCCATTCACAAATTTTCCATCAGTTTAAACAGAAAGATGTGCTGTCTAAAATGGTGACTATCTGGGCTGAATTTGCAAAATAGTGCTCTCTGCCTTGAGTGTAATTTTGTAAAACAGGTCCTATAAAACCTCCTCAATGGATGGTGAGGAAAATGGAAGCTCACCGGTAAACACTTGTGTGCTTCGGTAATACAGGTTTAAGATAGATTAGTATAGTTATCATTGGTATCAATGCACTCCTGTGAGTAAACCTTCTATAACCTATGTTTCAGAAATTGTAGACTCTTAAATTTTAACTCGAACAGAGGTTTGTACCTTAGAACACAGACTATTCCAAGATTAGAATGTCTTTTGCACATCTACTTTGCTTGGGGTTGCTTTGGAAGATGAAAACATGGGTTGATGGATGTGGGGGCATAGAGTGTGATGAGGCCTGAGTGTGATGAGGCACAAGTGCTAATTTGGACATTTGGTGCTTGTGGGAATTTGGGGGCTGTTTTTTATATCTTTTTTTCAGGACCCAGAAGCTGGTGAGTATTCAAGGTTTTAATTAGGTGAGCAGGTGGTTATTGGTGTGCTTTTAAAAGATTTTATCCCTCTAAAATGCAGGCATATGTAAGTATTGCATTAAATTTATTGATTTAGTAGTTAAAACACATGGTATAACTACAGACAACAGTTGAGTAACATTTCTAAACTTGAAACTTAATTAGTTAAATTAAACACAATAAAAGTGGCAGGGCAGGTGATGTGTTGCAGCTGCAGCATGTAGGAGCTGGTGGACACCAGCATGATCCACAGCAACCCACTTCTGCAATAAGTGGCTGCGGCTCAAGAAACTTTGGTTCTGAGTTGATTGCCTGGAGTCCGAGCTACAGGCACTGTGATGCATCAGAGAAGGGGAAAGTTAATTGAACACTTTGTTCCAGGAGGCAGTCATACCTCTTTGGCTAGGTATTTCAGATTTGGTCCATGGTCAGGGACAGGAGGGTGTGACTATGGTAGACGCAGAAATGGGGATCCAAAAGGTAGCAGTGGAGGAGCCTCAGCCCTTGCAATTTCCAACAGGTTTCAGGT
Organism: Cetorhinus maximus; assembly: GCF_964194155.1. Taxonomy (NCBI): domain Eukaryota; kingdom Metazoa; phylum Chordata; class Chondrichthyes; order Lamniformes; family Cetorhinidae; genus Cetorhinus; species Cetorhinus maximus. The sequence goes on from NC_135881.1 coordinate 132,040,005, forward strand.
ACTTGCAAATTGCGTGAACGAGAGCAGGGACTACAGGACGGATGAACAAACTGATCATGACACCATGATGCGGGGAGCTATTCAAGTGGGGGAGTAAAAAGGAATGGAGTTGTCGTAGAGGACAGTATAGTTAGATGGATAGATACTGTTCTCTGCAGCCAAGAGTGTGAGTCCCAAAGGCTGTGTTGCCTGCCCAGTGCCAGGATAAGGACATTTCCTCAGGGCAGGAGAGGAACTTGGAGTGGGAGGGTCCAACTGGGTACCAATAACATAGGTAGGACTGGAGGAGAGGTTCTGCTGAGGGAGTACGGGCAGCTAGGGACAAAATTAAAAAGCAGAACCACAAATATAATAATCTCAAGGCACAAGCAAATTGATGTGGGGTAAATATGATTAGAGAGTTGAATGTGTGGCTCAAAGATTGGTGTGGGAGAAATGGGTTTCATGGTGCACTGGCACCAGTACTGGGGAAAGAGGGAGCTGTACCATTGGGACAGTCTTCACCTGAACCATGTTGGGACCAGGGTACTGGCAAATTGTATTACTTGGGCTGTAGAGGGTGCTTTAAACTGTATAGTGAGGGCATTTGGGGTTGTATGGGGGTTGCAGGTGTGGTGGGTCAAGGTTCATGTGAGGGGAGATTTGGAAAGTTAAAGAAAAGGACAAGGCAATAGTGCAGGGTAGCACTCGATGGTAGCACTGAGATTCAGATGGTTATGAGTTTATATTTCCTCTCCAGGGGCTTAAGCACATATTCTAGGCTGGCTCTGCAGTGTAGTACTAACTGTTGTGCTGTTGCAGGTACTGTCTTTGTGTAAACAGAGGTCCAGCTATCCTCTCAAGGAGTTGTAAAGTATTCCATGGCGCTATGTGAAAAAGAGCAGTGGAGTTATCCTGGCCAGTGTTTAGCCTTCCACCAACATTACTAAAAAAGATGACCTGGTCTTTATAACATTGCTGGTTATGGGACCTTTCTCTGTGCAAATTGGCTGTCATGCTTCCAACACTACCGTAGGGATTAAACCTGAAAACTATTTAATTGGTTGTAAAGTGTTTTGGGAAGTCCTAGGGTTGTGAAAAACATTATATACATGCAAGCCTTTCCTTTTGTCCTTTAAAAATGGATACTGAGACAAAGACAAGTTGACCAAAAGCTTGATCGAAGGGGGCCTTATTGGAAGAGGGGGAGCTTAAGAGACAAGGAGGCTTAGGGAGGAAATCCCAGAGCATCAGTCAAAACAACTGGAGGAACAGCCACTAATGCGAGGTGAAGAAGCAAAAAAAGGCCATATTGAGAAAACTGAAGAATTCAGGTGGGGAGAATTGAAGCACTAGAGGAAATTACAGAGATAGCAGGGAGCAAGGCCATTGAGGAATTTAAACAGAAGGGTGAGAATCTTAAATTGGAGGCAATATGGGACTAGGAGGCAATGTTGATCAGCAAGAACTGAGTCAATAGTTCATAGAACTTGATTTGAGTTGAGGTTTCAATAAGTTAGTTCATACGGTGACATGAGCACATGACCTTTCACAGCTTCTCTAAGCCTCTGAAAAATGTCCCGAAGCACAGATCACCAAAGTAGCAGCACAGTCCCCTCTTCACTAACAGCCTGTTGAAGAAGATGCAGTTACAACATGGGGCAGAATTTTACGTCCCCCAGGTGGGCACGTGCCTGGCTCGATCAGGTGTAAAATCACACGAGAAGACACTGGGCGAGCGTCCCTACGTCATCCTGCCCTCGCGCAAAATTTCGCTCGGAGGGCACACGCAAAGGTTGGAAGCAAGCCTGCCGACAATTAAGAGGGCCATTAAGCCCGTTAACAGCATAATTGTCTCTGATTTTTCGTGGCCCGTCCAACCTTATGGTTGGCGGAGAGGTGAATTGGCCAGACGGACTTTGCATTTTTCATCAAACCTCATCCAAGGGCAGGTTGAGGTTTCCATTATTAAGTTGGCCAGCTAGCGTGAGATTGTGGTCCGGGGCCGATTGCGGTCAGCACCCGTTTCACAATCACTCCTGGGCCTGCCAATCGCGTCTGCCCACCGAGCTGAAAATTCAGGCCATGGACTTTGGAACTGGTGCAAAACTACAATGGCAAAGGAAAGGAAAGTTGTTGCCCCATAGAGGAGCCTTGCTACAATTTGGCAATGGCCCAACTTATAACAACCATATTTCAAGGTAAATTAAAGTTGCTCATTTGGAGTTCAACCACAAAAATTCAAAACATGAGGTAACATTTTTAGCTTGGCAGGCTGGCGCACGCCCAACCCGACTAAGTGTAAAATGACGCGCGATGACATCAGGCGAGCATCCCAACGTCATCGCGCATTCACCGTAATAAGTTAATTAAACATGATTTGTCTTGAACAAATCCATGCTGGTCTCCCTTAATAAATTCACCTTTGTCCAAGTGACTGTTAATTTTGTCCCATATTATAATTTATGAAAGCTGTCCCAACACTAAGGCTAAACTGACTGGCCTGTGACTGCTGGGTTTATCCTTACACCTTCTTTCAACAGGAGTGGGGCATTTGCAATTCCTCAGTCCTTTGGCACCACCCTAAGTAGAATTTGAAGATTAAGCCCAGTGCCTTCGTAATTTCCTTCCTTATTTCCCTCAGCATCCTTGATACATTGCACCCAGTCCTGTTGAATTATCAACTTTAAGAACAGCCAGCCTATCTAATACCTCTTTTTGATCAATTGTTAGCCCATCCACTGTCTCAACTACCTCTTCTTGCACTATGACTTTGACAGCATCTTCTTTCTTGGTGAAGACAGCTGAAAAGTATCCATTTAGTACCTCAGCCATGCCCTCTGCTTTTTCAGTCCCCAGTTGGCCCCACTTCTCCATTTGCTATTTATATACCTTTAGAATAGTATAAGATTCCCTTTAATGTTAGCTGCCAGTCTCTTCTCAAAATCTCAATTCGATTCTCTTTTTTTTCACATGCCCTCGGAACTTTTTAGAACGAGCCCATTTCTCATTTGTATCATCGACCTGACATCCGTCATACATACCCTTTTACTATTCCATATTACTCTCTATCACGTTTGTCATCCAGGGAGCTCTAGCTTTGTTTGTCCTGCCTTTTGCCTTCTATACCTCGCCTATATCCCAACTATCTCCTCTCTAAAGGCAGCCAATTGTTCTGTTATAGTTTTGCCAGCCAATCCCTGATTCCAGTTTACCTGGTCTAGATCTGTTCTCACCCCACTGAAATTGGCCCTCCCCCAATTAAGTATTTTTACCCTAGATTGCCCTTTGTCCTTTTCCACAGCTAACCTAAATCTTATGATATTATGATCACTGTCCCCCAAAATGCTTCCCTATTGACACTTGATCCATTTGACCCACTTGCTTCCCTAGAAGCAGGTCCAGCAATACTTCTTTCCTTGTTGGGTCAGATTAAGAAAATTCTCCTGAAAATACTTCAGAAACTCTTCACCCATTCTTCCCTTTTGCATTATTACTATCCTAGTCTACATTAAAATAATTGAAGTCCCCCATCATAACTACTCCATAGTTTTTGGTATCTTTCTGTAATTTTTTGAAAATTTCTTCCTCTATATCTTTCCCACTAGTTGGTGGCCTGTACAATACACCTAACAGTAGATAGAAAAACTTTTTAAAAACTCTGCAAAAGAGATCTTGAGACTTTCTGGATTTTGAATATCTGACTTCTCAAATTCAAAGAAGGTTATCTATTTAAATGGGGGCAGCTGTCAAACCCCATGAGTGGCATTTTGAAATCATAGTGAAAGAAACAATAAATGCTGGTCGGTTTGACATTCCTGTCAAAGGTGTACGGAGCCATTTTCTCCGTGCTAGGGGGCCAGTGGGATTCCTCAAAAGGACATATTTACTGAAACTCTCTTAAATGAAAGCTGTGCACTAGACTTTCTGTAACATTGCATTACAATGCTATATGCTCTGGAATTATTCTGGGAGCTGCATGGGTCTTGTTTTAAGAATGCTGTGCTTCACATTTACATTTACTGGAAGATGGCTTTGGTCTCAGAGGAACCATCCTTCCAGTCTAAATTTGCCTTCAGATAAGCCTGGCACAAGTACTGCTCTTCAGCATCCATCTAGGCCTCAACTCTAGAATTCCTTTCCTGATCCCCTCTGTCTCTCCACCTCCCTCCATCTCTCTCTGCTCCCTTAAGACCCTACTTAGAACCCATCCCTTTGACCAAGGTTTTGGTCACCCAATCCAGTATCTCTTTCTTTGGGCTGGGTGTTCATCTTGTCTGATTGCGTCCCTGTGAAGCTTCCTACATCAAAGATGCTATATAAATGTAAATTGATGACATTATTTTCATTGATTATGATAAAAATGTAAGTATGATAGGGCATTGGAAGTCACTGACCAGCTGCTAATTGAATAAAACCCCGTTGGAAGCTGTAATAAAAACAGAAAGCACTGGAAAAACTCAGGAGGCCTGGCAACATCTGTGGAGAGAGAATTAGAGTTAACACTTTGAGTCCGATATAACTCTTCCTTGGAACTGCATTCCTGGAAATGAGGTGGCAATGAACTAAATACTAAAACAAAAGCAAAATACTGCAAATGCTGGAGATCTGAAATAAAAACAGAAAATGCTGGAAAAACTCAACCAGTCTGACAGCACCTGTGGATAGAGAAATAGAGTTAATGCTTCAAGTCCAGTATAACTCTTCTTTGGAATGTTAACTCTGCCTCTCTCTCCTCAGATGTTGTCAGACCTGCTGAGCTTTTCCAGCATTTTCTGTTTTTATCTCACGTTTCCAGCATCTGCAGTATTTCCCTTTGTAGGTTATAGAGATTGTGGATCAGAATATTCACATGAGCACTGTCAATGACCTCCTGTACTTTTGGACATCCAGGTGTGTGGTGGAATTGAGCAGCCCTGTCATGATGTGTTGCTAGTCAGTGAGAAAGGAAATTGAAATGAGGACCCTGCTGAACAAGTGATCAGATACCTGTTTAATTTATTTGTCAATGGTAAATCGATACATTTCTTGTATTGCCCTGCAAAGAGCTTCGATATGTAGAGATAAAGGCAATAGTGATTTTGACTGCCACTGACAGTGCTGTCCCTATGGTTAGTTGCTGGTCTTCATAAAGCATGGCTCTGTAACTGATTCTGAGTTAAACAAGAACCTGCAGGAGCAGTTTTCCTTGGTCATTTTGAAGAATTTTGCCTGGACCTGTATTTGCAGTTGGTGTCATCTGACATTTCTTTCATGTCATCTGACATTTCTGTCCCTCGTTTGTTCTTCTTCATCGCCTTCTATTCAATCTAGGGAAAAGGGGAACACTAAAAAGATTCACTATGAGTTGCAAATGCGCAACAGCAAAAAGAACTGAAAGCAACGATTTTGCAAGTCTCTGTTGATGGTGCACAGTCTCACGCAGAGAAAAGGCTTACTTGTCTAATATATGTGCCACATTTTGAGGCCAGGAAAGATGTCCGAATTTAGAAGGTTATGCAGGTGACTGGCACAAGCCTCGCTGAAGCTTCAAAAGCTGTGGGGAGAATTTTCTCCCCATCGGGTAGGTTGTGTGGGAGCGGGCACAGGTATGCATGCAGCCGATTGGCTGGGCACCGTCATTTTACGTGGGCGGGCCAATTAAGGTCTACCCAGCGTGACACGCGCTCGGAAGCGCTGAGCACTCCCTGTACAGGCAGGGGGAGTAGGCTGAGTCGAGGCAAGCGCACGAAAGAGTGCAGAAATCTCCCTGAGGCACAGAGCTGCCTCAGGGAGATTAATTTAAGTTTTAAAAATTTTAATAAAGGAAAAAAAAACATTTTTAGGACATATCCCCTCATGTGAAACTGTCCCCACTCGCTGAGCCGAAGATTCTGCCCTACATAAATGTGTCCCACGAAGGATTTAACGGCCTTCATCTGAAGAGGTGTTCGTCTATTTGAAACAGTCACAATTGTGTATGGATGGACTGGCTTGGAGGAATAGACTTCTTAAAACTGAGTATCGCACTAGAATTGTTGGTCCAAACATTGGATTTTTTTCTATATTGTTTTTATACGTTACATCTGTGCATCTTCATTGACACAGTAGCTTTTGTCGATGATTAGCTGTGATTATTTTCATTTTCAATACCTCTATTTCCAATATAATAAAAGCAAAGCCTGCAGATGCTGGAAATTTGAAATAAAAATTGAATGTGCTCAAAATCCTTCCCTCCATAGTTTTCCACTCAAAGTCGCCTAACCCTGAACAGCCTACTTCTACCTCCTCCCCAAAATCTACTAACAAGACTATTTAGGTAGATTCATTATTTCAACCTGTTTCTGCCCCACTGAACTTGTTTATTCCTATCTTGACTCTATTTTTCTCTCCTTGCCCAGTCTCTTCCCACCCACATACTTAAGTCTTCCGACACCCTATATCACTTCAACAATTTCCAGTTTCCTGGCCCTAACTGCGTCCTCTTCACTATGAACGTTCAACTTCTCAAAAGCCTCCATCCGCCACCAAGATGATCTAGGGCTCTTAGCTTCTTCCTTGAAGGGGCCCAACTAATTCTCATCCACCACCACCACCCCCCCCCCCACCCCCGCCATCCCCCGCCCCCTGCTTGGCTGAATTTGTTCGCTCACTGAACAATTTCTCCTTTAACTTGTCTCGCTTCTTCCAAATAAAAGGTGTTGCTATGGGTACTCACTTTTTGTGGGGTAGTTGGAACATTCCTTGTTCCAGTCCCACTCAGGCCCTCTCCCCAACTCTTTTTCTGGTACATCGATGACTGTAGCAGTACAGTTTCCTGCTCTCACATGGAATTGGAAAACTTCAACTTTGTTTCCAACTTCCACTCTCTCTCATATTCACATGGTCCATTTCAGGCAATTCCTTCCCTTCCTCGACTTCTCTGTCTCCAATTAGGAAAGCAAATGGCATGTTGGCCTTTATAAAAGGGGATTGGAGTACAGGAATAAAGAAGTCTTGCTAGAGTTGTACAAGGTTTTGATGAGACCACACCTGGAGTACTGTGTGCATTTTTGGCCTCCACATTTAAGAAAAGATATACTTGCATTGGCGGCAGTACAGTGAATGTTTATTAAATTGGTCCCTGGGATGAGGAGGTTGTCCTATGATGAAAGGCTGAGCAAAGTGTGTCTATTTTCTCTGGGGCTTAGAAGAATGAGAGGTGATCTCATTGAAACCTACAAGGTTAGGGAGGGGCTTGATAGGGTAGACACTGAGAGATTGTTTCTGTGGATGGGAGAATGTAAAACGCATAGGCACAGCCTCAGGATAAGGGGCCGATCATTTAGGATTGAGATGAAGGGAAATTACTTCACTCAAAGGGGTTGTGAATCTTTGGAATTCTGTCTCAGAGGGTTATGTATGCTCCACCATTGAATACCTTTAAGGCTGGGATAGAGAGATTTTTTGTATCTCAGGGAATCAAGGGATATGGGGAGCGGGCAGGGAAGTGGAGTTGAGGCCCAAGATCAGCCATGATCGTATTAAATGGTGGAGCAAACTCAACAGGCCATGTGGTCTACTCCTGCTCTTATTTCTTGTGTTCCATTTCTGGGGATAGGCCATCTACTGATATTCATTACAAGCCCACAAACTCCCACAACTACCTTGAATACTCTTCCTCATACCCTGCTTCCTGTAAGGATTCCATTCCATGGTTTTCCATCTCTGTAACATCTGTTCTGATGATGCAATCTTCCAAAACAACGCTTCTGATATCGCATCCTATTTTGTCAACCAAAGATTCCCACCCCCGCACTACTGTGGTTGAGAGGGCCCTCAGCCATGTCCAATCTATTCCTCGCACTTCTGTTCTCACCCCTTCCCCTCCCTCCCAGAACCACGATAGGTTTCCTCTTGTTCTCACTTTCCGCTGCACCAGCCTCCACATTCAAAAGATCATCCTCCAGCATTTCCGCCACCTCCAGATTGATGCCACCACCAAAAACACCTTCCCCTTCCCTGTAAGCATTCCAAAGGAACCATTCCCTCTGTGGCACCCTGGTCCACTCTTCAATCAACCTCAACATTTAATCCCCTTCCCAAAACACCTTCCCATGCCATCACAGGAGGTGCAACACTTGCCCGTTTACCTCTTCTCCCCTCACTGTCCAAGGTCCCAAACACTGCTCCAGTTGAAGCAACAATTTATTTGTACTTCTTTCAATATATAATTCTGTATTTGCTGCTCACAATGTGGTTCCTCTACACTGGGGAGACCAGACATAGACTGGGTGACTGTTTTGCAGACATCTCCGCTCAGTCCACAAGCATGACCCTGAGCTGCCAGTTCTTTGCCATTTTAATTCACCACCTTGTTCTCACACACACATTCTGTCCTCGACCTACTGCAGTGTTTCAGTAAAGCTCAAAGCAAGCTCTAGGAACAGCACCTCGTCTTCTGATTAGGCACTTTGCAGTTGGAGTCAACATTGAGTCCAACAATTTCAGACCATGAACTCTGTCCCCCATTTTGATTCTGGTTTTTTTGCTATGTGCCAGTCTTAATCTTGGTTTTCATGTTTTTGCTTTTGGACAGAGCTGTTCAGTGTTCTGTCATTTATACTTTAGATCAATGCTTTATTTCTTTATTACAACCGTTACCACTCCCTTTGCCTTTTGTTCCATGACATCTTTGTCCTTTAATCTCTCCCGCCTTCTACCCTATCCCAGACCTTCCCTTTTGTTCTTCCTCCCCTATCAACAGCATAAAACCATTTCTACCTTCCTACAGTTCTGAAGAAGTCATATTCAACTCGAAACGTTAACTCTTTCTCTCTCCACAGATGCAGTCAGACCTGCTGAGTTTTTCCAGCACGTATTTCCAACACTGTCATCACAGCCATCTCAGGAGGTGAAGATGTGAAGGGGTGAGAGCAGAAGTACAAGATATGTTATGATATTTATTCATTTACAGAAGCTTCCTCTATAGGAAGGGTCAGAAGGAGAAGCACGCAGAATTTAGCCTTTCCAACTACCAGCATATTGTTAAAAAAGTCATGGAAGCCGATCACCTGCATCACTCACAACCAAATAAATATTCCCTGATGTAAAGGTGAGAGAGAAGACATAAAAAAGGAAAACAAATATCAAATGAGAAACAAAGAATCCAAATTTTGAAATTTCAACTACAGGCATATCATAATACTCTGAATTCCTCCCCATATAATAGGATTATTTTGTGTGCAAAATTAAGTCCAAAAGTAACATTTTCAAAATAGATAGATGTGCCTCAGAGCTCTAATAAATAAAATTAAGCAAAAATAGAGTTAAAACATGCTGAAGAACCAAAACAGCTTCATGCTGAATAACTTTAGTTAATGTTATTAGCCACTGACACAAATGTGCAGCACAGCCAACAGTGCAAGTTGAGCTCCTTATGGCCAGCAGACTTAATTTAGCTGCTAAATGCAGATACAATTGCTCACAACATGCCCTATTCCTATGTCTAATGGTTGAAAAGTCCAAATATCCTTCCATGTACCTTTGGTATCTCCCCTCAATCTCTGTACTCAGTATCAGAGCAATGTCGTCATAGCTACTTGTTTTTCTGGTGTCTTAAAATAATGTAATTGTGAAAAATGACCACTACATAATTTTCCAATAAAATACTTTGTTTTTAAACAGCAAGCAAATTTTATACAACTCATTACTTGAGTTATCTATAGGCTAATTACAATGACCTTACTTAACTTTGAAAATCTACTCTTTCATCAGGCAGCGCTCAGTCAATAACATATTCATACTGCATCATCCACTGAAAGAGGTTTGCTGTCGATAGCAGACACATTAACAAGTGTTGGAGACTCACTGGCTGTCACTACTACACTACCCAAAGACACAATGAATAGTAATAGTACTTAATCAGCTGCTAGCCTAGGTGAACCTGCATTGATTAGGAAACAGCATGCCACTTGGAGCTTTGCATGCGTGCCTGCAGCTTTGGAATCTGTACGAGTTTACAACAGATACGATCAACGCTGCATTAATCTTCTCACAAACCAGTGGTAATACCTCAGGAACAAAACACTTTAATCAGCTCTCAGGAGATTTATTGAGTTTGCAAAACCATCAAACGCCAGTGAAAAGCCATACTACAATGCCATTATCTGGAGCACTCCTGTTCCGTCAAGATCCTCGGGGGAAGCAGATTTCAATGACAGAAGAGAAATGTGACCTTACCAGTATCCACATCAAATTGCTAACTTCATTTTCAATGGAAACTTACTTCATTTGTTTATCTTTTTGCACTATTAAGATTCTACTGTGCATAAAATGAAAATCAGATCTTCATAAATTAATCTCCAGTAGATGAGTTTTTACTGTAATTTAAATGAGGCCTTACTGCCCAGTCATGCATCAAGCTGGTTTGTGAAAACAGGTGGGCCCAATTACATAATTTGTGATTTGATCAAGTATTTAAGGTCCAGATTGCCATTATAACTAGTCACATTTAACATGATAAATCAGGAGAATGTATTTCAAACATTTGCTTTGCAATGTATACAAAAAGCCTTAGGGCAGAATCGACCCAGGTTTGCATTAAGTGCGGTAGCGAACATGATAAAAGACATTTCACCCGCCAGCCGCGATGGCAAGTTTTTGCACCATATTGTCCCTTTCCCGGCACCTCCCACCTCATTAATAATGCATTTAGGGGAAGCACGCCAGATCATTGGCAGGCGGGCTCAGGTTTGCCTGCCATGCTGTGACCTCAGCCCTTCCTCACTCCGGGCGCCATATTTGAAGTGCACCAAAGCGCAGCATACTTCATGTCTCCAGACCAGGACTGCTCCAGGCGACAGATGGCATCGAAAATAAAGGTGATGGCAGCCCCCAGCCACCACTCTCTGGTGTGCCTGCTGGATGCAGTGGAAGGCCACCGTGATGTCCTCTACCCCTATTCAGGCTGCAGGAGGTCCACCAGAGTTAGCAATCCAGCTTGGGAGGTGGTGGCAGCGACGGTCAGTGCCACAGGAGCACAGAGGAGGTCAGACATCCAGCGTAGGAAGAGGATGAATGATCTCATCTGTTTCGCCAGGTTAAGTCAACCAGCTCATCACTCTCAACTCACACACTCTCAAACCCATCACTTATCTATAGGGATCTCACACCTCAAGCGACAACACCACTAACTCTCACACACACCCTCACATCTCCATCAGGCTTAATTCCTTGGGAGTTCACGCCCTCATCCTGGTCATGGCTCCACTCATCACACAAACATTCCACACAGTGCAATGCGTCCTGCTCACACTCTCTCCATCTGTTTTCATGCAAGAGAAGCTAGGTCACAGCAGGAGGGAGAGGTCCAAGACCGATGGTGGCGTGGCCGACATTAGGCTCCTCATTCACTTTGAGGAGCACAGCATTGTGCTGACTGGTGAGGACATGGACCATGCCTACAGTGAAGGTGCGGTCGGCGGCGAACACCCACGAGAGGATCCTGCACCAGATCAACCCTCTCTTAATGCAACTCTTGCCTTTGACTGTGCTGCCATGCATTAATTATCTCTACTTTGGTTCACAGGGAGCTCTGCCAAAAAACAGACACCCTCAGCCAGCCAGTCCCTCAGTTCCATCCAGGTCCCCACCTCCAGCCAAGAGGACACCTCCTCCAGTGAAGAGCTGGAAATAAGCAGCCTGGAAGACCTGTCACAGTGCTTACCCGCACCCTCCACCAGCGCAGAGACACACACTTCTGTGGGACCTACATCTAGAGCAGGCTCGGCTTCACAATCTGGTGGCCATCGCGCAGACATGTGTCTGCAGCAACAGGAGGCAGGTTCAGCTGAGCCCTCGACACTTGGAGGACTGCTGGGGATCAGGCATCTGTGAAGTCCGAGTCAAATGATGAGCTCTGGATTCGGCCTCCCAAGTCATCGTGGAGAGTCAGCAGAAGGTGGGGGAACATTGCACAGAGCTAGTGGAAGCCCTCAGCAGAGTGGCACGAGAGTTGGAGGAGTGCGTCTGCCTGCCCTCTGATGAGGTGGTGCCCACATATGTGCGTATAGAGGACTCTATGGGAAGGATGGCAGACACCATGGAGACACTGGTCCAGCAGAATGCGGAGATACGCACAGACCTACACTCAATTGCATTAGTCATGGGTGAATTCCTGCAGTGGCAACATGAGAGGGAAACAGGGCACCTCAACGCTCCCCAGGTGCTCCTTCCCCTCAAGGAGTCAGGCCGCGGCCCTTGGGCACCTGAAGGGAGGAGGAGTGGCAGCTGAACACCCTTGGGTCATCCAATCAGGAATCCCGGAGGCTGTCCGCTCCCTCCGAGTCCCCTTTACCTGTGACCCTCTCAACCTCGGCCTCTGTCACCACAGAGGGAGCAGCTGGCGCACAGGAGCGCAGTCAAAGCAAGCCTCGACTCTCCAGAGGATGCACGATTAAGTCATCAGAGGCAATAGGGCCAACCATTGTGTAGGCTATCTCTACCCCTGCTGCGGATGTCAGGACAGCACCTAGAAGAAATGGTAGGCCTAGAAAAGTAATGAAGTTCTGATCACAAGTGGTTGCACGAGTGAATACATTTTGTCACTTTACTCTAAATTAAAGACAAAGTCCTAAAACAGAACAATCTTATAAAACCTCATATTTGTTAAATATAATCTCCTATAGAGTATACATAACTTCCACAGTCTATACATAACCAGCTACCATGTATATATAGGTTGTTATGGTTCATATACAAAGTTCCAGTAATGGACATATAATTCCCTACAGTGAATAAACCCTTACATTGTATATATAGGCCTCTACATTTCATATATAGCTCCTACAGTAGATATATTACCATCTAAAACGTATATGTAACCACCTATGAGATATATATTACCCCTTCTGTGCTGTAATTATTCTATGATTTTATGAAGTATATATAAAAAACCCTGCAGTGTACATATAACTTCTTACAGTGTATGTATAACCTCCCACACTGTATATACAACTTACTACTCTGTATATATAATGTCCCCATGGTGTATACATAACCTCCTATAGTGTATATATAACACTCCACAATGTATATATATGCCCCTATGCTTCATATATAACCACTCCACAGTGTATATATAATTTCCTACAGTGTATAATTAGCCCCCTACAGTGTTTATATAAGCCTCTACAGTTCATACATAACCCACTACAGTATATATAACGTCCTACAGTGTATAAAAAACCTCATGCACTGTATATGAGAACTCCCACAATATATATAGAACCTCCTACCATGCAGATATAACCCCCTAGAAGGGTGGCTCCATTCTTAGCTATCTAATCGCAGCCAGAGAATCACTTGCAATGGCTTCTCATTCCACTCCCACACAGATACCTCTGGTGTTCCCCAGCTTCTATGCAAGGTCCCCTCCTATTTCTCATCCACATGCTGCCCTCTGCAACATTGTCCAAAAACACATCAGTATACATGTATACTGGTGACACCCAGTCTACCTCAACGTCACCTCTCTCGACCCATCGTATGTCTCTAAATTATCAAACCGCTAATCCAACTCCAGAACTCTTTGAGCAGAAATTTCCTCTAATTAAATGTTGGAAAGACCAAAGCCATTGTCTTCCAACCTCTTTGACCAAGTTTTTGGTCATCTGCTCTAATATCTCCTTATGTGGCTCAGTGTTGTATTTTGTTTTATAATTTCCCTGTAAAGCTCCTTTTATTATATTAAAGGCACTATATAAATACAAGTTATGGAGTCATAAAGTCATAATGGTGCAGAAAAGGGTCATTCAACCCATCGACTCCATGCCAGGTATCTATAGAGCAATCCAGTCAGTCCCGTTCCCCCTGCAGCTCTATCTCCATAGTCCTGCAAGTTTATTTCCCTCAAGCGCCCATTCAATTTCCTGTTGAAATCATTGATTGACTCTACTTCCACCACCCTCATAGGCAGTGAGTTCCAGGTCATTACCACACACTGTGTAAAAGTTCTTCCTCACACCCCCTCTCTATCTCTTGCACAAAACCTGTGTCCTCTAGTTCTTGTACCATAAGCTAATGGGAAGTGCTTTTCTTTGTCTGCCTTATCTAAAACCTGTCATAATCTTATACATCACTATAAGATCTCCCCTCAACCTACTTTGTTTCGAGAAGAATGACGCCAGTTCTCCAATCTAACCTTGTAGCTAAATTCCCTCATCCCTGGAACCATTCTGATAAATTTCCTCTGTAACCTCTCAAGGACTCTGACATCCTTCCGAAATTGTGGCGACCAAAATTGGATACAATACTCCGAGTTGTGGACTAACCAGAGCTTTACAAATGTTCAGCATAACTTCTCTGCTTTTGGACTCAGTTCCTCTATTTTGGAAACCAGTTGTCTTGATATGTGTACATACACATGTGAATGCTTGGCTATCTGTGAGTGCACCTTTGAGTGAGATTGCATGTATGAGTATAAGTGTGAAACTTTCAATGGGAGCATAAAACAGGTGGCATTGGATCAGTTGTCCATTATATATCCCTCACAATTTCCCTTTCCATTGAAGTCAATTCAATGTCTGTGTGCATCTATGAATGTGTGTGAGAGAATAAATGTGTGCCTGTTTATGTAAGTGTGTGTGTGTCAGAGAGAGAAGGAATCCATATAACTTGAATCAACCTTGAATCGGCAAACTGAAAATAATTGTTAATTATTAGAATTGAGCAACTCCAATGCTTTGATGAGCTCCAGGTTTGATTCCTGGTTTGTGCTTGCAGTAAGCCAGTATAGCATTTAGGGTGCAATGGTTTTGCTCAATGTCACTAGGACGGAGGAAAATCTGTGAGGCTTTCCATTCCTGATCACAATCCAGTGAACATATTTGAAAATGGCTCTTCAGTGATGTTAGAATTTAGCAACTATTTTAAGATATGAGGTAGCAGAGGAGAAGCATTGATTTTGACTTGGCATTATGAGAACAGCAACGGTGTACTGACAGTATGCTGGGTGTATTGAACCCTGTTCATTTGCCTGATTAATGTTAAATAAATTCATACATTGGTTTGTACTCTGAGCCTCAATCTAATGAATGGTATGAACATTATATGTTCAATAAACGCCCATCTAATTTGAACCTGAAAAGCCAGCCACCAGCAGTTGGAAATGAGGGGCATCTCCTCAAGTGGCCCCTTGACTTGCAAGGCAATGTTAATTGTAAGTGGGCAGGCTATCCATCTGAAACAAGTGCGCTGCTGCTTAAATATGTAAATCAGGTCCCAATGAGCAGAGCCCATTTGGTGCCTTGAGGTCACCAGCAGAATTTTCAATCTAACTTGCCTTCATTTTGTAAAAAATTCTAAAGACTTCCAAAGTTTAATATTAACTGCTATTGTTCATCAGTAAAATCCCATTTGGACACATCCTGGAGGTAATTTGATTTTGTTTATTTGTCTAAATGAGTGATAGTGAATCAGCAGCTCATTTTACATCTTAAGATTTTTACTTCCATTTCTGTTACTGTGAAATGGGTAGCCCATTCATTATGGCCAATTTAACACTATTGCCAAAGTCAAATTACGCCCAGTACGTTTTGAAGATTCGTACTGTTACAACCGGTCCCCGGACAAGGTCCCCCAGTTTGTTAACTTCCCAAATGGGACCCCAGTTTTGTTGTGCTCCCGGGTGAGGAGGAATGAGCTGGCTCCCCTCCTTTATTCAACCCTCTCAGTTGGTCACAATAAGGTTAATTTAAAAGGGATCCCTTCCCCCATGGGTACTTTTTCCCAGTCCAAATGTATTTATTTTTTAGAAGGAGCCAATTTAGCTAGGCTTCCTTGAATCAAAGAAAGAGTAAGTTTATTAGTTGCTAAAAACCCGAGAAAAATAATAAAATGTAATAGACATATACGCAGACCATAAATGAGAAGGTAAGAGCCCAAACAAAAGTTTAAGAAGATATGCAAATCAGTCTTTGGCTTGTCCATGAGGCGCAAATGGTGAAACGTTGCGACTGTTAAGTTGGGTGATTCCAGTAGAGCTGACTTTGACAGTTTTGCAGTTGGTTTGGAGACACTTGATTCTGCAGGATAGCTGAAGAAGCTGTCCAATTTCTTTTTGATTGTGGTTTATGCTAAACCTTGCCTCCAACAACAGAGAGAGAGAGACTTCTCCTGCAACCGCAGGGGTGACTAGTTGGTCTTCTTCTCGCTGTCACACTCACAGCACACACTGCACTGCTCTGCAGCCAGCTTTATAATGTAATTTTCCCTGTATATTCCTGTAATGGAAAAAAAACCCGGACGGAATCGCCCCACATTAAGTGCAGTAGTGGGCGGGTAAAATGACATTTTACCAATTGGCCACAATGGCGGATTTTCACACTGTATCATCCCAATCCCTCCACATTATTTATGCATCCCCAGGAAACATGCCATTTCGATGGTGGGAGGGCTCTCATTCGCCCATCCACCATCACCTCGCCAGTTCATCACGCTGGGTGCCATATTTAAAGTCCAGCCACACACACACATCTCAGTGCTTCCATGCCACAACCACTGCAGGGCCAATGTCCATCAAAGCAAGAAGACCCCCAGGTTTAGCAACGCATCACCAGAATGTCTTTTGGATGCCGTGGAGCCCCACAGCGATGTCCTCTATACCTGTTCTGGCCATAGGATGGGCAGCGGCGTTACCAACCAGGCTTGGGATAAAGTGGCAGCAGTGGTCAGCGGCAATACCCTGCAAAAGAGGACAGCCACCCAATGCCATGACAGGATGACTGGTCTCATCCATTCCACCAGGGTAACTCACATTTCTCATCACTCTCAACTCACACACTCACAAACCCATCACACATCTCCCCACCTGTTTTCATGCAGGAAAAGACTGCTCACAACAGCAGGGAGAAGTCCCAGGCCGGGGTGGCTTGGCCCACATTAGGTGCCTCACTCACTTTGAGAAGCGCAGCATGGTGCTGACTGGTGAGGACATGGACCCTGCCTGTGGTGATGGTGGGGTCGGCAGTGAACACCCATCTGAGGATCCTGCACCCCATCGTCCCTCTCTCAACGCAACTGTGAGTGCTCTCTCTCCTGCTTTTGACTCTGCTGCCATGCACTACTTATCTCTACTTTGGTTCACAGGGAGCTCTGCCAAGCAACCAATACCCTCAGCCAGTCAGTCCCTCAGCTCCTTCCACGTCCTCATCTGCAGCCAAGAGGAAACCTCCTCCATTGAAGAGGTGGAAATAAGCAGCCCAGAAGGCTCATCACCACAGAGGAAGCAACCAGCCCATGTGTGATTCTGGAGGGAAAAGTGTGTGTGTGGCAGAGCCTTTTGGAGCCTTGTGCAAGCACTCTCCCACACACGTGGATCCTTCACATTTCACTCATCTCAATGTCCTGAGCATTTTGAATGCTGCCTGCTGGGGTTCACTTTAAGCTGTCCATCTGAGCTGACCTGCAACTCCGCCCACCCACTGATCACATTCCCATGCAGCACACGATCTCGCCCACCACATCTCTCATTTCGCTTTCAATTTAGCAAGATGGTCTGGTTTCACTGCATTGTGCACTCCCCTGTCTTTTACCCTCCCCCAGTCATCCATTTCCTCTCCTCCATCACAATTGACCCCCCCGCCCCGGCATCACCTTCCACCTCCTCTCCGTTACCTATCAGCCACAACCCTTTTCCTTCAGAGATGTCCAGGTGAATGTGAACGTTCCATTCCTTCCCAAAAATCCCACCCCCATCTACTTTCACCTCCCCAATCTCCTCCTTCCCACCCCCAGGGTCTGTGTCTGGCTCTGGGTCCCCACCAACCACCCTGGCAGCCCCTTCTATCACCACTGTCGAACCCTCACCCTCCTATCCTACCGCCTCAGTCACTCTCATCCTTTCCCCATAACACGCCCACCCTCAGTTCACTCCCCAGGAGGCAGGCATGCACCTATCCAACCCCTCCCATGTACGTTTACCTGCACATCCCCACATCCGCACCCAGTCCCCGCTCCGCACCCTTTCTCCCCTTCACATTCCTTCCCCCGCTGGAACCCCTTCCTCCCCTGCAACCCCCTTCCCCCACAGGAACCGCTTCCCTCCCCCCTCCAGCCCTCTACAGCCCCAGACTCCACCCCCGTTTAGTCCCTCCCCCTTCCTGACTCTGACTCCTTCCTCCACCCTTAGTCCCTCCCCACTCCTGACTCATTCCTCCAGTGTTACCTCTACCTCCAGCCTCACTTCTTCCTCCAGCCTTACTCCCACCCCCTTCCTGACTCCTTCCTTCGTTCTTACTTCTTCCTCCCCCCAGACACCCTCCCCTCTCAGCACCCCTTCCTCCCTTGGGCACCTTCCCCTCTCCGCACCCTTTCCTCCCCATCTCGGCACCCTCCCCTCTCTCCTTCCCTTGCACCTTCCATCCCCCTTACACCTACCTCCCCAGTTGCCGTCCTCTCCCCTGTTATCCCCTTCGGCTGCTGTTCTTCCTCCCCACTCCCAAACTCCACGCCAACACCTTCATTCCACCCCCCCAACCTCACCCCATCCGGACACATTCATTCCCCCTCTCCCAACCTCACCCCATCCTGACACCTTAATTACCACCCCCAACCTCACCCCCTGATACTTCTCCCTCTCCCAGCCGATCCTAGCCCTCCCTCTCCCACCCTCTCGATCACCACCCGTTGTGAGCATCAAAGGTGACAATTCAACTTCCATGTGCTGCTTCACAGCAGAGCCATGTCCATGAGAATCCACCCAGCATGCCATGGACATTCCTCCAGTGTGCTGTTTGTGTCAGGCTCCAGCATCTTCTGCTCCTCAGATGTCCTCGATGTGAGCAAAGGCCTGGCAGGTAAGTCCGGACTTACAGTTTTCAAGATGTGTTCTACACCAGCGTGCTTTCCCACCAACGTGGGAAGATGATCCAGTGGCAGGGGGACGATTTCGGCGGGCAGGCCTAATAATGATATGCTGATGTATTACAATGAGGTTCCCGATGTCCAATGGGGGAGAACTCAGCCTGCCATCGACAGTCTGAGTGGACAATTGCGAACTGGTTTCATGCCTTCGTGAAACCGATTGCGTCATATTTTCCGCTCGCGCCATCGAACACACCCATGTCTCACACCCAGAGTCTGTTCTTTTATATCGCCGACCACTTTAGATATTCTGAGATATGTATCAACAGAAATGGGTTTTAGATGACTGCTGAGACATGGTAATCAGTCTTTGTCTCCACAACAGCAGGAGATTAAAATTTAGTCTTTAGCATCTTTCCTATCTCCCTTTCAAGTGTCTCTGCTTGAAGAAGGCCATGGCACCTTTTCAGGTGCGACATTCCATGTTCTCTCAGGACAGGTCTGTCAGTATAATCTACATAGGATTCCAGAAAGTGGTCACTACGTTATCAGTCATCTTTTGCTCAGTGTCCTTGCTTGTATTTCTTTAAAAACACACAAGCCTTCATTAAAAAGTTCAATATGCCCATAAGTAATGCGTGGCTGTAATCGGCTTTTCATAACAGTACATACTTTTTTTTAAATTCGTTTATGGGATGTGGGTGTCTCTGGCTAGGCCAGCATTTATTCTCCATCCCTAATTGCCCTTAAAAAGGTGATGGTGAGCTGCCTTCTTGAACCACTGCAGTCCTTGTGGTGTAGATACACCCCCAGGGCTGTTAGGGAGGTAGTTCCAGGATTTGACCTAGCGACAGTGAAGAAATGACACTACATTTTCAAGTCAGGACAGTAAGTGGCTTGGAGGGGAACTTCCAGGTGGTGGTGTTCCCATGTATCTGCTGTCCTTGTTCTTCTAGATGGTAGCGGTCGTGGGTTTGGAAGGTGCTGCCTAAGGAGCCTTGGTGAGTTTCTGCAGTGCATCTTGTAGATGGTATACACTGCTGCTACTGTTCATCAGTGAAGGGAGTGAAAGTTTGTGTAAGGGGTGCCAATCAAGTGGGCTGCTTTGTCCTGGATGGTGTCAAGCTTCTTGAGTGTTGTTGGATCTGCACTCATCCAGGCAATTGGAGAGTATTCCATCACACTCCTGACTTGTGCCTTGTAGGTGGTGGACAGGCTTTGGGGAGTCAGGAGGTGAGTTGCTCATCACAGGATTCCTATCCTCTGACCTGCTCTTGTAGCCACAGTATTTAACTGGCTAGCCCAGTTCAATTCCTGGCATATCGTAACCCCTAGGATGTTGATAGTGAGGGATGCAGTGATGGTAATGCCATTGAACGTCAAGAGAAAGGTTAGGTTTTCTCTTGTTGGAGATGGTCATTGCCTGGCGCTTGTGTGGCACAAATGTTACTTGCCACTTGTCAGCTCAAACCTGGGTATTGTCCAGGTCTTGCTGCATTTGGACATGGACTGTTTCAGTATCTGAGGAGTCGCGAATAGTGCTGAACATTGTGCAATCATCAGCGAACATCCCCACTTCTGAACTTGCGATGGAAGGAAAGTCAATGATGAAGCAGCTGAAGATGGTTGGGCCGAGGACACTACCCTGAGGAACTCCTGTAGTGATGTCCTGGAGCTGAGATGATTGACCTTCAACAACCACAACTATCTTCCTTTGTGCTAGGTATGATTCCAACCAGTAGAGAGTTTTCCCCTGATTCCCATTTACTCCAGTTTTGCAAGGGCTGCTTGATGCCAAATTCGGCCAAATGCTTCCTTGGTGTCAAGTGCAGTCACTCTCACCTTACCGCTGGAGTTCAGCTCTTTTGTCCAGGTTTGAACCAAGGCTGTTATGAGGTCAGAAGTTGAGTGACTCTGGCAGAACCCAAATTGAGCGTCAGTGAGCAGGTTATTGCTAAGCAAGTGGCCCGTTCCATCATTTTACTGATGATTGAGAATAGACTGATGGGGCAGTAATTGGCCGGATTGGATTTTCCTGCTTTTTGTGTACAGGACATACCTGGGTAATTTTCCACATTGCTGGGTAGATCCCAGTGTTGTAGCTATAACACAACAGCTTGTGGAACAGCTTGGCTAGGGACGTGGCAAGTTCTGGAGTTCTACAAGTTTTCAGTGCTATTGCTGGAATATTGTCAGAACCTTTAGCCTTTGCAGTGTCCAGTACCTTCAGCAATTTCTTGATATCATGTGGAGTGAATCGAAATGGCTAAAAGCTGGCATCTGTGATGCTGGGGACCTCCAGAGGAGGCCGAGATGGATCATCCAATTGGCACTTCTGGCTGAAGATTGTAGCAACTGCTTCAGCCTTATCTTTTGCACTGATGTGCTGGGCTTCTCCATGATTGAGGATGGGGATATTTGTGGAGCTTCCTCCTTCGGTAAGTTGTTTAATTGTCCACCACCATTCACGACTGGATGTGGCAGGACTGCAGAGCTTAGATCAGATCCATTGGTTGTGGAATCACTTAGCTCTGTCTATCACTTGCTGCTTATGCTGTTTGGCATGCAAGTAGTCCCGTGTTATAGCTTCACCAGGTTGACACCTCATTTTTAGGTATGCCTGGTGCTGCTGCTGGCATGCTCTCCTACACTCTGCACTGAACCAGAGCTGATCTCCTGGCTTGATGGTAATGGTAGAGTGGGGGATATGCCGGGCCATGAGGTTACAGATTGTGTTCAAGTACAAATCTGCTGCTGCTGATGGCCCACAGCACCTCATGGATGCCCAGTCTTGAGTTGCTAGATCTGTTTGAAATCTATCCCATTTTAGCACGGTGGTAGTGCCACACAACATGATGGAGAGTATCCTCAATGTGAAGACAGGACTTTGTCTCCACAATGACTGTGCGGTGGTCATTCCTACCGATACTATCATGGACAGATGCATCTGTGGCAGGCAGATTGGTGAGGATGACATCAAGTAGGTTTTCCGCTCTGAAGAAAGGTCATACAGACTCGAAACATTAACTCTATTTCTCTCTCCACAGATGCTGTCAGACCTGCCGAGTGTTTCCATCATTTTCTGTTTTTATTTCAGATTTCCAGCATCCGCAGCATTTTGCTTTTATCTTATATGTTATATGTTTTTCCCTCTTGTTGGTTCCTTCACCACCTACAGACCCAGTCTACCAGCTATGTCTTTTAGGACTTTGCCAGCTCAGTCTGTGGTGGTACTACCAAGCCACTCTTGGTGATGGATACTGAAGTCCCCCACCAAAAGTAAATTCTGCATCCTTGCCACCCTCAGTGCTTCCTCCAAGTGGTATTCAACATGGAGGAGCACTGATTCATCAGCTGGGTGGGGGATGGGGGGTGGGTGGCAGTACGTGATAATCAGTAGGAGGTTTCCTTGCCCATGTTTGACCTGGGGGCCAGGGTCAATGTTGCAGACTCTCAGGGCAACTCCCTCCCAACTGTATCTCTGCGATGGGACAGGACATACCCAAGGATGGTAATGCTGGTGTCTGGGACATGATCTGTAAGGTATGATTCCATGAGTATTATTATGTCAAGCTGTTGCTTTTCTTGTATGTGAGACAGCTCTCCCAATTTTGGCACAAGCTCCCAGATGCAGAGTCAACAGGGCTGAGTTTGCCATTGTTGTTTCCAGTGCCTAGGTTGATGCCAGGTGGTGCGTCCAGTTTCATTCCTTTTTATTGACTTTTTAGCAGATTGATACAATTGAGTGGCTTGCTAGGCCATTTCAGAGCCAACCACATTACTGAGGATCTGGAGTCCCATGTAGGCCCGACCAGGTGAGAACAGTAGATTTCCTTCCCTAAAGGACATTAGTGAACACCCTTTCGACAATCGACATCATTAAACCAGATTTTTATTGAATTCAATTTCCACCATCTACTATGGTGGGACTCGAACCTGGAATGTCCCCAGAATATTACCTGGGTCTCTGGATTACCAGTCCAGTGACAATACCACTACATCAATGCCTCCCCATGACTGTAGTTTCTAATTCCGGTGCCAAGCCACCCAAAGTGAATGGAGGCAAACAGTGTGGGAACATGTTGAGGGGGTAATCTCACGTTGCTTTAGTTTTGCATTGGAAGAGTGTAATTACAACTGGAGCTAGCCGTGTAATTTCTGATCTTCCTGGCCCACACTGTTTTAAGCAGGTAGTGGTCTCAAAGTATGACCTGCAGTGTTACAACAGTTCAAGATCATCCAAAATGTGCTATACTTTCAGGGTTGCTCTACTGTATATAAATCCTGATTCTAGCATGGACTTATGCTGCTGGTTCTGTTTTGTTTTCCAGCAAGGGAAAATGGTGATGTTAAAGAACAGAGGTCCACTCATCTGCATCTGAATGCTAGCTTAATTATAATGTTCACAAAGAGCCAAGTGACTCAGCTCCATTTGTATGTACAGTAATATGCAGATTAATCTTAATTTGTATAAGGTAACTAATCTCCATCACAATTCAATATTAAACTTATAAACTTTTTTAAAATTACATTTTGAAGCATTGTGGTTTTAAGCGTCTGGTAAGTAGATTGGTCCCTGATTAAAAACATGTTGCTGGTCAGAGGCCACTCCTGACTGGTTCCAGGAGTGATCAGTCTCAGATGGCTGGGTTTTTAAAAGACATCCAAGTGTTCAGATCAGTGCCTCTCCAGATGGAGATGCAGCCAGCAGCACAGCCTGCCATAGCACCTTGACCATACCGACCCTTTGGCCATAAGGGAATACTCGCAGCCTGCTAGGCCGACATAAACGAGAGGATTCCCCTTTCTTTGGCTGCCAAGTCAGCTTTGTCAGCTTATCACAGGGGCCCTCTCTATCAAACAAGCAGCTGAGCACTCAGAAAATAACTCATCACACAGATGACAGAAGTGACAAGTTCAAGTCATGCTGTAACTAGCGTGCTCAGAAGCTTCACCGTCTAAGTACTGTACTTAAACATACACCACCCACCACTTAACTGCTGCAAAAGTGACGAGTTTCTGGGGTTGTATAATGAAAAGAGGAAAAGAAAGCAGAGGAACACAAAGCAGTCAATCAGTCAGCTACACTGAACATTTGCCAAATTGAACTGGCCAATGTACACAGATGTGAAAGAAATAGGGTGTATGAAAAATGTAAATGATATTCAACTGTCAATGTTAATGTTTCAGACCTCCTTAAACATGTAGTCCTATCATTGGTTAAAGTCCAGCTGGGCCCCTGGGTGCAGCTAATTTCAAAGTTTCTAAAAGTTGCTACTTTCTTAAAGGCAATAGTGGGTGAAACTCAATGGTGGCAGAGAATGCTAACAGGCGGTGTAGATCATTACCCAAATTGGAAATAAATAGACTCCAAGCCAAAGGAGGAGCTATTAGGAGGGGGTCAGTGAAAGCTTGGCCAAAGTTTTAAAGGAGGAGATGGAAAGGTGGAGAGGCAAAGAGGTTTAGGGAGGGTATTTCAGCAAGTAGGCTTCATCGGCTGAAGAGAAATGGCCTGATGGAGTGGGAAGGGGAATTCACAGGAAGCCAGTGTCAGAAGAATGGAGATTCCTGGAGGTTTGCAGGGCTGACGGATGTTGGGGACAGGGAATAGATGAAGCCCATGAAGGGATTTGAATAAAAAAAGAATTTTAAATCGAAAACATTAGGGAACCAGGAGCCAATGTAAATCAGCAAGAAGAGGGGTGATAGATAAGCAGCACTTGGTTTGATATAGGATATGGGCAGAAGAGTTTTGGGTGAGCTGCATATGAAATAATATGAATATGGTGTGCCCTGTGAGTTGCAAAATTCTGTCAGTACTGATTCAGAGCCCAGTGTAATCCAATGACAGGCTCAGAAGAACATGTTGCTTCAGCTTTATTATAAATAGAGAAATCAAAGTCAGTCAAAACTCAAATAAACTCATGACCTGACAGCCATTCACCAGTCAAATAACACAGTTAGTATCACAGCTGAGGCAGGGCATGAGCCAGAGAGAAAGCATCAAAATTAATATAAAACATAACTACTTCAGAGCATTCTTGGGTCAAAACTAATAATCAAGGACAAATGTTAACGTAATGAATCATTCGAGATGCTACAGTAAAATAATTATAAACAGAGACAGGTTCCAAATAAAGAATTCACACTGGAGAGTGAGTTGAAACTGATACAACATTGCAGACTGTAAGCCAACAATATTTCAATATGTGCTGCCTACACGCAAAGTCTATCAAGTGATATGGGGCCCTGCAAAATTTACCCTTTGAACTCTGTGCCTCTCTTAGTATGGAGAAACGAATATATTAAACTGAAGACAAAATGTAATACAAAGTATAGTATAAATATTGCACAATATTAAGGAGGTTAAAAACACTGATCAAATTTTGGTCCTCAGGTTGCATTTGATTTCCAGGCGGCAAGTAGGGACAAAACTGACCAATTTTTCTGGGCTATGGCCTTCTGCAACATGCCAGGTGGTGGCCTTACACATTTAGGTCCTTTGCTCCACTCAGGTCTTGATGCAATTGTTGCGACCTAACAAGCAGTCAGCACCAAAAAGTAAGTTTGTTTCTACTAACCTTCCTTCGGAGCCATGACGAGCAGGACTGCCCCTCTCATCTCCACAGTACTCCTTGGGGCTACTGTTGGCCTGCAATCACCCCCAACAACCTCCACGATTTGAAAACCAGGAAGTTTGCCTGGAAACCTGACCAGAATTCTTCCCTCAGCCTAACACTGGCAAAAAATAGATGTACTGGTTAATCATCTCATTGCTGTTCATGGCACCTTGATGTGCCAGTTTTATCTACATAACAATAAGAACTGTGCAAGATAATTCATTCAATGTGAGGCGCTTTGGGACACTTTGACAGCTGTAATAAGGCACTATATCAGTGCTGGGCAACCTAGGCTAGCATGTGGGCCACATGAGTGGCCCTCCTTCATCTCAGTGGGCCATAAGATTGAAATCAGGCGTGTGCACTAACCATGACCCCATGAATAAGATTAATTATATTTACTACACACTGAATATTTTACAAAGAATTATAGAGAATGTTTCCATGGCTTCCTTCAGATTTGGAAGCTGTCGAGCACGTTGGGCAGAACCTACCAGAAATTTTGCTATGTGAGAGGAATGGCGTGTTTCATAATGTCTCTTGACATTGTATTTTGTTGGAACTAATATCACCTCATTGCAAATTAAGCAAAATTACCTCCCTTTCTGTTCAATAACAAAATAATCCAGCTCCCAATTCTCTTTTATCATTCTGCACTCATCACCAATTTTCCTCTTTTTGCTACTTCTTCATCCTCTGTACTTTTTGATTTTGCACTTGAGTCTCCTTCTTTATCTCGCTCGCTACTTCAACACAGGGTAATCTATTATATAATCAGGGGCAAATTGAATTACTAGCAAAAGTAACATAACAAAGCACAACCTCCCACGTCCACCGATGTCGTGCCAAGATGGTCTCCTGGGATTGGGTAATTTTGCTAACTGCGCTTGCATACCTAGAATTTGCGGGGCGTACCGTTTGAACCGTAGCAGCGCTTTGATTGGATGCAGCGGGAGCGCACGGCTCTTACAGTCAGCAATCAGCACGTACCTCACTTCACGTGCCCTTGCTTTGTGCGCGTATCATTTTAGAAATACCGGTAGGAAAATAACGACATGGTCGGAAACCAGTGGAACCTGGCAACCCTACGCATGGGCAACAAAATGTCTCACAGGCCGCACTCAGAACCCTGAGGGGCCGCATGCGGCCCAAGGGTCGCAGGATGCTCACCACTGCACTATATGTTGTAAATTCCTTTAGACTTTACCTTTTCTATACAGCCTGCTTCATCTGAATCCTCACATACAGGAACATATCAAAAGCTTCATTCCAAAGTGAAAAATAAAACTTTCAAACAGAGTCAGTCAGTCTCCATTATTGAGTGGCCTCAGGTTATCCCAACTTGTTCATCACTCTTCCTAATATCCTTAAGTAATTTGCCAATCAGTGTGGCATCCATCCAGTCAACTCCAGATCAGCAAACCAGTCAAGCAAATATTGGCTTTTTAGCAACGTTCAAACAGCACTTCAAGCTTCAAAGACACACAATAAGTCCATGTAAGCAGCAGCTCTATATCTTGAAACTGAACTGCTCATAAATGATAACACTTGAGCCTATGACCTCTCTGTTTAGTCAGCACGACAGAGCCATTAATTGGTTCGTAAACTCTGTAACTCTGTCATGCATCTCCTAATTGTATAAAATAACACAACTGTGGAAATGGAAAATGCTGAAAATACACAGTCAGCATCTGTAAGGGAAAAAAGCAGATAAAATGCTTTGGATTTCTATTCAAAATTTAGCTTTCCTCTTTACAGATATTGTTTGACCTTCCGAGCATTTCTAGAATTTTATATTTTCATTTCAGATCACTACCATTTGCAGTTTTTTTCTTTTAATTTTAGGTGGGGTGGGAGGGCAGATGATTTATTCTGAAGATTCTGGGCACATTCGTAAATCAATGGGTTGTTTGGAACAATTCAGAATCTCTTCCAGCACACCTTACTCGTATGTAGAACTAGAACTAGAACTAAATGGACACAGGCCTCATTAGAACAGACACTTGGGGCTGAATTATATGTAAAGGTGAGTAATCCCGCTGCTGGGACTGAAAGCAGGACCTGGGATCTAGTGGGCAGGCGACAAGACCCTAGGCGGCATTTTACCTCTGGCAGCTAATTAAAAAGCGGCCACTGGGACCACCATCCAATTGAGAATGGTGGCCTGCCTCCCAGAGCTGTGAGCCCATAAGGACCAGCAGCTCTGCAGCCTCAACAGCACCACAGTTAAAGGTGGCCACTGCCAATGCTAATGGAAGAAGGAGGAGGTGCCTTGGTGCTGAGACAAGATAAAATATTTTTCTTACCATGCCCTGGTGATCGGTGTGGTGGGGGGGTGGGGCGGAGGGGGGGAGTGCACCTTCCAGCGGCGAGCCATAACCATGGTGGTCATTGCCACCTGGGGGAGCACTCCATGTGCCATCGAGTGGCCATAAAGCTACCCCCACCCCTCCTACCCTGGCAACTTGCTGGAAGGCCACCAGGGTTTACCTGGAGATCTCCCCATTGGCGGGGGCCCCTCCCACACCAGTAAAATGCAGCTTGGGACAGGAGGAGGCCCTTAATTGGGCACTGAATGGGTACAATTGGCCACCTGGTAAGGGGCTGCACCACTAAAGTTCCCACCACTGGTAATATGCTGTGGCAGTGAGAAGATGTCGGGCTCTCTTCCCAATGCTTTCTGACGCCATTCTACCAGCCCTCCAGCTTCTTAGCCCATCACCAGAGAGGTGGTAAGATCCAGCCCTTGTTTTCTAATGTCATGCAAATATTTTCATATTTACCTCAGTAAATTACAGTGGAGGCTTCATGGGTTGCCCACTAAATGCTGCCAAATTCAAAAATGGAAAAGCCCCACCATCAGGCCATTACACTCAGACTAAAATTAATAGGTATATTTCTTTATAAAACTAATGATTAGACAGAAGCAATAGATTCCAACAAAGAGCCAGCAGTGTAGGCATAGATCTTCCCACAGAATGGATTTCAGGCAGCAAGTCAAAGCAGTACAACCATTGGCTGCCCCAAAAGCCCCAGTGGGCAGCCTGGTCCATTTTGTGGGCCAAGTCCCATTAGTATTTGGCCTATGGAGAATCAGCACTATGGAGCAACCCACTGCAATATCAGGCAGCTCACCCATAGGAAGGCAGGACATTGAGGGAGGAGTACAATCTTGGGAGTGGTGGGGGGTGGTGAAGTGGTGAAGTCTGCAGTGATAGCAGCTCAGGTTGGTTTTGCAGAACCCAGAGCAGCACTTCTACTCTTCCTAGCCCCACAAAAAAAAATAAGGGTAAGAATTTTTCACTCGGCATGCAGACGCGTGCCCGGCACGCTCGCATGTGAAATTGTACATGATGACATCGGCGAGTGACCCGACGGCATTGCGCACTCGAGCAATATTTCGGTCAGTGGGCCAACGCGATATCGGCAGCACGCCCGCCAACAATTAAGAGGCCTGTTAATCAACTGTGACTTTTCACTGCCAGTCCCGTTACAGTTCACGGGTGGGCGAATCGGCCAGGCAGCCTTTGCCTTTTTGAGGAAACCTCATCCAAGGACAGGATGAGGTTTCTGACATTAATTTTTTAAAATTAAAATGTTTCCACAGAATTTTCATCCGGTATATGTTCCGGTGACTGATTCTGATGCGTGGTCATTTTTTCGCAGTTTTCACAATCTTTGTCTTTGGTATTTAAATTCTTCAACTCCTGATGCAGCTCTCTGCCTCCAGGGGGCTTTCTGTGAGCACTATCCCGCGCCCGCGCTGACTTCGACGCTCGTCCTCCTCCCATCCCCACCCTGTCAGCACGGAGCCTTTCAGCGGGCCTTTCATGCTGGCTGGCCGTTAATATTGGCCACTTGAGATATGTGCAAATTAATGTAAACTGGGATATGACACCATTGCGTCAGCCAATGAGGCAAGAGGAGCAGGATGGATTTATGAGAGGACTTATAGCATTTACTAACCAAACAAAGTCAATTTACAGAATCTATTTAAGAAGGGTCTCTACGAACTGCAGAAACCAGAACTTCACAACTTTTCCCAGTAAAAGGAAAATGATTTCTCCGGCAAGATGCAGTGAGTGGAGGATAGCTACGAAACATAAGGACAGAATTTTTCATCACACGAGCAGCGTGCAACCGACCCAATCGGGAGTATAATAGCGCGCGATGACTTTGGGCGAGCATCCCACAGTCATTGCGCACTTGGGGAATATTTCGCTCGGCGGGCACATGCAGGTGCTGGAGCGGCGCCCACCATTAATTAACAGGCCATTAACAGTTCAATTGTCTGAGATTTTTCCTTGCCCATGCGATTTTCTGCTCGTCACACGGGCACAACGGGCAGGCAACCAACCAACATTTTCACAAACCTCATCGAAGGGCGGGATGAAAAGGATCAGCAACATTGCCAGTGTGAGTAGTGAGGAGTTTTGGAGATAGTTTGCAGCTGGTTTCTTATTGGTATTGGCAGCTTCATCTCTGTTTGGGGCTTCTTTCTTAGCATTTCCAGGCTTCATTTCTGTCATTGGATTCAGACCATGTGGATCCTTCCAGGTATCAGACAGCCTTCCCTTACTCTGGTGATGGGGATTGTGGTCTCTGCTGGTGGCACCTCCTCTGAAGAGGAAGAGAGGGGCAGAAGGGAGAGGAAGCCATGTGTCCCAATGCAGCTTCCAGGGGAGTGACCTGTTCGAGGAGGAGTGTCGGCACAAGGGGCACAGGGCCAACAGGTAATCCAAGGTGGAAAGGGCCACAGAAGACACCACTTTCCTGCTGCCAGGGTTTTCAGGCGGCAATGCAGCTACCTCAATATGTCTGAGGTGCAATGCTGAAGGAGGCTCCACCACTCAAAGGAGACCGTCACCTCAATTTGCCAAATGATCGGGCCTGAGATCAGCTCCAACTGTGTGGGTGGACAGCCTATTCAGTGGCTCTGAAGGTCGCAGTGGCCCTCAACTTCTATGCCTCCGGCTCTTTCCAGGGCTCAGTGGGGGATCTTTGTGGAGTTTTCCAATCAGTTTTCAAAACTTGCATCAAGCTGGTGACAGAAGCTCTGTTCAGGCAGGTGCTGGCCTTTACTCTTTACCATACGGACAAGGCCAGCGAGGCTGAGTGAGCCAGAGGCTTTGCAATGATTGCTGGGTTCCCCCGCATACAGGGTGCCATCGGCTGCACACATATGGCCATCAAGGCGCCAGCGGGTCAGCCGGGTGCCTTGTCAACAGGAAGGGATTCCACTCCATGGACGTGCAGATAGTGTGTGACCACAGGATGCAGATTCTGCAAGTCTGTGCAAGGTACCCAGGAGCACCCATGACGTGTACATTCTGAGACACTCCCAAGTGCCGAGGCTCTTCTGTGCTCCAGCCCGACTGAATGGATGGCTGCTGGGTGACATGGGTTATCCATTGAAGAGGTGGCTCATGATCCCTCTCCATCACCCAAGAACAGAGGCAGAGAAGCGTTATGAGTCATGCCTCCACAAGGGCGGTCGTAGAGAGTACCATAGGCTTTCTCAAGATGTGCTTCTCTTGCCTGGACCATTCAGGGGGAGCACGACAACACCCCCCAGAGTGGGTGTCACTGATAGTGGTTGCATGCTGCGCTCTCCACAATCTGACACTGGCAAGGGGGTACCCACTGGAGGAAGAGGATTTTGATGCCGCTGCACAGGCCACAGATGATGAGCCCGGTAGTGAGTCAGAAGAGGAGCCCGGTGAGGAGAACGCTG
The DNA here is from genome assembly GCF_964194155.1 of Cetorhinus maximus. Classification (NCBI taxonomy): domain Eukaryota; kingdom Metazoa; phylum Chordata; class Chondrichthyes; order Lamniformes; family Cetorhinidae; genus Cetorhinus; species Cetorhinus maximus. The sequence continues at coordinate 132,071,160 of NC_135881.1, forward strand.
AGGGCATGGAGGCAGATCTCGATAACCTCCAGAGAGGCAGGGACACCAGGGATGCCTTGATCCAACATTCCTTCAGCTAGGCTACCAAAGATCAGCTTCAAACGCATGCCAGGGCTGCCTCCTCCATCCCAGATGTCTGAAAGGATCCTTTCATTTGAACACAAAGAACACTTAGTGCCTGTGCAATAAAGTTCAGAGACACTTATGTCTGGCATTGTATACTGGCATACCCTGCATCAATAAAATAAAAAGGTGAAGTATACACAGGCCATGATGACAAAAACAAAATTTATCTCATTTTGATCATTCCAAACTATTTACGTAAACATTTTTGGTCTTCATTTCCAGACCAGCATAGATAAAGTAAACACAAATGAACATAAAATCACCCGTGACCTGTCCCTCTTGTGCTCACAGTGCCTTTAACTTACGCTTGCGAGTGCTATGTCTAGGTGCTCCCCCCTCACACCAGCATTGGAGACAGCCTGCTGACTCTGCTGTCTTGTTGGCTTTGATGACCTTGGCAGGCATCCTCTAACTAGTGGAGCCTGTGCAGGCCCCACCTGGGAGGGAACAGCCAGTGCCACGCTTGGCATCTCCCCAGTGGCCGCAGCCACATCAGACGCGATGATCACTGGCAGAGGGGCGGAGGAGCTGCTGCTGTCATCCGGAGCATCCTGAGAGGAGCCGGCAGAGAGAACAGGCAGCTCGTACACCAGTGTGAGGTTGCTGTGCACTTCCCTGCTCACCATTGATGGACGGACACCTAGCGGGATACTGGGTGCCTCATCCATCTCCCACACCAATACTGACCACCTGAGGTCAGTCCCTGTGTGAGGGCTTGCAGGACCGAGTGCAACCCCAGGAACCTTTCATTCTGTCCCTTCAGCTGCCTCTCCATGAGAGTTTTCACTCTCTCGAAGGAGGAGGCAGTGCGCTCACCCATGACAGTCAACACAGTGCTCACGCTCCACATGGACTCCTCCATCACGGAGACCATGGCACACAGACCCTCATGGATCTCTGCCAGATCCTCCTGCACACCCCACTGGACATCCAGCATCTGCAGCCTAATGGACGACTCCAGAGGTTTATCATCAACCTTCGACTGAGCATCGTCCCAGTCCCCAGCAATCCTCTGACTGCTGGCACCCTGGGCACTCTCTGCCTCCGCCCGTACCTCAAACGACTGCAAAGTACCCCCACCAATGTGCACCGAGATACTAGCTGCCGCTCTAATGCCCACCGAGGTGCTGGTATCTGCGCTTGTGCCTGCTTCAGAGAGTGGGTATGACGCAAGTAAAAATGAAGCCTGGTGGTCCTCCAGTGTTAGGGGTGGCCCTTCAGGATCTGCAGGTTGGACGCCTGCTGGCAAACCTAAAAGGGCGAAGAAGGACATGTCATTAGTTCAAGTCATCAGACTGCCCTGTGCATGCCAGGCACCCTGCTGAGACAATGGAGATCTGCATCATGGTGCCATTGTCTTTCAATGATCAATGGGGACTCCAGTTTTGAGGCTCCCATCAATGAAGAGACTACACTAGAATGGTTGCACAATCTGAAAGTCTCACCTCTGTGCACTGCACTCTTACCTTCGTCTTTCACCCCCACCTCTCCACGTCTGGTTACACAGGCAGCAAGCCGGCTATCCAGTTCCAGGGCATACCGCTCAAACCGGGACAGCAGCAGCAGTTTGGGAGGGCCTTCGGCAATACATGCCCTCTCGGTCTAGTTATGGCTCATCTTCAGAAAGGACAGAGGAGAATTGATTAGTCCACTCTCTACCTGCCGCCCCATTGCAGCCTGGCCAACCCTACCTGAGGAACACCTCTCAGGGCACATTTGAGTCATGGCCCTCAAACCGCAAGGCGCTCAGTCCAAGCAGCCAGGGCTCACCCCATTGGCTGGCTCCGGCGTCATTGACAGTTGGCACTCAGACTCTAACATCCTTGAGGTCCATGGAGGGGGGAACGGCCAGACCTTAATACATCTGCACACTGACCCATGCCAACACGGTACTCAGCCTTCCAGTGCAGTAGATCATTGAAGCGCTTCCGGCACTGTACCCATGTACGCCACACCATGTCATGGCTGTCACCTCCTCCCATGTCCTCTTGGTGAGGTGCGGTGGCCTCCTCCTCCCATATTTGGGGACAAGGGTGTCCCTCCTGGCAGCCACTTTCCCCCGGAGGACAGCGAGGCACTCATCAGAAAAGCAGGGGGCCGAGTGCCCACCCAACCTGCCCTCCCGCCTGGCAGCCACGCTCGAGTCCATCGTTACAATGGTAGACAGAAATCCTTCCCTTGCAGCCTTTCTGGGGCCACTGGGCCATTTTTAAACTGGCCATCCAGAGGCTGACAGGCCCCCTCCCCCACTTGGCCCTTCCCGGCCAGTGAGGAGCTGCGTTTCATGATAGGCGGGCCTTAATTGGCCCGCCAACGTGAAATCGCGTTCAGGGCCTGATCACAAGCTTTGGCCAGTTTCGCAGCCGCTCCCAGGCCCATCTGATAAAGGGAAAATCCTGCCCATAAATTGATTATTTCTCCAACAAAATACAATGAGTAGAGGATAGTTACATAATACTAATTAGGCGTATAAAATCAATCCCAGTTACTAACAGCAGTGCAGTGTCCAGGTATCTTTGACAGGGAAATTAATCAATCATGTCCACCAGGAATAGGGACATCATTTTATGCTGCCAACTTCATGGGCCAGACTGTTGTGTCCTCCTGGAGTCAGGAATGGATCATTAATTATCGAAACTTTGATTTTTCATAGAAAATTTAGATATCCCTTTTAAAAATGGGCCCATGCAATCTTCACATAGACAGGAGGGGTTCGGGTTAGGGTCAGGTTGCGACCCCGCCTGCACGTCCAATGATGTCGGATCACCATTGACAGGCCAAGGAGAAATTTGTTTTTCCTGTCCTACAGTATTTTCATCAGGTCTGGAAAGTATTGGAAGGCTTCTGCAAACCTGCCTTGTTTGAGGGTTGGGGAATCTTTGGGAAAGCCTGCTGAGGAGCCGGGAACATTCTGAGAAGTAAGTGTTAAATCTTTTGACAACTTCAAATTTCATTATGAGATTCTACATTATAAGTTAGATGTGTTTTCACTATACTAGTGATTGTTTATGGGGCTCAGTCCTGCAAAGATAAGTTGACCATTACATTGATCGGCATTGTGTAAGTGTCAAGATACATTAAAGTACTTTTCCCATTGGGAAAAGTGCTATTATGCATTGAAAACTAAAGAAAATAGTGCTTAGGCACTCTAGTGTCATAATCTGAAGTGAATTAAATGTCCACAAAGTTTTAAATTTGAAAAATAGATGGTCTGCAGCTTTCACTTAAAAAAAAGCAGCCATCTTCTCTTGGACTGCCTTGATTGACAAGCCATTGAGCATGCCTTAGAAAAATATAGCCATCTATTCTTGTAGTTTCAATGGTTTGTTCTGACAGTTGAGCCCATTATGAATGCTTGGCTGAGTTTCAAAACCTGTAAACTTAACTAACCACAGAGTTATGTATATAGCTTGATTGACAGTTCTAGGAGGCTATTCAAAATATTATCTGTCTTGAGGGAAATTTAAGTTTTTTTCATTGGGTCTGGAGTTATTTTTCTGTCTGAATGATTGTATATTTGAGTGACAGTTCTATTAGATGTGTGATATGCCCTTTTTTTCTTGTCCATTTCAAATATTTCCCTTTGCTATGACATGGTTCCTGAGAACTGTACATTGTGGATACTGGGTGAGTAGCTATGGACGATATTTGTGGGGCATGGAGGGGTCATAGGGGATATGAGGTGGCATGGAAGAAGCATGGGGAATATGAGGGAGTATGGCACAATCAGGGGCATGGAGGGGACATGGAAAACATGAAATGGCATGGAAGGGGCATGGGGAATATGAGGGGACATGGAGAGGGCATGGCACTAAGATGGGGTATGGAGGTGGCATAGCAGAATGAGGGGCATTGAGGGGACATGGGGAACATGAGATGGCATGGAAGGGGCATGGGCAATATGAGGGAGAATGGGATTATGAGGGGGCATGGGGCTGGGTGAAGGTGAGGGGGGTTGAGGGCTGGGTTGTTGGGGGCTTAAGGACAATGTGGAGAGCTGGGCCGATGTCCGGGCGAACCGAGACGGGCCTTCCAAACAACCTGCCTTGGTACTCGCGCTCCTCCGACCCTGCCTTGAAAATTGGAAAACCAAAGCCCTGACCGCCCACATTTACAGGAGACAAAAATATGATGGGTATGGGCAGAAGTGACGGGCTCAGGTTTCCGAAGTCAGGAAATAACTCAGCCCACTTTAACATAACCCAACACGAAAATCCAGCCTTATATGTGGCTACAAGGCTCTAAAGCATGTACCTCTGCAATCCATAAAGATAGAAACCTGGGACATCCCAGTTCAATCTTAAAAGTTTTAACATCTTAACTGACCCCAAACACCCCACTTTGGGGTGTTAAATTTCAACCCAAATTGTGTTTCTTTTCATTGCATTCCTGGCCTTTGTGCTTCTGTATGTCATAGTACTGAGAGTTTTTTTTTAACTCCTGATTTATTTTTTAACTTTGCAACACCCTCAAGATCCCAGAGCCCCAAGTCCACGAATCCTCCTCAGTCACATTGTTTCTTCCTATTAACTCCTGACCTTTAATGAACTGCAGCCTTGTAAGAGGATCTATGTGTTGCTCAGGAGAAGTTGGAGGATATACTTTTGATAAAATTAATTATACATTATAATGGAGAAGTATTATTGTGGCTTTTTTAAAATGTCATTGGGAAAAATGGGACGTTAATCTAAAAGACAAATTACTGTAAAATAAGGTAAAATAATAGAGGAATTATACAGGAATTGAAATAAAATAAATTTGAGAAATTGGAAAATTAGATCAAATTGTATGTTAACAAGTTTTTGTGGAATTGCAGATGTTGAGGATAAAATAAATGAATGTGAATATATAAATTGTATGTTAAAATATATCTATACATGAATAAGGAGCAGGAATAGGCCATTCAGCCCCTTGAGCCTGCTCCGCTATATATATGTTATACATCCTAATTTGTGCAAAATTTTGTTTTCATATAGCAGTTAAGAAGTATGGAACATAACTGGTATACAGCTACTTCTTTATAAATAATAATAAAAATATCTTAAGTATTTTATATTGTCTGTGTCACATTTTCAGCTCTGCCCTGTATACAAGTCTAAAGTTAGGTTTTTGAAGGCTATGAGGTAAGTGGGGAGTTTTGCTTGTGTAATAAATCAATATTGAAATAGCATGGGAGTTATGAGAAGGAAATAATGTGGATGAGGAGGTGATTCTTGGGATTTGGAACTTTTGAATATTTGCAGGTGTTGCAGAGTTAAGAAAAAAATATCAGGAGTTAAAAAAACATTTAGTACTGTGACTTAAAGAAACACAAGCACCAGGAATGCAATGAAAAGAAACACCAATGGGGCTGAACCTTAACTTCCAAAAATTGGTGTGCTGGGGGTGGGTTAAAATGTTAAAACTTTTAAAATATCAAACCCGTCTCCACCCTCTCCACTTCTGTTTAGTTGCTACCCCTGATTGACCTGCTTTGCATTTTACAACAGCCGACTGTGTTTCCCAACCCTCAGGATACCCAGCAGCTGAAGGGAGGCGAGGACTCGTTGGGGAGGAAGGAAAGAGCTTCTCCCAGCTCCCCAAGCTGAATCCCATCAGATTTCCTGCCCTTGCCATAGACCCCAGCCCCAGAATCAGAGATCAGTGCCCTCCATCCCAGGTTTAAGGATCAGACCTCCGCTCATCCCCAGCTCTACTAGCAGCAGCAGGCCAATTCCTGCTCCTGCTCCTGCTCCTGCAGCCTGCTCTGGAGTGCTCCCCAAGTGACTGGTAGCCAAGCTTGTCAATCACAAATACAAAAGCAAAATACTGCGGATGCTGGAAATCTGAAAATGCTGGAAATGCTCAGCAGGTTTTGGAGCATCTGAAGAGAAATAAAATAAAAAGAAAGAAAGAATTTTCATTTCTTATAACACCCTTCAGGACATCAGCACATCTTAAAGCGCTTTACATCCAATTTCACTATTGTAATGTAGGAAATGCAGCAGCCAATTTGTGCACAGCAAAGTCCCACAAACAAGCAATGTGACAATGATCAGATAATCTGTTTCCCTAGGTGTGGTTGCAAGTATTGAGAAGGGATGACAGGGAAGCTATTGGAGTTGACGGAATGGGGCAAAGAGAAGTATGAGTGAGAGAGTATGAGGAGTGGTATTGGGGACAAGGGGGGAGAAGAAAGTGGGATGAAGATGAGGAAAGTGGGACAGGAGGGAACAAGAAGTTCATATCGGGAAATTGTGAAGTTGGCAGCTAAAGGCCATAAGTTATTTTCCCTTTTCTCCAATATCCTCCTACTATTCATATAATCATTCCCGCACAATCCCCCTGCACTCTTATTCCCTTTTTCCATTCATCCTCTTCCCTTTAGTCCCCCTCATTCCTAGTCCTCAAGGCTCCCTCCCCACTTCCTCTCAGGTTCTCAAATTTCCTACTCTGTAGTTTTATGATACGCTTGCACTGTGACTGTTTTCAGAAAATGCACTATTTGAGCTTTATAAAACTCAGTGTCCATTCAAGCAGCACAAAGCACAGTTGTATTGGGAGAGTGCCCCAAGGGAAGAAACGTAGCATATCTGTAATGTAAGGGAGGATTTTCTCCAATCCCTTCCCCCACCATCACCCCTCTGTCATCCAACTGTTTGTGTCCCTCAGTTTCCTCATCATCATCCCAACCAACATTCCCTTTAATTGTTTTTTGTTGTGTGAGGTCTATTTACTTTAAATGCAAGGGCGCTTTATACATTTTGTGTGACCGTTCGGCTGCAGTAACTTGAAGGGGCTGAATTGTGCTCAGCCTGCTTGAGAACTTCTGGGTTGTTGCATGACCAAACAGCTTAGAGGAGACATTAATCCCAGCCTCTCGAATTATGCCTACCATATAGATTTTTCCTTAATTTCCCTCACTCTTGCCCATTTCCTTTCATCCGCTGCAACATTGCCCTTACACACTCCTTCAAAACTCATCCCTCTTTCAAGAATAGCCTTGCACCTCCTCCTAACAACCTTCCCCTCCTGTCCCATTCTCCTCTCCATCACCCCACTTTTCCCTCCCCCTTGCCCCCAATGCCAACACCCACACACTCCCCTCTCATCCATACTTCTCTCTGTCCCATTCCACTAACCCTGATATCTTCCCTGTCATCCTTTCCCCCTGCATTGTTCACCTATACTGGTCCTCATGCCCTCCCTCTTGCTCATTTACTCACCCACACCATTCACACAAACTTACAGTTTCAAAAATCTACAAGTTTGTTTCTCAGTACTGATTTAAGAAATATTTTTTGTGTTTCTAAAATCATTAAATGGGTTAAAACAACATTTAGTAATTTACCTTATACATCCTGTTTACTATTGTCCCTGTCATCAATGTTGAGAGATTTGGCACCATTGCTTGTCTCAATATTCACCTCTGAACCAAACCATCTTCTGTCTGATACTGTGCTGTTGGCCTGCACACAACTACACCTTCCCATGTAACCCTGTCTTGCAGAGCCCATGATCCTGTCACATGGACCCCCCCTCCCCCCCACCCCCCCACCTCCCCCCTGCCATTAACTCCTGTTACCTGGTCATATGGACACCTTGACACCGTCACATGCATTCTGCCACACAGACCTCTTGTCACACAGACTCCTATAATCCTATCATGCTGAACCCATGTGACCCTGTCAAATGGAATTCCCCCACCCCTGTTATGCTTCTCCACATCCTTGTAGTTGCAATTTTTTGAAGCTGAAAGCCTGATGTGAAAACGCTGGCTGCTTCCCAACACTGAGCTGGAAAATAAGTTGTTTAGTCTGTTAAACCACTTAAAGAATCTCCACTATATATTTGTATAAAGGGAAAAGAAAAATTTGCATTTGTATAGCATTTTTCATGGTCACCTGATGTCTCAAAGTGCTTTACAGCTGACAAAATACTTTTGAAGTATAGTCACTGTTGTACTGTAAGAGACAAAGCAGCCAATATTTGGACAACAAACTACCACAAACAGCAATGTGATCCTGACCAGCTAATCTGTTTTATTGTGATGTTGATAGAGCGATAAATATTGACCAAGACACTGGGGACAACTCCCTGTTCGTCTTCAAAATAATACCATGGGATCTTTTACATCCACTTGAGCAGAAAGTTTGGGCCTTGGGTTTGTCTCTCATCCAAAAGACGGCAGCTCCAACAGTACAGTCAGTACTCCCTTCATACTGCATTGGAATGTCGGCCTTGCTACTTGTGCTCAATCCCTAGAGTGGATCTTGAATCAAGAATCTTATGAGTCAGACGCAAGATCCTACCAACTGAGCCACAACTGGCTCCTAAGTGTAGTCCAACTCACTTCAAGAATTTCTTGTAAATAATTTGTGCTGAGAAACAAACAATAAGAGAGGATAAACTAGGCCCAGTGATCAAATAGAGGAAGGGGTAAGGGGCATGGATCACAGGGCTAGGGGTTTCGGGGTCCAGCTCCAGATGTTGAAGATAAGTGGCCCATTGTGGTAGGCTCAAGGCCTGACCACTACAGGTGAGGAAATGGGCTGGGGAAGGTTACCTGTGGTCCAAGGCCCAAAATTGGTTGGCTGTAAACATGCTGGGAGTGGCAGTAACACTAAAAATTCACGTTTGGGGCAGGTGGGTAGGCCACAGTTGAAACCAGATGGTCACACGTGCAATGAGCAGGTGATAGGGTAAGATGAACATAATTATGATCAGCACTATTTAAAAACATAGGCAGTCCTGGGTGTAGTGGCTAGGAGGAGCACACCAGTTGATGTTCTCTGGCCTATCACAAGTCATTACAGTTACTTATAAGTGATGGCAATAAACCTAGTAGGCCTGATTCAGAACTGCATTAAAGTGAATGCAAACATTACAGCAAAAATGTGACAGAAATAATATGATGGCCACAATATTATAGAAAAATTTTGATAGAATGAAATGTTATGGGAATGAAGTCCCAAGTTCAATGGAAGTATGCATGTAAGTTCAGGTTGCTCACCCTATATTCTGGTGGTTCTTGGTTTTACAGGTGTGATCTAGCCAATACTTGCCGGGATTTTTCAGGCACCATTGTAATAATTCAGGTAAGCTTCAAGTCAAATATGTTAACAGGCAATGTCTGGCCTCTCAGTGATGTCTGCCTCATTACACAGTGGTTATCTTCATCTACCTATCTAGCTACATGGCACTCCTCATGTGAGTCTCATTGGTGTAAGATGGACTTTGAAGGGTCATAAAGTTAGTCATTTGTCACAGAGTCTGTCACTCTTTGTCCTGCTCTGGTATCCATGTTGTTGATGTGGCTGGTCCTATTATACTTCTGGTTGATAGTGACATGGATGTTGATGATGGGGGACTCAGCAATAGAAGTCCATTGAACTTTAGGAAGAGAATGATTGTGCCTTCTTTTGTCCTGGATGGTCATTAACCAGCACTGATTTAGTGTAAATGTTGCCTACTAATTCTTACCCTAAGTGCTGTGGCTCAGTTGGTAGCACTCTTATCTCTAAGCTGCAAGCTTCTGTGTTCAAATCCTGCTTGAGTGCAAAAGTCTTGGCTGACAGTGCAGTAATGAGGAGGTGCTGCCTTTCATATGAGATATTAAACTCAGGCCCCCTCTGCCTGCTCAGGTGGATGTAAAACATCCCACCCACAGTGCCTTTTCAAAGAAGAGCAGAGGAGTTAACCCCAGTGCCTTTGCCTATATTTATCCCTCAGTTGACATCACAAAAACAAACTATCGGGCCATTATCAGATTGCTGGTTGTGGGCGTTTGCTGTGTACAAATTGGCTGCAGTGTTTCCTTCACTACAACAATGACCTCATTGGCTGTAAAGCTTTTTGAGACATCCGGTGGTTGTGGAAGCATTACGTAAAAGTAAGTCTTTCTTTTTATCTTTTCCCTTTGGCTGGCATGGGTTGGTTATTGCAAGAAATATGAATGGGATTGAACACTCAGAGATCATCAGCAAACAGCCCACATGACCTTGCTGGTGAAAAGAAGCTTATTGATGAAGGAATAGAAGATAATTGGGCTGAGAACACTCACTTGAGGAATTTCGGCAGCAGTGCCTTGAGCCTGCAGTGATTAGCCTCTGATAACCATAAAAATTTCCTTTGTATCAGCCACTGGAAGGTTATTCCTTTGACCTCATTGTTCCAGGGCTATTTCATAGCATATACTGGATCAAATGTTGCTTTGATATCAAGAGCAAGCACTCTCACTCTTCACTGGCTGGCATTGAGTTATTTTGTCCATGTTTGGATCAAAGATGCAGTGAGGTCTGGACGCAGTGACCTCACCCAATATTTATTTCAGAGTTGGTGGTTTTAAGGGAACAGAGCTTGGATCAATGGCATAATCCTACATTCTAACATACAGTATGTAAGGTCTTTGTCACTGCAATGTCACTGTGGTACTGCCACTGATATATTCAGAAGGGTATATCAGCCCAAGCAGACATCACATCACTGGAAACAGGCAGAAATTACACTTTGCTCCAGATGTAAAACAAGAAAATGCTGCCTGCTGCTTCTGAGCTGGAGTCTGAAACTGGCAATCCAATCACATCCACAGAAGCTCCCTGACCAAACTGAATGACCTCAGACTTTATTTACTTATAACAATTGGGATGTTTTCAGCAGTGGCTCAGTGGTAATGCTCTTGGCTTCCAGTCAGAAGGCTGTGAGTTCAAACTCCACTCCAGAGGCTTGACTCCACTCCAGCACTGGGGTATACCACACTGTCGGAGCTATGGTCTTTCAGATGTGATGAACCAAGTCAAAGGCTGTATCTGCCCTCTCAGATAAACCTTAAAGCTCCCCATGACATTATCTGAAGAAAAACAGGAGCGTTTTCCCGGTGTCCTGGCCAATGTTAACCCCTCAACCAACATTAGTTAAAAAATGTAGTCATTCGTCTCATTGCTGCTAGGGGGATCTTGCTGTGTGTAAATCGGCTGCCACTGTGCAACTATAATTACACTTCAAAGCTGTTTTATTGCCTGTGAAGTCATTTAGGATATCCTGAAGTCTATAAATGCAAAGATTGTCTTTCTTTGAAGGAACAGCTGCTCCTTAGCAGCAAAACTCTGCATTACATGGTACAATACTCCTGTCATAGAACAGGACATCACCAGAAAACGATTATGCATCAGGCTCTGCTGAAACGGCACTTTCACTTCAAATGGTCACAGCTCGACTTCTTTTCATTTTGGTTATCATTCGTTGGACATTAATATAGTAATGCGAAATATTTAAAACAGGGAAGGTCGGATGGTTGAACTTTCCGCTTTCAAATACAACCGGCTGTCTGTTTTGGTGCTAATTTAAGTGCGGTTTTTTATGGGTTAATTGGAATATTCCGGGTTTGGAAACTTCCATTGAATGTTGCAGGGGGAAAAAATAAGGGAGACATCAGCAAGAAAGGAGGAGGGGACGCCTTAAAATGTTTATTTTGTAAAACAAAGGCACGTGAATAAACAACCTGTGAGGTAAATCAAACTTAAACCATATTGAGGAATTTAGGGAGAGAAGCATTGTTCAGATTGGAGGGCGGACACACCTTTTAAACCCCAAATCACTTACTGGCTCTCTTGTTTAAAGAGCCTGTGTTTTTGATGTATTCTTTTCCATCAATATTTTTTGCCAGTTTTCGGAGACCAGCGTGTTTATGTAGGCGTCTATCTGGGGCCTTCCCTCTACTTTAAGATCATTCTGTGAACAACCTCTAAGAGCAGAGTTTTCGCGCTGATCGACACGCTGATCGAGGCGCTGTTGTAAATGTGTACATTGGAATAGAGAGAGATTGACCCCGAGCCAAAACCTGCAGACTCGCAGAAAGCCGAAAGCTAGCCTGAGATTTGTTTTAATTTTAAAACCATCTCCGGCATTTTAAAATCGGAATCGCAAGTGAAACGTGTTGGAAAAAAAAATAACCTTTTTAGGGAACGACCCTTTAATGTTACTCTCCCGCTCAAAGACTTGGCCTGTCCTAGAATGTTATCAGTAGCAATGGTGTGTCCCATAATGAGCACCACGGGGTCCTAAAACAGGAAGTAAATTCATGAACTGTTGGGTTTAGCAAAAATGCAATGCCTTCACAAACCTCTGCGCACTGACTGAAAATGTTTACAACTCACTTGAATTGTAAAGTGCACGCCGAAAATTGAACGACCTGCACCACACAAAATCACAAGCGCGTGCCTTGGATACATTTTTAATTTGATCAGTACAACATAGATCACAGTGCAGACTGTTCGCTTATTAACAAGTGCAGAGACAGACAGCAGTAGGCGATTTTATATACACTGCACTCAGTCCCAGCGTCTGTCATTACTTAGTGATCGGCAATTAATCACATCCAGCAAGCATCACACTTTCATTCTTTATTGAATATGTTTCACTCTCTGTTTCCTGGTTTCCAGCAATGCTGTAGACCACTTTATTGCGTGCTGAGATGTTCTTCCCTCTCCCCCTGCCCCTCTCCACATTTGTAACCTTATTTATATATACTCTGGGTTATTTATTTATTCAACCTTTTTGTTTTAAATTTAACCATTGGTGTAGTTAATCAGCAGGACATCTGCTGCAGTTCGGCACGAAAAAATAAGTGTCAACGAGAGCAGAGTGTAAACGATCATGTGAAATTGTCAATGCCACTTCGAGGACATCTTACTTGTTCCAGATTGTAAGTTCTCACAAGCGCTGCAAGCTATCAACCCTGAACTATAGCCAATTGCTCCTTTGTTTTGGAATATTCCACTGGCATCTTTTCAGCTTGGAACAAAAAACCAAACTTGCGTGACGGGTCCCACCAAACCACCGGCCTCCCAAATCCTGCAAGATTGCATCTTTTTTTAAAAAAATGCTATGTGCGTAGCCACATCTCTGTGAGATTATATCGTTTCCACAGCCCGTGCAGTATCAATTGTGAGTCGAGATTTCATAGTTAGGTTTCACATGGTCAAAATTAAATCTAATCGGTCCTTTATAAGTACTGAGCAGACCTGCCACATGCTGTAAAGCAGTATGTGGGACTGTTCCGAACAAATGTTAATGTTTTTTTCTCGAGGAAATGGCATCGTAGAGGTAAAAGTTATTTAAGCAATCTTATTTTTCTCAGATTAATAAAATTAGGGCTGGTAAAATTATCCATTCCAAGATACGGGGCGTACTCAGCTAATTTCTCAAGTATTCCTAAAGAGCTAAAACCGGCTCAGACAGAATCAACAAATAAGCAGACCACGCTGACAAATAAGTCTTCCGCTGTGCCTACCCCCACCCCCGCCAATGTCTCTACTGTTATTTTAAACAGAATACTACAGGACACTCTATTCTTTATTCTTGCTGATAATCTTACGCGGGACATTTTATTTCGACAGCCAACATAAAGTTCTTGACCCATAGCTCCTTTAACTGACAGCACAGCTAAGAAATCTGTCACTTTGAGCAGGCCCGGTATCTTTCTCCCTACAAAGAGTTCTTGAAGCGTTCCATTCTCAAACTAAGGGCAGGGTTGGAGCTGCCCCTGGTGTCTGGCGCTCCCTGGTGGAGATGGCGGTGAATGTAAACTCCTCACTTTGCTCACCGACAATGCTTATATGAAAGTCAAACTCTATTATTAAAAAATATATTTGGCAAACTGATCTGTTCAGACGTCAATTTAACGCATTTTGTTGTTGGAAAATAAATGCTCTAAAATGCGTTCGTGTGAGTTGAGGGAAGAGATTATTCCATTCCCAATTTCAAATGTGTGGACATGAAACTTGGCCTTCCTATGCTTTCTGTGTGAAGTAGATCACTGCTGAAAAAGCAACTTGGGCGGCACGGGGTTTCGGCGTGCGATTCTGAAAATAACTGGATATTGAAGAAAAGTAATTTAGCATTTTTAAGTCAAGAACTTTCATGCAGGTCTAGTTAAAAAATTCGAAGTTAAAATGGGACATTTATCATCTTAAAGTGGCATGGTTTCGATTACAATGGTGATCTTAAAGTTTTAAAATGCTATAAAATAGATAAAATAGGACTGCACCTCAACATTTTCAGGACTTTGAGAGGCTCAGTGCTTGTTGAACCTTTGCATTTGATGGAAGGTCTGTTTATTTTGATTTTTTTTCTTTCACAATTTCTGAACAACTATTTGACAAAAGTTGGCATCAAAATGCTTTAGATTTTGCCATTATTTGCTGCCACTGGTCGATGCGACTCAATTAAGTACCATATCATAAATGGGCTTCAAATCTGCATTTGAAGGTACTTTGTGAGCTGTTTCTTTTTAAATTATTGTTGGAAGTTTGCTAAGCTCGGTGCTGTAGGTAAAGGAGGGCACATCCCTGCATTGTGTGCGTGTCAATCAGCAGTCGCCAAGAGACCTGGTCTCCATCTCTCGGCAGCTACTGAATAAAAAGCACTCAACCTAATGCTACTGCAACACCAAGCGCAGTCTGGCAAAACTTCAAAGATACTTGTATGTGCATTTGCACTAAAACTTACATGTGGGGTCTTTGGCATTTCTTTTGCTGCTAATGATTGAAATATCTAAAGCTAAAACAGGCGAAGAAATGTTTGTCTGCATCTTGTCACTCAGACACTCAACTGGGAAGCAAATAAAATGCAGCAACGCTTAAAATCAACTGTTAAATAGGAGCTTAATCCGAGTGTCACTCCATTCACAAGTGTAAGTGGGTTGTCGTAAGACAAAACAGTTTCAAAACGCAGATGTGGTGTCAGTAATGACGAGTGCAAATTACAATGCGCAGCTTGGCGTGTTTGTAATAAATGCAATCAATGTAGCACCATTTCAATAAGGTACGTTTGTGTATTTATTTTTACACGGCATACCTCATTTTCGCCAATGCACACTAGTTAAGAATGAAGTGCTTACATTAGGGTGAACATGATTAATGCATGAACGTAAATATTGTGCAGCAAAATATCACGGAACTGTCACAATATGTGATAGATACCACACATAAGGCAAAAAAATACAACGTACTGAAGAGATTGACAGTTGGAATGAATGGCATTAATCCGAGCTATGCGGCCTAGCAAACTGAACATGCCTTTTTTAAATTTGGGGCATCACTTTCTAGTCCTCTAACAAACATTGTCGCGCGACACGTTCTACCACATACAGCAACTTGCATTTATAAAGCGCCTTTAAAATAAGAAAACCTCCCAATGCGTTTTCCCATGAGGCTAGAATGGTCATAAACATAAACATACAACACTTGGTTTAGAACGTGAACACAACTCGCCGCAGGGAACAAACTGTTACATGTGGGTACATGCTAGTGCCTCCTGTATAAAATTAACTGCTCAATGAAAAAATGAGCGAACAGGCATCTATAAATCTTGGGCAACTGAAACCACCATTTAATTGCAAGAAGGGCTGTCTAACAGATGTAGTAAGAGAATAAAATGAAAAGAAAAAAAGCAAAATATATGAATCCTTTCATTCTGTTACAGGCGATTGTTTCAAAGAATATTATGCAAAAAAAACCGCGTACAATTTTGTCGTAGGATCTACACGTTACTGCTGCCGAAGTTAGATACTTTAATGTTTTTTTTTCTAGTGATTCTGAGGGGCAGGCAGAAGGTGCTGGTTGTACATAGCAAGTGGGTCAGCAACAGTAAACAGAAATGTCACTGATGTCTGTGCCTCCTTCAAAAAAAATTGATGTTTAATTGACTCTGTACTAAACATCATTAAGCAGAATAATAATAAAACACTTATTTTTACAATGACCAAACTCCAGTAATATACTTTTTTTATTTCGTGGCATGCAGTTTTATTTAATTTTATTTGTGAAGCAAACTTATTTCGTCAATTAACATAAAGAGAACAATGTTAAAAACACAGTAAAACTCTGCAGCCTGAATTTCTAATGTATTTCAAAGGCAGTACGGCATCTTTATTATTTGTCAGTTTTTACCTAAGTTTTATGAATCTATAAGCTTATTTTCCTTTATTGGAGTATTGGTCTGCGTATATGCCAATGCTTATTGCCTGGGAGGGAGAAAGGATTGTAAAACATATTCAAACGCAGGTCTTTCATTTTCAACAGCACCAACATGATCTAAATAATTCTTATACTTTAAAATGTAAAATAATCTGCAAATTACTTTTAGATTATTTTACACAATAAGCGAACGCGGGTGTTGTGTATCATCGACTACCCTTTCTAATTTTCTCTCCGGTTGGATGTTTTAACTGCGGCTTGTTCCTTCGCTGAACCGGCAGGACGAGCTTCAGCTTTCTGTGTAACCGGCTGTGGACGCTGTGCGGCGCTCGCGTTCATTTGGGTGACAGATTGAGGGAGGGGCGGTGCAAGCGGGGGAAACCGCGCCTTCGATGGCGTGACGACACAAAGGCTGAAACCAATCCGGCTGGAGGGGTGACGTAGAAATTGGCGATTGGCTGTCTGTCGTGCATAATGATTAATAAAGAGGCGGGTCCCGGAGACCCACGTGATGTCAGGGATCCCGGCCTCACTTCCGCCAGTGACGTTTGTAAAACTGTAACATCCAGGGGAGGAGGATGGAAAAAAACATGATTAGAAATTACAGCAGCCCTGGTCACTCCTTACTGCGGGGAATCCCTTAGAGTCTCCCAAAGTTAAAGTATTTACATTAATCACTTAACGGTAAATGTTGCTATGGAGAGTTGCCTGAATTTTGCTGCATTAACCTAATTAACTGGTGGCAGACTTTTAAAGCTGGGAGTGAGAAGGCGCTGACCTAATATTTTTTAAAAAGGATAAAGGATGGGGTCTGTGTGATTAAGCGACACTAAATCGTTTTACATCGCGCAATGTGATTTCTTGAATGCAAAATTTGAGTGAAACATCTGATTTACCTGACAAACAGGTCTCTATAATCTCGGCATTAACATTTGATTTGCAAATATAGTTATTTCACGTAAATCAACTACAAAATTGGATTAGCTAGAGGGCGGGGTATGTGTCCTGCTTTTATGGCCAGAATAGAACATTGCCTGTTGGCGTTAATATAGAAAAAAATATACATAGATCAACCAAAAGTGTGCATTTTCACGAGCCCAGCCCGAAGGTTGGGTTGTGTTTGCCATATTTGTTAAATGCTTGAGTCCCACATGATTTATAATAATGCAGATTCTCAATCATTGAACAAATCCTCACCACCTCACACCGTGCACATCCTTTAGATCGCCGTAAGCCACCGAGTTGAGACACTGCTGAAACAACCCCAGCAACCGTATAGAGTTGGTTCGCGCGTAGTCGCTAAAGTGTCGCTCATGCTATTTTTTAAAACCAATTATTAAATCGCAAATTCATTGTGCTGTAAGCAAGGTAAAGAATTCTTCGACTGACAGTTTAAGTCTCGTTCAACCAAAATTAGGCACAAAACCATGTGTGCCCTTCAGAAATGAGGATGTTCTGCCAATCCAGGGCTGGATTCCCGCCAGCGATCCTCAAGTGAAAGAAACTATTCGATACACACACTGTCTGTCAAGTGGGAGCATGCGAGTCGCAGGAACTGTTTAAATACCAGCACCACACTGAATCTGAGGGGGGATTGGAGGCATTCGGCTGCTACATCACCTTGTGATTATATTTGAAATCTTGAGCTCCCAGGAACTTTTTCTAAAGCGATCATCACTGCCTGATGAGATCATCGGAAATTCATCAATCATTGCCCTGTCTTCTTTAAGCGTGCGAAGGCTGCTGGGCCATGTTCTAACTGTACAGCACTTGCAGATCATTCTCACTGATGTTCCTAACTTTACTCTGATTTTCACTTCGTATTAGTTTTGTCTCTCTGCACCGCTTGTCAGTGGACGGTTTATTTGTATCTGAATTATTTTCTGGTATATTTTCTTTTTATTTAGACACAGGAGAATAGCATGTTATGATAGCCTTTATTTTATTTTTAAGTGCACGGCTTAGATTAGGATGCACCGATGCAAAAGTGTACAAAGTGAGCCGCAGTTTATCTCCCGAGCCCTATTTCTGTCCTTAGTAGGACTGTCGCAAATGGCGAACAGCAAAGAGAGTCCTTAGTATCATTTGTTGGCACCGCATCAATCTGGAATGAATCTAGAATCCCCCCCCCCCCCCCCCCCCAAAAAAGGCAATCTAGAGCTTCTTTAAGACGCCTACAGCCCGATTGGCAAAACCAATCATCTTTCTAAGCAGACACTTTCCAATATCCGCACCTTCCCTTGGTGGGGCAGCGGCATGTGTTATTTTTTTAAACCCTCAGAGTACCACAGAACCTACCAAATGCCTTCATTTATCTGCCTCCTGTTGTCTTCACGCATTAAGCGATCAGAAGCTTTTCCATAATGTTCCCATTGGGGACAGAATACTTTAATAATCTAAGGGGACTTCGCGATGTTATCAGATTTAACACCATTCACTTTGTAATTAATTCACCCTATTTAGGAAATTGTTCAACAATTAACTGTTCCTAAAAACATCGCCCGGTAAGCGTAGACCAACGGCCATTAGTGACCATTCAAAGCATAGAGGATGAAGTCCCTTTAGAGAAACGAGTGTAGAAGTGAATCGCGTGAAATGCCTCAGATGGGGGATCGGCCAGGAGGTACTACTTAAGAACTAAAAAATTTGTTTGCCACCAATAATAGCGCTTTATAATAATATTGAAATATAAAAATCTGCCTAGTATATTCTTAAAGTGAACAGTCAGTTCAGGGAGTGAATAATGTAGCGGCTCATTCGTAAAGCGCCACATCTTCTTCGTGGGCGCTTTGACATTTTCCGTTCATATTGGGATGAATGTGAACAGTGTAAAAGGAATTCGGAGCACACATCTCTCGCCAGAGCAGGTGCCTTCATGTGCACAGAGTTAAGGGAATAATCTACGGCAAAGGCGTGATCAGTCTTTGGGCCTTGTACAGTGTGGGGTTAGGGATGTCTCCATTACACTGTAGCTGGCCGGAGGCCTGTGTCACCTGCGGCGAGCACAGTCTCACCTAATCCACACAAATCACCGAATATGAGACCGGCCGGAGCTAGAAAACTCGTTATTTTTTTTAAAGTGCAGCCTTAATATTAACGGAGCCCTCATGCTAGCTAACATTTTTTAAAAAGAGGCACAATTCACATGTACTTTAATTTCGCCAGGATCGCCTTTTACTTGCACAAAAACGCACTGAGGCTGCGGATTTACAGCATCTCACCAGTTTCACTCCATCTCTCAGTGATGGGGATCTCGCGTTAATTAATCAGTTTATCAGAGCTACCACTCAGTTAGGTTCGTGGTGTTTAACATTCCAACAGTTGCTACATTCGGACTTGTGGATTACTTTATTAATAGGTGGATATAGAAACAGGAAGGCACCTGCACTGGCGAGAGATGCGCGCTGGCGAATTCCTTTTACACTATTCATCCCGTTACCAACGGAAAATGTTAAAGTGCCCATGAGGAAGATATGGCGCTTTACAAATGAACCGTTGCATTACTCACTCCCTGAAGCAAAAACCAAAATCCGATACTTTTGCAGCTTGCTAACTTTCATTTTGGATGATGTTGCAGAGAAAGATTGATTCTGGTTTGTTGCAAATGATCCTTCACACTTTCGCTAATATAAGAGCTAACAATAACTAATAGAAATGGACAGACTCCTCCCTTCACATTACACGTGAAGTTTGAAAGCCCCTCATGAAAGTTAAGGCCGCTGCACTTCCCGGCGTTATTCTCAAAAGTTGATAATGTAGCCGTCACTGAGCCACCGAATGATATATACATTTCGGACAAGGTTATGTCGACAGGAAGAGGCACGAGCATACTTTTTTATTAAGTTTTATTATCCGGAACAATGTTAATGCTGAAAAATCAATGAGACACCCCATCGCCGAATCTGCCGTGTAAAAGGCATAGCGTTTACCTTGGGCGGCGGAATGACTCAAGTCGCTTTAATCAAAGAAACTCGACTTTACAACTCTCCAACAAGTCTAAAGCACACGACGCCCCCTCGACATAAATCAGCCAAGTTCCTTACGATGTTTACACAATTAATCTCTGAAGAAGGCGGTGATATTTTACCCCCTTTCGTTTCTTCTGAGGGCCGTGGATAATCACTTCCTAACAGTATCATTTATTTCACACACAAAAAAAAACACGACACCAAAACTTGCAAGATGAGATATCCGAAACTGCGAATAAGGTTATCGGGTATTTGAAATACAGCCTGGAGGGCGAGTCGATGCCACAAGCTGCCGCTCCAACTCCGATTCCAACCTTTCAATTGGATTCGCTGTAATGTGGTGTGGAGCAGTTCGATCGATCTGGTGTAATGCCACACACTTTCAAATCAGTCGGGTATTTTTTTCGCTTTCATGTTCGAATTTCAGACCCATTAATAAGTGTTATACAAAACTCCTGGCTACACCCAAATGCCTTTAATGATCCGAACAGTTTATGGACATTGTAAACCGTGCATGACACCACCACACGCGAAAAGGCCGGCAGTTATATCAAATTTGTCTGCTTTCCGTTCATGTTTTTTGAAGGTGACACGTAAAACCCATAAAGACCATTAAACCTCAGCGTGTGGGTGGAGATTTTGATTCACCCTGTGTCCGTGACCTGGGGCTGCCACCCGAAATGAGATTTACTTTCTGGCGTTGTATATTTTTAAAATCGATATTAATATAATGTATTTACATACCGTGCAATGAATTAAATAAATTATTGTTCGACAATCACATTGCCATAAGAATGACCCTAACCTGTTTTGTGGCCTTTGTAGACCGTAGTTCTCCAATCAACCTTCAGTGTACGTCAAAATATATAGAATCAATTTGAATTTGTTCCACAAAACGTTAGTATTTGGGGACTGTCAGCATATTGAAAATGTTTAAATTGCCTGTCTGAGACAGTGATGCCTCTATACTTAGCCTGGTAACCGAACTTCTGCCACTTTAATATCCAATATCGCTTCTTTGCCCTAACTTTAATATTATTTTCAGTATCTGTACAGTATGTGGTTCGTGCAAACTAAGTATTGCATTAAGATTCTAAAAGTGCAGATTTGCCAGGATGTCTATCGAATAGTTAAGTGGCTGAGAGTGTGGAAAGAAAAATAAACATTTTTGGCTGCAGGTTAAAATGAACAAAAGCGGTAGCTTTGCTTTAGACTCAGGGCTACCGTGACCAGAACTGTATGCTTGTTTCAGAGTCATTGTTAACAGAAACATTCATCTTTTCGTTGTGTGAGTGGCCTCACAAAGGTGAATACACCTTTCATTAGTTTTATTTATTCAGCATTTGTTTCCACTGCAATATATGTTTGGGTATAAGACTGTGAAAGATATACTGTGCACCAACATCATGAAATCTATGCCAAGTGCACATCGACCGATTCATATTCAGTCAAGTACACAATTTAATTTGGAGATCAGCGCAGGATTATAAATAAGAAAGTTCGCACAATAAGTTTGATATGCAATTAAATACTATAACTAATAAACTTTCCCTCAAAAATGTGCATCAACGCCGACTTACTTATTAAATTTAAGCGTGGGTTTAAAATGTAATTAGATCCTATTTCTGCCAATAAATCAATTATTCTTTTATAAATAAATTACGAGACAATCTGTATTTGGAATATGAGCTATCAATAAATGTTGTAGTTAAAAATAAATATTAGTGGGATTGTTTCTGTTTATCTTTAGAGTATGCGATTCGATCTTGTTTATGTCATATTCGTTTTCGATATGTAAGTGGCGAATATGTACTTCACAATAATTATTAACTTGGCCCTTAAAGCCGCCATCGATTCACATGTGGAATGTGCGAAGTATCGTTTCAGAGTAATTTTTCTCAGAAATACTTTTTTTTTGCTAGAATCGAAGTATTCTCAAAGCTAATCTGGCTGCTAAATTTACCTGCAGTTCACAATCAGTTGATCCACATTATAATGTACTTATGAAATAAATTGCGCCACAAATGTTACACAGGATATTGGATAAATTACACATATTCCCATTATTCCCGATATAGGGCATGCGAACTGTTTCAATATCAGTATTAATTTTTGTACATCATTTTCAAACATGCAACGAATAAGATTGCTGATTTGCCGGACTGTAATTTTTTACGACGATATTTCGTACCTAATGACTAATGAGTTAAATGTTGCTTGAACAAAGTGGAGATTCAATAGAAATTTATTTGTCCCAAACTTCACAACTTTGTGCTACAAAGTCTGTAATACACGTTTTGCTGTATTTTTATAAGCGAAGATTCAGTTAAATAAGATAAATACAAAGTGGAAATCGTTTAGGATATGTATATTAATAAGTATGCCCTTGCTGTCCCGCCTCAGTGTCCTCCACAAAATTGAGAATTACTCCCATTTACTGAAACGCGGCCGGTAAATTATCTGTCATGCTTAGAGGGTTCTAACATTTTAAGCGTGTAAAACTGAGAACAAGTAAAATGGTTAAATAGGCGTTCATGTGCAATAGTAGCAAATCGAAATAAAAAATCTATTATTTCCTGTAACATTACTGGAATGACTTTTTTTTCTGTAGCAATTTGGTTTATATTAGAGCCAGAGCTGTTTACTTGAAAATTATTATGAACAGTTTATCTTATTAACGGAAATTAAATCGAAACCTTGTGTCACTGTTAGCTTCAGAAGTCGGAAATATAAAATTGCTAAGGGGGAAATAATTGTTAGAAGTCCAAAGATGTATTGAAGGTCCTGACCTCACTTTATTAAAATGATGGTCTGTGGCGCTCTCTCAGGGGGGGTATCCAGTGTATAAGTTTCTACTTGATCAAAAAGCCGGTGGCTGCTCCAGCTCATGAATATGTAAGTTCCAGGGACGCCCACATGATCGCTGCGAACACTGACACACCGCCCATCTGACGCCTATTGGATGTGAATTACTATGCGGCGCCTTACTATTGGTAGTTGGACGGGACTGGGTGGAGCAGAAGGCGGCGCTTGTCCATTGAACGCGCTCCTATTATAATCAGGTCCTCAACCCTGATTGTGACGTTCCGCAACCTTAGCCAATCTGGGACCGCGGCCTGCGCCCGTCGCGCGGGGCGTTCCGGTGACGCGTGCGAATACGTCAACATCGCCTTCCCCTCGGCGGGAGAACATCAAAGCCGCGAACCCTGACCAATCAGAATGCGGTATGCAAATCAGCAGTGACACGACCAGTGGGAAGCTGCTCCGCCTGCTCCCGGCCCTTCCGTCTCCACCTCCTCCTGCAGCTGATCCTAGAGATTATACGTCCGATTGATTCATGTTTATTTCAACCAATGTAGCCGCGGAATGTAATACACATGCCGCGCAACCACCACCACAGAAATGTTCGTTGGTGATTGCTTGAGATTTTTTTTATCACATTATTAAGATTTCATAAATAAAATTAATCGAATCGCTTTTGTAATTGCTTTACTCAAATCATTCTGCAATAAATCAGAGATAATATTTTGTACTGTAAGTTATTCCAAACAGCTCGTCCTGTAACGGTCGCACTATGTTCTGATTACAATTCCTTATTCAGGATTTAAAACGTTATGACGTCTGATGCAAATCCATTATGATGTACGAGCGGTTTTGATTTAGATATTCCGATTGGCATTTTAATAAGGAAATCGCAAGCAAATAAACGGAATAAGACGTAGCATAAGTAATTCTGTTTCTCTCGCCGCAGATGCTGCCAGAACTGCTGAGCTTTTTCAGCATTTTCTACTTTTATTTCAGATTTTCAGCACCCGCAGTATTTTGCTTTTAGCATAAGTAATCGATTGACTTTTACACTTTTTATTTAGAGAACTTTAACCTGCGTGAGCACCGTGAGCATTGAAGAAATGTCTTTACGGTTTCCGCATTTTCGCTGTTTAAATGTGTGAAATATTGCAAATATGAAGTCTCTGCATCAGCGCGAATAACAGAGCTAACCGTAACGATTTACTTTACCCCTACGTGTGTTTTCAAACTTATGCTAGGAACGTGCCCATCCTGTCCGAGATGCTTTTGAGTAACATCACCTCTCCCCATCAGCTTGCTCTGACCTAGGAACGCAGTTAAGACGTTTTGCCAGGAGAACGATTTAAGGAAACAAACAGGAAATTTTTGCTTAAATGGAATTGATAAAATGGTGCAACAAATCGTCAGAATTCGTTTGGGCTGTTGTCAAGCAGCCTGTTTATACCCCTCCCGATTTTCCTTTTCAACCAGTAGCCCGTGCAAGAAAAAATCAACAAGTTGCAACTTAGTTATTTTTTAAATTGACATTTTAGATATGAAAACAGAAAATGCTCGAAAAACTCAGCAGTCCGTATGACTGAAGAAGTCTGGAGCTCTGAAGAAGTCATATTGGACTCAAAACATTAACTCTGTTTCTCTCTCTACAGACGCTGCCAGACCTGCTGAGTTTTTCCAGCATTTTCTGGTTTTTTTTAATTTCAGATCTCCAGCAGCCGCAATATTTTGCTTTTATCTCTCCTGTCATTCGCTCGGCTCCCTGTAAATTGACTCCAGTCCAAAACTACCTGGGATGATGTCAAAGGCAGAGTGGGAATAGAAATCCAGGTGGTGGGTGCTCAGATCACACCCCATCCCCAGCCCCACAAGGGATGTCAGGAAGGAGAGGGAGGCAGTGGAATAAGTTTGCGGTCAGATAGGGTGGTGGGCCGGAGCAGGGGCAGTTTAATCTTTCCTTGTGGAGCCCAGGCCGAACATTCCTTTTTCTCTTGACTCACAAGGAAACTATCATAAGTTAAGAAATAAACTTAGCTGGGCCTCTCATGGCCAGAAGGCTGGCTGCTCTTTCATTTGGAGACTGTCAGCTACAGTTAAAATTGTATGCAAGTCCCATTGGTTTAATTGACATGCAGGGTCAGCATTTAAATCCGAGCTTTTTTCCTTTATGGGCTGAGTGAAAACAGTCTCCTTGTGACTGATTTCAGCTCTGTGAAGATGCTGGGGTAAGACACATGCTGCAAACTCCTGCCCACAATATTCCTGCTAAATGGGCTGGCCTTTAAAATACCCTCTTCAGGTCAAACTATCACAGAGATTCTCCTCTTCAGCAGCCATCTCCCCATGATTTCCACAGACCTCGTGACAAAATGATGGCAGATAATTTGGAGAACATCTCTCCGGCCCCTTGGGGAAATTCACCTCTATGGCGTTTAAGGCATTTGATGAATCTACACATGCATTTAAAACATTAAAATATTTAACGCATTAACTACACAGGGAGCACTCCACTGATAGTAATAGGATTCTAAAATCATTCAGGCAACTTGAGTTAATAGTGGTGTAAGTCAGTGCTTAACAGTGCATTGGATTTGTTGCCTTCGCCTATTGCTTCAACAAAGGACTAATCCGAAAGTATTGCTTTCATACCAGTTGACAGCGATGCCTGGAAGCTACTGCTATTTATTCTAAAAACAATTATTTTCAAATCCATCTTCTTCCCATGATATTTCACACTCGAGAAATAATATATCGAATTAGGGATCTTTGGGAGTTGCTGCAATTTAATTAGGGCTGTCGAAATTTAATTGAAGGGTTCACAGGTAATAAACCACTAAGATGATTTGTGGCTCTCATCTGAACTCCGAGGTTAAATTACAGCTATTGCTTACTCTCCACTATTATTTTTGTGATACACACATGCACATGCACACACACACACACAGAGAGAGTCAGTTCCTGGTCTCTTTCCTGCAACTCTACCCCCACCCCTGAAAATATCTCCCATTTTATCCTTATTCTACTACCTCCTCAAGTCACTGTGTTTGGTGTGTGGACCTAGACGGCGAGTGTCATTGAGTGACTGCTGAGCGGATTATTTTATCTACATATGGATTTTCTACTAATAGTCACCGAATAACAATCAGGAGCAGAAGCCTTGGCTGTTCACTCTCGCGAGCTTGGGAAACACTGAATACAATTATATAACCCCAATAACACTGCATCCAAATGCAAGTAACAAAACAGGTTCAAAATCAGAGCTTTCTCACTCACTCCTTCTTACATGAATACTCTATTTTCCAATATCTATCTAATCTATTTTATTCACTTACCAAGCATTGGCAGTAAAATATAAAGATATCCATGGTGAAATGTCTTTGTAATTATAATGGAAAAAATGGAAAATAGAACAATTTCGTAGCTTTTAAAGTTTTAATGTTCTATAAGTTGGTACAAAGAGGAAATAATAGGTGATATACGTTTAACAGAAGATGGTGTGGTTAAGCACATAGCACGTAAGATAAAACTGTACATTAGCAAGAGTTAGCTAATATTTCTCAGTAGGAAATGGGTATGACAGCAGATAAGTTAGTGTTTCCAATTTCTACAGCAGTATTCGCTTACCAGATATTCACCAGGTATTTCGCATTCAGTAAAATGAACATAACTCTTTAAAGTTGAGGCTAGATTTATGCAGCTTGAAGATTAGGAAAGCTGTTTTAAACCTACCCACCCGGAGGAAACTGGACAAGTACGATTAAAAATCGCCTGACTGAAACCGGCTGACGGGACAGTTAAAATCGTCCAGGTTACTGACCCTCCCTGGAGGGGTCAGGAGCTGAGGCTCTCTGAAGTCAGCCAAAGCCGGTAAGGTCCCTTTCTGCATTGGGAGCCGACTGCAATTTCAGCTCCGCACTTAGAGCACGAAAACGTATTGAGCTTCCCCCCAGGCGAAGACAACAGAGAAGCAGGTCAGGGCCATAAGATGTCCAAAAAGATACTTTGATCTTTACTTTCCGCCTGGGAGTCGCGGGAACACTTATCCTTCTTCCTACTCCACAAACTCCGGCCTTACCTGATGGCCGCCTCCACCCTCCTCTGCCAATCTCGAAATCCTTCAAGAAAGTCTCAGCGTTCAATTTGGTCATCTCGACAAGTGACCTCTGGGCTTTACGCTTTTCCACCGCTTCTCGGTCAGAAAGTAGGCCGGCGAGTTTTAAACGAGGTTCATAAATGAAATAACACGGATCTCACGCCGGGAGCAGCGGATATCTCTTGATTCGCACAGCCCACTACGCAAACTGGGCTGCAGCTAAAACTAGGCAATTGTGACTTGCTTACTGCAGAATGTCTAGGCTCCAAAATTCTCAAGAGAACATAATAAGAGAATAGCTATGAAACTGATAAAACCAATATTCTACATCTGTAAAGCCATAAATACTGCATTATAACCGTGTAAAATATCAATCACTACAAACAGTGCTGCAGTGAGGTAACAATGTTCAGCCAAATAATGAGTCCAGACCTTCAGCTGTCCTCCACTTTTGAACAGATGAAAACAAGTGTTTTATACTCACAGTTTTAGCAAAAGAACATCCAAGAATCAATGTAATAGTACATCGATAGTGTTACAAAAGATCATTTTGCCTACACATTGTACAAACCTGGTGACATATAATTGGTGCCACATCTGATATGTAAAGCATTCTGGCAATGGGGATATGCTGGTTGTGTAGTACTCCACACGTAAACCAGATAAATACGTTTAAATCCATGTAACCTGTATGAAATAAAACTGATCGATAGACACTCTATGATATCAGAAACCATTAACGGTCTTTATTTTCTAAAACAGAATTGTACATATTTTATCAAAATTTCCCCCTCCTCTCCTGATAGTGTTGACTGTGACAGGATATGCATGTTAGCAGCTCTCACCCAATCATCTATTTGTCCTTTGAGGCAAGATAATGTCAACCAGCTGGCCTTTAACTGTAGCCAGTACTATCTTTTTAAACTTAATGTTTAAACCTAAAAATGATCCCAGGTAGTTTTGAAGCACCATCACATTTAAATGTGAGTCAAGAAAACTCTCCAGGAATATGAAAGAATTCACCAGCATTTTGATGTTGATGAATGGAGCTCTCCTTATTCTTTCTTGGGATGTGGGTGTCATTGGCAGGGCCAGCATTTGTTGCCCATCCTTATTTGCCCTTGGAAAGGTTGTGATGAGCCACCTACTCAAACTGTTGCAGCCTGTGTTGTGAAGGTCCACCCACAGTGCTGTTGGGGGTTCCAAGATATTGATCCAGCGATGATGAAGGAATGATGATATATGTCCAAGTTGGGATGATGTATAACTTGATGGGGAACATGCAGGCGGTGGTGTTTCCATGCACCTGCTGACCTTGTACTTCTAGGTGGTAACATTCATGGGTTTGCAAAGCGCTGTTGAAGGACGGTTGGTGAGTTGCTGTGGTACATCTTGTAGAGAATACACACTGCTGCCACTGTGCACCAGTGGTGGAGGCAGTGAATGTTTAAAATGGTGAATGGGGTGCTGATCAAGCAAACTGCTTCATTCGGGATGGTGTTGAGCTTCTTGAGTGTTGTGGGAGCTGCACTCATCCAGGCAAGCACAGAATGTTCCATCACACTCCTAACCTGTGCCTTGTGGACAGGCTTTAGGGAGTCAGGAGGCAAGTTATTTGCCATAGAATGCCCAGCCTCAGACCTGTTCTTGTCGCCACAATATTTACGTGACTGATCCAGTTCGTTTTCCGGTCAATGATGACTAGGAAGTTTACATTAGCATACATTGCTTCTTCTGAATAGAATAATGTGGTGCCATCAATGTAACTCAACAATGCCAGCTCAGGTCAATTGGCAGCACTACCACAGCTTCCCCATTTGGTGAAGTGGACATGGCAATACATGACATGGCTCCGAGGTATGTTTGAAAATTCAGGGCATTGTCAGCAGGAGGCAGCAGTACCCACTGTCTAACAGAAGATGGCAGTCAGGCTCAATTCTGTTATATCGTACCTTCAGGGCATTGGAATGTAAAAGAAGACAGCACACATTATAGAATCTGGCAAGGTAATTGGTGCCATTACCCCAGGTTGATGGCCCAGGTGTTCACACAAGCAAGGTGTTATCTGTCAACCTGTTCCACTGTTTATCCATACCAAGCCCTCCTCACACAAAATTACAAGTTCTGTCATGTCATGCATACTATGCAGTTAAGATGCAATGTATAACTGAAAGCTTTAGACTGCTTACACTTTCTCAGGGCTTCAAGCATCAAAACATTGCAGCATAACCTAACAGCAGCAGATACTGACATACAGAATAGCATGCAGGTGTCCCTTCATCTCAGAGCATTTCAAGGCTACTTTTCTGTTTGTATCACAAAATGGCACAGAAACTCCCAATTATTTAAAGACTCACAGATCATAGGCCCTTGCTGATTTCTCTTTTCAAGGGGAAATCAATGGAAAAGAAAGATTCTGTCACTCGTTTGACACATCAGTTCACAGCTGACTGAGAAACTTTGCAAATTAATGTCCCCAGTGTCTACTTGGAAAAATCCAATGGCATTGAAATTCAGTGCTGTGGTCACCTTCATTATCATAGATAGAGATGGACCCGTGGTGCAAGATGTCTGCAGGCCAGGCATGAGGAGATGATATAACATGGTAACTGCCCCAATGGCAGGTTTCCTCTGATCTACCCAGGTAAGTGTGGCCAGGTCTGTAAGACACAGCACCTGGGGTAAGAGCAGTTCAATCCAGAACACCACAGGTATAAGCTAATGTACCTTTTTATGCCTCAAGAGTTCCACTTCCTCACTGGGTCCAGAAATGCTGTTGTAATTGCCAAATTAAGTCCTATGTTAAACTGTTCAATTGTAGCAAGTCAACAAGTGGTTGACAGCAAGATAGGTGTCTGAAAAAAGAAAGGAAGAAACATTCAAAAATTCAACCTTCAATAGCAACAGGAAGCATTGTAACAATACAAGTACAGAGGGAAGTGTCCAATGAGCACTAAAAGTTCAACACTCCTATAAGAAGCTACTGCCAAATTGAGA
Source organism: Cetorhinus maximus (assembly GCF_964194155.1). Lineage (NCBI taxonomy): Eukaryota > Metazoa > Chordata > Chondrichthyes > Lamniformes > Cetorhinidae > Cetorhinus > Cetorhinus maximus. The sequence continues at coordinate 132,101,102 of NC_135881.1, forward strand.
AAAAGAGGTAGCATTTCCAGTGCCATGAAACTATTTCTGGGAGCAATTTTTCTGCACTTATGTGGATTAGAAAGACAAGTTCCACATCGCACATGTGCTTTCTGAAAACATTTGTTAAAATTTGCCATTAAATCTGGAGTGCAGCTCTGCATCAGAAGGGAAGCATTGTAAAGTTATATTGTGCTGTCTGCTGTTGCCAATTAGCCAGACAATGCCCTCCAGCTTCATAGATGGGGGAAATGGGGAGGGTAGGACACAAAGTCAAAGCAAAAGAGAGAATCTTGACTAACTTGAACCACTATTTCATGCTTATTTTTTCAGTTGCTTTTTGAAAACTATTGTTTTTCACAGTGAGTTCTAGTGAAAAACAATATTTTGTTCTGTTTTTCTGCCAGTTTTTTCCCCAACCTCTCTTGAAGTGTGACTCCTTGCTGAGGTTACAATTCCATGGATGCTCAGCAAATCTAATAGTGATGGTCAATGGACTGCTCAACTGCAGGAGGCATCACCATTAAATAATTCCTTCCCTCAACCAAAATCCATTAACCTGCATTACAGCTCATCCAAAATTCTGCTGCCTACTCATTCATCGCCCATGTACTCACTTATCTACATTGGCTCCCATTCCCCCAATGCCTGCAAGTTAAAATTCTCATCCTTGAATTTAAATCTCTTCATTCCTCTGTAACTTCCTTCAGTCATACAATTTTACACTCCCATCCTGAGCTCTCGCTCCAATTCGGACATCTTGTGAATTCCCCACTCCCTTTGTCCCACCAATGGTAGTCGTGTCTTCAGTGGTCCAGTCACCAAGTTCTGGAATTTCTTTCCTATGCTCTTGCTCCAGGATGAATGACCATTTGAACAAAACCATAACTTAATTTGATCACAAAAGCAAAATACCGCAGGTGCTGGAAATCTGAAATAAAACCAGAAAAAGCTCAGCAGATCTGGTAGCATGTGTGGAGAGAGAAACAAAGTTAATGGGCTGAATTTTCACAGCCCCAAGAAGTTGGTTTTTGGGTGAGGTGGGAGAGACGGAGAAGCGGAAAATTCTATGGACTCATTTCAGCCCATCTCTGCAACATGCTCCCATCTTTATGCACTGTTCCCAAAGGCAGGTGCTCCACGAGTTATCTAAAATGGCTACTGCCCAAAACCTTTATTTACATAAAAATGACATCAGAGGTCACATGAGTATGGGAAACCACAGTGTACAAAGGTATTAATCCAAACGCCCCCCTTTCCATAAAAAGAAAAATTAATTGTATGCCCTATCATTTGGAAGTTACTCGACGTACATAGTCCATAAAGAACATTATCACACATGAACGAAAACTGTTTGCTCTTTCTAGTCTGTTCCAGTTTCATCTGTCCTTACACACACACAATCTTTAAAACACTCAGATCTTCTAATGGTACACGTGAGTTGTTGTCAGCTGTTCGTTTGGTGTCTGTTGGTTCCTGGGCTGATGTTGCCTCTCTGGAGAATGTCATTGCCGTGGCAAGTGATGCTGCTATGGTAATTGTTGCTGCTGATCCATTGCATTTGTTGGAGAACAGTTAACTTCTAGGATCAACGGTCGATCAGTTCCTTGTTCAGTTGATCAAATCTGCCTCTTCAGCTGTTTGCTGTGAAGAAGCAGCTTCTCCAGTTGCAAGTAGATATCCATGGCTGCAACAACGTATCTGGGTGTTCACTTTCACTGTGTACAATCGAGGCAACAACTTCTCTACACAGGTTCCAAGTTGTCATGTGGGCTGACTTTTGTTGAGTGTGTTGAATGTTTTCACCCTGACCAACTCTCCAACCTTCAGCTCTGGCAACAATTTGGCAGCTTTTTCAAAGTGAAATTTGACTTTCTATTCACTTCGATCTTGTCACTCACTCCTGTTACCATTTCTGGCTTCAGTGGTTTTTTTAGCTGTTGGAAGTGTAGTCTGGGTGCCATGTGCTATCAGTTGCTGGATTGGGCAGCTTTCCATGTCTTCAGTAGTTTTGTCTCTCCACTCTAGGTTTGCCTTGTGCTGGATCTAGTCAATTCTTTGATGGTTACTTAGCCATTTTCACACTGCCTCAGCCATTACATTTGACTGGGGATAGTTTGGAGATGATGTGTGGTGCTGAATTTTGCAATCATTGACACATTTTTCACTCCTGAGCTGAGGGCCGTTTTCACTTATCACAATGTTGGGAATGCCATGACAACTTAAGTTCTTTCAGGTATTCTACAATCTCACCGGGGCTCATTGACATCAGTTGGTCTAACTCCCAGTTGTCTGAATAGTCATTGACTGTGATGAGATAATCAGTTCCAGTGAGAGTGAAGACATCTACTCCAAGCTTCATCCATGGTCTGTCTGGGATGTCATGAGTCAGAGTGACTCTTTAGCTTGCTTAGCTTCATGCTCATTACAAGCACTACATTGGCTGATGTAGTCATTAATCTCACTGCTCATGTTTGGCCAGTAGAGCATTTCCCTTGCCTTCCTTAGACTGGACTCAATTCCTTCAAGGATGCATGTTGCAGAGATGGGCACTTCAGCATCTCTTTCTCATCTCTGTGATAATGACTCTAGTCCTTTTGTACAAAATGCCATCTTGAGCAATCACTTATCTCTGTATGAACAATACTCTCTTATAGAAACAGGCGTGTCCTTGATGGTTTCAGGCCACCCTTTCACCATTACTTCCTGCAGCATTTGGAGACTTTCATCTCGTTGTGTAGTTTGCTGGATCTGAGCAAGATACTTGTCTGTCAGGTTCAAACTCTCTGGGCTGATGACTTCCAGAACATGTTGTGCTGTTGTTTCTCTTTGAATATGGAAGATTTCACGCTCTGTACGAGCGTCATCAATATTCTTCAAAGGGAGTGCAGCTTGTAACAGCATATCATTGATGTACATCTGCTTCCCCCTGCTTGTACTTCACTCCCAAATGACATCTCCGCAAACAAAGTAATATCTTTTGCTGACACTTTGGAGTAGATAGAAATGGTTTGAGAAAGATGCTTTGAAGTGGCTTGTGGTCAGACTCTACCGTCACTTTATCTCTCCCAAACTGGTACTGATTAAAATGCTCACAAGCAAAGACAATAGCCAGGCACTCTTTCTCAAACTGGGCGTAGCGTTGTTCGGTTTACGTTAATGCTGTGGATGCAAACACAACTGGTTGTTCTTGCCACATGAGGGTTTCTCTAAGTCTTGTTGCACTGGCGTCAGACTGCAGGGTGGCTTCATCATTGACATCATAGTAACTCAGCGCTGGCAATGTCGTCACTAGTTGTTTGATGTGAGTGAAAACTGCTTCTCGTTCTGTGTCCGAATACCACAGAACATCCTCTGCAGTGAGCTTGTGTAGAGCTTCACACTCTGATGACAATTTGGGCAAGAAGTTTACAAATCCAACAAATCATTGAACCGTCTTCACCTCTGTTGGTTGCCGTGTCTCTGTCACAGCTGTCACCTTATCAGGATCAGGGCGAATTCCTTTTGCCATCAGTACAAGACCTATGTAGTTGACTTCAGTCATCTTTGGTTGCAATATGTTTTTGTTCAGCTTCAGGTTCAACTGGCAAACTTCTCTAGCAGTCTCGCTAGATTTGGATCATGGCCTGCGATGGCTTCTTCCATTGTGTCTCCACATCCACCGACTAGCAAATTATCCATGATCACTTCCATTCCTGGAAGGTCATTGACTATTCCATGCTGTCAGTGTTGTTACTGTCCTGGAGCAGTAGAAATCCCAAATGGCATACGCAACTATCTGTACCTCCCAAATGGCATTCAGAATATAGTCAGAAAACTGCTACTCTCATCCAATTTCACTTGCCAGTGGTGATCTGTCACATCTAGGGCAGTAAAGACCTTTGCCTTGGCAAGTTGCAGCAATTTCTTTTTAATGTTGGCATGGGGTAGCGAGTTTTATTGAGGTCCTTTGGATCTATGTACATTCTCAGCTATCCAGATTTGTCACTATGACCAGGCTGATAATCCAGTCTGTAGGAGTTGTCATTTTCTTGATCACTCCCATCTTTTCAGGTTCCTCTACCTTATCTTTCAGACTGGACTTGAGTGCAGCTGAACTCTCCTCAGAAAACACTGAGTTGGTCACATGCTCTCATCTACTTCAAGATGATACTCACCAAGAACACATCCAGATCCTGTGAAAACATCTTTGTAATTTGTCAGGATCTATTCAGCAGTCAATGGCTTGATGCCATTTGAAAATCTGAAAATCTCTTCTGATACGTAGAGGATAACCAGCCCAATCTTTTGACTTGTTTCAGCTAGGATGAGGGAATTTTGCTGAGACTCTTCTACCTGAGAGAGCAATGCAATGGGAAGGAAGAACGTCTACAGTTGGGAACTGAAGATCTTCTTTCTTCCCATTGCATTAGGCTCCCAGCTTAGTTTGTCCTCTTGAGTTGCGCATTGTTCCATCATATAGCCTCAATGTTACCATCGATGGCTTCATTCTCAGGTCAACATCTTGAGCAACTTCTCACAGGTCTGCAAAGCTCACCATGTTGCTCCTAGCACTGGGGTCAATCTGACACTTAATAGTAACTTGTTGCTGTTCTTCTGCCGTCATCATTCCACGAGTCACAAACCATTCTTTTCCTTGAGACTTGAAAGTGCCAACCTGTTCTAGGGTGTAGAGTGATCCATCAGGATCATCATCTGACATCTCTCCAGCAATCATCTTTATAGACTTGCTTTTCTTCTTTCCAACAAAACACTTGCATTCAGTGATTCAGCTTCTTGCAGTTAGAGTGTTACTGTATAACACCATGCTAGACATGCTTCCTTCTCTTTTGTGTGGTGTCCTCCACAGTATTTACATTCAGTAACATTTACATTCTGGTTTTGATCTTTCTGCTGGCCCTTCTGTAAATAGTTCTTTCTTTTCTCCATTATTTTGTGCTTGGAAGGCTTGGATTGCTTCTTAGAATAGTGCAAAGCTTTTTCAGCCCTCCCATCAATACAAAAACAGAATTACCTGGTTATCCCATCAATAGTCTCCAGCTGGTGATTAGCAACCTCAGAGCTTCTGCACATGTGAATAGTTTTTTGAGGGTAAGTTTCTCTTCTCTCAGCAGACGTGTTCTCACAGCAGGATCTCTTGTTTCTAAGACAATCCTATTTCTGATGGGATCACCCTTCAGTTGCCCAAGCTCACAGGATCCAGCTACATGTCTTAGTGCAGTCATGTACTGGCCAATATTCTTCTCTCTTCCTGATCTCTAGCGTTAAACACATAGTGTTCAAAAATCACATTAGCACAGGGTTCACAGTGGGTCTTCAAAACCTCCACAATTTTACAAGTCAGGCTTCTCTGCTCCTCAGTGAAGTCCATGGCATTATACAGTAACACTCTTTCCCCAGGACCGATTACAGAGTTGCTACTCTTATATGTTCAGGTTTCTTATTCAGACTGAAGTTTTAATTATTCTCTGCTGTTTTTCTCAGCTGTTGGCTCTCTTACAGCCATCAAAATCCACTCAATTCCAGCCCCACACTTCTGACACCATGTTCCACCTGATGTCTAAAATGGTGACTGCCCAAAACCATTACTTACATTAAAATGACATCAGAGCTCACGTGAGTATGGCAAGCCACAGTGTACAAAGGTAGTTATCTAAAAGTGGGCCCCCAGCAGCAACGGCAACACAGCCTGCAGTGACAGATAACCAATCAGGGCTTTTAATAGGGCATTTGATCCCTATTGTTGAAATACTGTGAAATTTTACCCAGAGCGCACAGGCTCACAACTATGTAAGAAAGCCTGGAAATGGAGCAAAGGCAACTTCACAACAAGAGGTCCGGACCGCAAACAAAATGCGAGGCCTTTTAATTGGCTGCCAGTATTAAATTGCAGCGCTCAGGTTTCCCCAAGCAGAAGGCTTGCCATTGCAGCCTCTTCATGGAGACTGGTTTCTCCACTAAAGCAGGTCTTGCTGCAATGGCAACCACTGCCCTCCTCCTGATGGTGCCTCCATGGTGCTGCTGCTACTCCTGCTGTTGACCCCTCAGCAATGACCACACTGCGGAGACAGCTGGTAGCCCCATCCATGGGCTACACTGAACTACCTCCCGACTCTGGAATCCAGTTGGCATCCTTAATCGACAGAGCTCCTGGAGGTAGCTTCTTAATTGTGGAAATCGTGTGTGACATCCCACCAGGGCCACTTCCGGTTTCCCAATCCGGAATTGAGGTCAACCCCATTGGCAAAATCCAGCTCAATGTTTCAGGCCTGTGATCTGGGCAGGTCAGTTCTGATGAAAGGTCTCAGCCTCGAAAGGTTAACTCTCTTTCTCTCTCCACAGATGCTGCCAGACCTGCTGAGTTTTTCCAGCATTTTCTGTTTTTACTTCATACCTCAATTTAGTTTACTGCCTTCGGGAGACGAGGGGAAAAGGAGAAACATTTAAGGCGGGGGGTGGGGTGGGTAAGAACTATGTCAAATTCGCCAAAATGAGCTGCATTTGACTCTATAATTGTCAGTTTTAAAAAAAGGTGTGCTTGAAATCCAACTATACCAGTTTTTAGTTTGCCTCGAGCTGATCTCCAGCTAGAGTGCAATATCCTCTCTAATTACCATGAGAAAATACAACCCAGTTAAGCTCCAACAGCAGCATGCCGACAAGCTCGGGTAACAGACTGCCCCGGGACACACCATCTGTTTGGAGAGCAATAATTTCACTGTGTGTGCTGCAGACTGCGCCTTGTATGGAGCACGTGGTGCACTTATTGTCATTGAACAACTAGAATGTAATCACAGTAAAAAATTTATGTCATATTGAATAATCTTTACATAAGTCTTTCAACCGCATGAAATACTTACACATTAATAGAATATTTTGGTTCGATCTTTGAAAAAAACACACAAAAAGACGCGAAAAAGCCATAAACTTTCACCATCAATTTCCTATTTTATTTTTAATGCAAAGAATTGCACTTGTGAAGTAAAACAACAATGAGCACTCAAGCAACAGTAATTGCGCAAAAGAAAATTGAAAACTAAATCATGAAAGGGGTTTTGATGGTTGTGCGGACACAAAGCTATGTACACAGAATGAGCACTAGAGGGCACTCCAACACCACGTATGGTGTAGCTCCAAAAAATATAAATGTTGTAACCCTTACACTGCTGGTACTTTCAGTGACAGTCTAGAGATGTCATTTGCAGAAATTTAGTATTACATTTATTGCTGTCTGAGAAGTATCCTGAACAGCTAATTCAGTAAAAGTATCTGAAATTCACTTTTGATGCCGTTCTTATTACACGCTTGACTATAAAAGTCCTCAAAATCTGAGGCCTCAGATGGAAAATCTTCTGCAAGATTGAAACTTAAAGACATCTTTCAATTAATTGACCCACATTTTGAGATTAATGAAAACCATTGCTCTCACCTTGCATTAGAAGATTTCCAGCATCTGCAGTATTTTGCTTTTATATCAGAAGTTATCAATTTGTCCACAAGTCATAGAAGTGCTATTTGTGTACGGACCAGAGAATGTGAGTTAAAGATTCCACCACAGAATTTGAATTCCGTGTTTATTTTAAATCTGGAAGTAAAAAGCTGTCAGATTGCTATTTATAACCCTACCTGATTCACTAATGCCCTTCAGGGAAGCAAATCTGCTGTCCAGACATACCCAGTCTGGCCTATATGTGACTTCAGTCCGACACAAATGTTGCTGCTTTCTGCCACAAGGCACTCAGCTGCACCCAAATAATAGCAGTTCAAGACGAAAGCCCATCATCAGCTTCTATGAAGTGGGCAATAAATGCTGGCTTTGTCAACAATGCCAATAACATTTTTAAAGTCCCTCCACTGTAGGTTAAGGCATGCTAATGTATATAAAAGCAAAAAACTGCGGATGCTGGAAATCCAAAACAAGAACAAAAATACCTGGAAAAACTCAGCAGGTCTGGCAGCATCTGCGGAGAGGAGATGCTAATGTATATTATTGGTCTCACTGAGCCTGCCAGTGATGTAAATGGAGACAAGAGCCTATATTGCCAATCGCACAGGAAAACCATCTACTTACAGAATCAAATTTGAAGAAATTTCCTTAAATAACAAGACTGTTCATTTTTCCACATAAAATCTGGTAGAAAAGTTGGAATGTAGGATAGAGGGGAACTATTTTGACAACTTGAGCTTCTCTAAACTGGATGTTTTAACTTTATTTTCTCTGTGTATTCACATAACCAAAGTGCAAAGGCTTGTATTGTGTTACAACTTTCACAATCACAGAGTGTTCCAAAACGCTTCACAGTCAATGAAGTACAGTCCCTGTTGTAATATCGGAAATAGAGAAGATAACTTGCACACAGCAAGCTTCCACAAACAGCATAGTGATAATGACCCCTGATGAGTAATATTTATTGATAGAGGGATAAATATTACACCAGGGATAACTCATTGCCCTTCTTCAAAATAATATCAGGAATTGTTTATGACCACCTGCGGGAGAGCAGACATGGCCTCCTCTCAGCTAAAAGACAGCACACCACTCCCTCAGTACCATCCTAGATTCATGCATTGAAGTCTCTGGATTGGGATTTAGAGCCCACAATCTTCTGAGTCAGAGGTAAGGGTGCTGCCAACTGAACCACAGTTGACATCAAATTATGTGGTGAGTACTGAGAGATAAATGCTACAAAGCCACAAAAATACTATTGTAGAAATGAGGAACACATGCAGTTTAAAAATATATTTGGGATGTAGAGGAGAAAATTAAGGATATTCTTTGCTCTGGTGAAAAATATTACAATCGTATGAGACAAAAATATATAATGCACATTTTTATTAAAAAAACAAGCATAAAATGAGAGATGATTCCTACACATGAAACAATTATACAAAAGACTGTAAAGTAAATTTATAATGGTACAGTAAGTAAAAGGGGTGTCAGATTCAGCAGCTATACTTTGTAATTGCTTCTGAATTCTTGAAGCAACAGGTTTCACTGTGGGTTTGAGGTGTCACTTGTTGGAAAGACCTAATGCAGTTTCAACTCTGTCAGTGATATGCTGTAACTCAAGGCACATGACACCTGCCTTATATTCCACAGGTTTTTATTTTCGCTGGAATCTATGATGTTCAGCAAATAATGGAAGCCTAGGAAAAGGTTTTATTTAAACTCACTTAATTTTTATTAAAGTAGAAATATTGCCAAGTCAAATTGTAGCCGTTACTCATATTCCAGAGCAATTATTCATTATACAGGCATTATTCATTACTGTTTGAGTGCTGGGCAGCAACACATAGATCTCCCTGTGATCTTTGTGGGTGCAGCCTGTGTGAGACTTCCTCTGAAGACAAAGTGGGGCTGGAAGCAAATTCTCCATTAATGGGATTATGTATTATTTGTAAAATGAAATAGATGCCAATTTAATTTTCAATTGTCTTTGATAAATATATTGGCTCAGATTTTGCAGTAGGAATAACGATAAGACTATTGGCTCTCGCAGTTATTAAAGAGTAAATTGGACAGCACATGCACAGCTGAGTGCAGAAATCTGGAAGTTGCTGTCCAAGTTGTCCTGCTACACAGGCATGTCTCCAAGAGATTCAGCATTCAAACACATGAAGGACACGGAATGAACAATATCTACGCACCATGGTCCCCATTGAACATGCCAATAAGTTAGGATTTGTGCATTCCAGCGTAAGCAAATTTTAAAGGATGTGATAAGTCTTAATTATTAATAATCAAACAATCACTTTGGCACTGAAAATTTACTTTTACAATTATGGAATCTCATTCCTTTAAATTTCAATTATGTTGCTGATTTAAAAATACATAGACTTTTTAGCTTTACATTTCTTTTTAACTCTTTCTCCTATTCTCCTTTCCCTCTTCTTACTTCACTTTCTGTACTTTATTTGACATTGAATTCATTATTCTAACTTACACTTCTTGGCTAAGACCCTGCGCTGTGAATTAATGATACTTCAATCTGATTGGTTAAGAAGACATACAGTTGCTTGCCATGTTCAGATCCCCTGTAGAGGGTGCTGCTCCTAAATGGCTCTCTAATTACTATAAATCCAAGTGCAAAATCCATGGGCAAGTTTAAGCGTATTGAACAGATGTCACCGTTAGTTTATCACTAAGAGAAAAATCCAGCCCATTATGAAAAAAATTCTGCAGGACAATGGTTGAATTGAGTGCATGCACTCAAATAGCCAAAATTGAGAACTAAATAACTAGGTGAAATGTAGCATAGCCAAAAAAAAACAGAAAATTATTTTATTGTTGTGCCTATTTTGTTTTATTATATTAAAAATACCTGGTGTCAACTTCCCCAGGTGACTCAGTAGGTAAATGCACAGCATGGTATTTGTATTGGCCAGGTGGCCTAGGAAGGGCCCACGTTTAAACTGTAAACTGTATTGAACAACTTTTATGTTTAATAAGTGCAAGACGTGTTTTCTCATGCCATCTAGCTAATGAAATATCATAACTTCAGCTTCAGTTATGTAGTATACTGAAACATTAATTCATTGGTGAATTTACATTACCTGCTACAACTCTTTTATCTTCAATTTCTTTCACTAATCTTTTCACCTTCACAATATCGAGAAGTGTGTCTCAACTCAGTGATACTTCTCTGGGCTCCATCTTCTCATGGTCTACTGTGTTATCAGAGTCCTTCTATTTTATTGACTTTGTAACTCACTCGTTCGGTATCCATTATAAAATATTCAGTCTCAAGCCACTTGGTAATCACTTTAATGAAATGCTTCAATCAGTTTTATTTTTGTATGTGTTACTATTCACAAATTAAATATATATATAATATTTAAAAATACATTAAACACACATATGTAAAAATATATATGCTAGAGTCTGAAGAAAGACTCCTACCCCCTCCCACATAATTGCCTGTGGACTAAAGGAGGAAATTGAGCTGTGTGTCTGGCTAGAACAAGTGCAGGGAAAAGGTTTCATGGCGATTGTGCAGGGCTGGGTTAAACACAGTGGGACACAAGCTGTCATTATGGCCCGAGTTAGGAGGGTACCGGTTCCTCAGTAGAACTCTAGCAGGAGTGAGAGAGGTGTCAGAATGGCATGAGCCAACACTAGTCAGGTGAGAGGAACACTGGACCAGGAAGGAGAGAATTAACATAGAGGACAACTATAATGGTGCCAAAAAGAGTTGAAAATTAGTTGATCTGATCAGCCTGCAATGGCATGTGGTTAACAAGGATTGATATTTGATTTGAATGGTCTGTGGTGTTACATGTATAAATGAGCAATATTATTGCCATATGTTACTAAAAAGATTCTTTGGTAGATAGATAGACACTAACGTCAACTGGCATTGGCATCGTTTGTTAAGAAGGGTTTATTAAAGACTACCAGATTTTTATCACTATCTAGAGTGGTCCCCAGTTTCAATCTTCATTAGAAAAAGCAGTCTAACCAATTAAGTATATAGTTTTTTAAGAACCGTTTTCAACCCCATTAATTTATATGGAAACTCATTCTGTTTAAGGGTATGATAATGATAATTTATGTCAGTATAAAGTTTTGCAGTCCATAAACACAATGCACACTTAAGCAGCAGGTTGCTTGATTGCCTCACTCTCAGCTTTGTAAATGTTCGTGTGTTAAACACTCAAATAAATAAGTCAATTAATGACCCACCATTTAGCACCTGTAAATGTCTAGCCAGAGGAAATGCCTCCCACAAAACTATTTAAATAGTCAAAATGACTTTAAATTTGTTTAGCATAAAATATTTTTTATTACATAAATTGGTTTGTGTATTTTCATGCAATTATCTTAATAGTACATCTGGGATATGCATATGTAGATAGTGGAAAATCACTTAAACACACAATATTCATTACATTGACTTTAACATTTTAAACTTAGTGCAGAAACAGGATAGAAAATGGACTTAGTGAGCAATTTACTGGGGATCTGTAAACTGGAAGAGGGTTATGAAAATTATTATTAATGATAAGGATAACTTCATGGTGCTTATTGCAAAGTTGACATTGGGGATCTAAGGAGAGAGATCTCTGCCATTCCATTTCTTAGAATGAAGGTGGGAAGATTGAATATGGATTTGTAGATGACGCTATTGGTCTATGAGTATGAAATGGAAAATATCTAAGGGAAAGGATCCAGAAGAGACTTGCATTTCAAAGCACATCAGCATATTCTCAGAGCATCCCAAATGAATTACTTTTGAAGTATAACCACTGTTATCATGAAGGGAATATATGGCAAATAAACTTACAAATAGCCACATCCGACAAACAGCAAATAAGGTGAATGTCTGTTTAAACTATTTCTGCTGGTATTGGTCAAGATAAGAATGTTGGCTGAGACATCAGAAGAAATTCCCTGCTCTTCCTTGAAAAATTGCCATAGATCTTTTTTCCATCCACCTGAACATAAGGACAAAACACCGCACCCAAAGGACAACCCCTCCTACAATGTGGTATCTCATCAATACTGCACAGGTTGTCAACATCGATTATGTTCTGGAGTGGAGCTTAATTTTTTTATTCATTCACAGAACATGGGTGTCACTGGTTAGACTGAAGAATGATATAAGTTAATATTTCAAGATTCATGGATGACAAATATGAAAAACTAACTTAATTCTGGGAGGGAGGAGTATATTGGAGAAGGCATTAGAACACTGTGCTCCAAACATCCCATTATTTGTTTTATATCATAGGCAAACAATTATGTTCAAAGATTAAAATGTATTCAAAATATACATCAATATTTCTGCATTTTATCCTGTAAAGGTTGCTTTTTCATATTCACTCATGGAATGTGGGCATCGCTGGCTAGGCCAGCATTTATTGCCCATCCCTCATTGCTCTTGAGAAGGTGGTGGTGAGCTGTCTTCTTGAACTGCTGCAGTCCCCGTGGTGTAGGTACACCCACAGTGCTGTTAGGGAGGGAGTTCCAGGATTTTTCCCCAACAACAATGTTGAATGTTAAAATGTAGAATCTATACTTCATTGAAAATCTTTACCTGAATTAATGACTGCTGGTCAAACAATTCAAACTCTTGGATTTTACTCAGCCTGAAATAACGTTTATCCATGTAAATGTACCAGCTGGGGAAATTTGGTGAACATGATCTTTTCACCAGTATTGCATTAGTTCACTCCCTTTAAAAATTGTCAGCAACAAATATATTGGAACTTGGCAATTTAGGGAGTTGGTTCTATAATCATGTCCGAGAGATTGCAAGTCACTCCTTCTAATGATGCTGAACTGGTATTAAATGAGGTAGGGTTTTTATTTCAAAATTACAGCGTGAAGCCATCCCAAAGCAATAGTTGAACTTTCAGAAAATTGACATAAGGTGTTCATTTCAGAAGGTCTTGTTGCCGTCCCAGCTGTGATTACCACTTGTACTCTGCTGAACTGGACATGTTTCACTGCTACTAAACACAGCCAGTAGATGGCACTCTGTCCGCTAGGAGAGCATTCTATCTCAGATGGGGGAGGGGAAGTGCAGTATTTGATTTCCGCAGATGGTATCTCTGCGTTAGGAATGCATTAAAGGAATACTCCATTGCCTGGATGTCACTTTCCTGGGTAAAACTGAAAGCCGAGTGAATGTGGACTTCATTAGAATGTTGTGAAGAGTGTTTCCCTAAGGGAATTGTCCTTCTGCATCATGGAGTTAATACTACAAGATCTAGGAGAAATTAATTTGGGGAGGTGGGTAAATTAGAGAAAAAAATGTAGTGGGATTCAAGGTAAAATTGGGGAAGATGAATAATAGCTTAATTCAAATATTTATGCATTGTTATTGAAGATTAACTCTACTCCCTGCAATACACGTATGTCTTAACTACTCAACCCCCCACAAAATAATTTCGGTTTTATAATCATATAAATTATGGTGTCCAATTCTTGCAATAAGCCATAAAATACATATTTTTGAGGCAAATGTTAAACACTTATGGAAGAAATTGGGTTATCATTGGGTTAAAACTCACACTGTAAATGTATCCACATACAACACTCAGTACAAGTACAAAGATTATACAAGATATGTTTACCCCCAGTTTAAAATAAAAATGTGCTTACCTCTGGCTGATAGGACTGGTTAAACCTGAAAGCGACCTCCAATGAGATGATCCCACATTCAAATTAACTCTAGATGATTCTCTCATACTTGACAAAATAGGTCTTAGAAGAGGCTAGAATGTTCTTATATGGCATGCCTTACTTCAAACAGTCCCAGGTACATAGCAAAATCTGTGAGTATTTTAATTACTAAAAGCAGGTCAGTGCCTCTGCCAAAGCACAAGTTTCAATATTTACTAGGTACAAAGACAGATGGCAACAAATTAATTGTAGCCACCTGATGGATTAGTTGATAAATAAACCAGTGGTATGCTAATGAATCATACAGACCAAGGAAATAACAAGATAATCACACAGATCAGGAAGGCCATTCAGCCCATCTTAATTCATCCATCCAGAAAGATAGTAACATTCCATTGTAACATCCAATTGTTTCTTAAAATACTCCAGATACTTTTTTTTGCCTCCATTATTCTGTCTGGAGGTTTCTTTCACATTTTTCTCACTCCTTCTAGGAATAAGCATTTGTTCATATCAATCCTAAAATTACTTTTTACTAGTTTGAATTTATATTCCCCCTTCATTCAGCTCCTGCATTTTAAAGTAATATTCCCAGTTTGTTTTTCTATGTCTTTAATAAATATTCTAACACTCTCCCAGGCCGGCCAGCATCCTCTATAAAGTGAATTCACCCAACCTCTGCTCTTCATATCCTAACTCGCACCAAGTTGTGTTCACCCATCACTTCGGTTCTTCATTGACTCCTGGCCTGGCAATGCATTTAAAAATTCTCATCCTTGTTGACCATGGCCTCGCCATTCTCTAGCTCTGTAAATTCCCTCAGCTGTATCAATCCCTGAGATCTTCATGTTCCTCCAATCCTGGCCTCTTGCACATGCCGATTTCATCACAAAATCCTTCAGCTACCTAGGCCCTATGGCCTTGAAATTCCTGTCTAAACCTCTACGCCTCTCTACCTCTTGCTCCCCCTTTAAGATGCTCTTTCATAGCCACATCTTAAATATCTGTCCTAATAGCCAAAATTACTATAATAGGGCATCTAACAATATCTGCTCTTCGTTAAATTTTGGCCTTGCACTTTTCAGGTCAAAAGCATTTTGCCTGCAAAGTTGCTGAAGTGCAAGCTGATAGCATCACAGTGGGGCAGCGGGGTAGGCAGGGAACAAGGCACCTGGGTAACCAACACAGTATCTCCTTAACCAATCAGATTGCAGGATTGAGAAATAAATAACGCAAGGACTAAGCAGGAAGTATAAATTAGACTGAGCGAACTCAATCAAATCAGGTACAAAAAAAGAAATAAAGAGAGTGAACGATTCAATTAAGGAAGGGAAAAAAGTGAATGGAAACTTTTCAAAAAATAAATTTGACATTTTTAAAATCTCCAACAACAATTAATACCTGAAGAAACGAGACTCCACACTTAATGCAGTCTGCGAGATGCCATTTTCACAAAACTAACGGGAGAGCAGTGCATCTCAGACAGCAACTTTTGGATAGGGGCATTTAATCACAACTCTACCCTCACTTGAAGGTGTTATACCATGGATGCATAAATAACCCTGAGTATAATTAGCCTCACTGTTAATCTGACAGCAAAATCTGGCCCAATATCTCCTTATGTGGCTTGGTGCCATATGTCATTTGATAATGCTCCTATGACATGCCTTTGGATGTTTTAATGGCACAAGTTGTTATTATATAATCTATATCCACTCACAGATGTCTCCTCTCTAGGCTGAAAAGTTAAAGTTTCCCCACACTTTCATCATAACTCAGGCCCCTAACATGAGAGGTCAACCTCATTGCTCTTCTAAGCATTGCCTCTAATTGTCCCTCTTGCTTCTTAATGACCAGAACTGGATGGGTGGATTATCTAGTTAAGTATAAAAGTTAAGTATAAAGTTTGACTGCTACCTCCTGTGGTTTGGCAACGTTGTCAACATCCTGTTGACTTGTGAACATACTCGACCTCTCCATCCAGCAACACTGACTCACTCTATCTCAAAGCTGTCCTTGAACCCAGTTTCATTTTATTCTTCATCTCATTTGACGCCTTAACAAAAAACTTTCTCTCTTTCTTTCAGGTGCTAAGGAACGCAAGCTCCAACAACTCATTGATACCAATGCCCATCCAGGACCCTCCACCCCTTCCCATTCCTCTGACCCCATCCCGTCTTATAATCCCAGCCCTTGCCGTGTATTCACTATACCCCCTGACCTTCCCCTCTCTGATGCTGAACGTTCAGTGCTCAGCAAAGGACTCAGTTTCATACCCTTACGCCCTCATCTCAATGAATTTCGGGCTCGGCACGATGCTGAACTCTTCTCCTGTCATGTTCGTCTCCGTGCTCACTTCTTTGGGCAGGAGTCCTCCCCCCATTCAACGGATCCTTTCACCCATCTCCAATATTCTCCCTCCACCTGGACCCCTCCCTCTGGCCTCTTACCGGCTCTTGATCTTTTCATTGAGAACTGTCGGCGTGACATCAGTTGTCTCAATTTCTCTACTCCTCTCACCCACTCTAACCTGCATCCTTCTGAACTTGCTGCACTCGGTTCTCTCAGGTCCAACCATGACGTTGTCATCAAATCTGCTGACAAGGGTGGTGCTGTTGTTGTCTGGCGCACTGACCTCTATCTTGCAGAGGCTGAGCACCAACTTGCAGACACTTCCTCCTACCTCCCCCTGGACCATGACCCCACCATTGAACATCAAGCCATTGTTTCCAGGACTGTCACTGACCTCATCTCCTTTGGAGATCTTCCCTCCACAGCTTCCAACCTGATAGCCTCCCAACCTCGGACAGCCCGCTTCTACCTCCTACCCAAAATCCACAAACAGGACTGTCTCGATAGACCAATCGTGTCAGCCTGTTCCTGCCCCACGGAACTAATTTCTTCCTATCTTGACTCCGTTCTCTCTCCCCTTGTCCAGTCTGTTCCTACCTACATCCGCGATTCCACTGATGCCCTACATCATATCAACAGTTTCCAGTTCCCTGGCCCCAACCGCCTCCTCTTCACCTTGGATGACCCATCCCCCACCAGGATGGTCTGAGGGCTCTCCACTTCTTCCTTGAACAGAGGCCCGAACAATCCCCATCCACCACCTCCCTCCTCCTTCTGGCTGAACTTGTTCTCTCACTGAACAATTTCTCCTTAAACTTGTCTCACTTCCTCCAAATAAAAGGTGTTATGCCTGTCTCTTTATGGGGTACGTGGAACATTCCTTGTTCCAGTCCTACTCAGGCCCCTCTCACAACTCTTTTTTCGGTACATCGATGACTTTCGGTGCTGCTTCATGCTCTCGCCTGGACCTGGAAAAATTTATCAATTTTTCTTCCGATTTCCACCCCTTCATCACTTTCATGTGGTCCATCTCTGACGCTTCCCTTCCCTTCCTTGACCTCTCTGTCTCAATTTCTGGTGATAGACTGTCCACCAATATTCATTACAAGCCCACCGACTCCCACAGCTACCTCGACTACAGCTCCTCACACTCCGCTTCCTGTAAGGACTCCATCCCATTCTCTCAGTTCCTTTGCCTCCCTTGCATCTGTTCCGATGATGCCACTTTCCAAAAAAGTGCTTCTCACATGTCTTCCTTCTTCCTTAACCAAGGTTTACCACCTACGGTGATTGTTAGAGCCCTCAACCATGTCCGAACCATCTCCCGCGCCTCTGCCCTCACACCTTCCTCTCCCTCCCAGAACCATATAGGGTCCCCCTTTTCCTCATTTTTTACCCCACCAGCCTCCGCATTCAAAGGATCATCCTCCGCCATTTCCGCCAACTCCAGCATGATGCCACCACCAAACACATCTTCCCCTCAACCCCCTGTCAGCATTCCGCAGGGATCATTCCCTCCAGGACACCCTGGTCCATTCCTCCATCACTCCCTACACCTCAACCCCCTCCCATGGCACCTTCCCATGCAACCGCAGAAGGTGCAACACCTGCCCCATTACTTCCCCCCTCCTCACCGTCCAAGGGCCCAAACACTCCTTTCAAGTGAAGCAGCACTTCAGACTGGGTGAGCGCTTTGCGGAACACCTTAGGTCTGTCAGCAAGCATGACCCAGACCTTCCTGTCGCTTGCCATTTCAACACACCACCCTGCTCTCGTGCCTACATGTCTGTCCTTGGCCTGCTGCAATGTTCCAGTGAAGCTCAACGCAAACTGAAGGAACAGCACCTCATCTTCCGACTAGGCACTTTACAGCCTTCCGGACTGAATATTGAGTTCAACAACTTCAGACCATGAACTTTCTCCTCCATCCCCACTCCTCTTTTGCATCCCCCTTTTTTCTATATACGTTTTTAGTTGTCAACTTTTATTTATTTTTTCCACTTATTTTCATTATTGCTATTTAAAAAATTTATTTCCATTTTTATTCATTGTTTTATCCCAAGCTTTTAGCCTATTTTCGATCTTTTTTCCCACCACCGTCCCCTCCCCCCACCCCACCCCGCTAGGGCCATCTGTCACTTTCCAGAGTGCTTACTCTGGTCACATTACCATTATCACATTCTGCTTTCCACTTTTAATGTCCCCATTAGCACGTCCTTTAGCCAGTACCACCACTATTAACACCCCTTTGACCTTTCGTTTATGACATCTTTGGCAATCTCTCCTTTTCCACCACCTATCACTGGCCTTCTATCCAGCTTCAGCTGCTCCACCTCCTTTAAACAGTGTATATTTCACCACAGTTCTACTTCCCTTTAGCTCTGAAGAATACGGACTCGAAACGTTAACTCTGTCTTTCTCTCCACAGATGCTGTCAGACCTGCTGAGTTTTTCCAGCATTTTTTGTTTTTGATCCTGTTGACTTTGTTGATTTCTGTCCTGTTTTGGTTCGACATGTTGAGTGTTGAGTCTACTACAATTCCAAGGTCTCTGTCAGCTTTCTCCCACACTACTTCAACACTTTCCATGGAGTACATGGTGTCTATTTTTCCTTCCTATGTTAGCTCTTTACAGTTATTCACATTCAATTTCAGTTCCCATTGTTCTGCTCACTTGTATATTTTATCCATTCTGTAATTTCTGAGCTGCCTCTCCCAAAGCCAGCGTGCCTTCTAGTTTGGTATAATCTGCAAAATTCTGAATCCAGGTCATTTATGAAAATCAGAAACAGTGGTGGTTCCAGCACGGAGCCCTGAGGCACCCAATTCAGTACTCACCCACCGACAAGACTCTGACATAATTCCTTGAATGAATACTCTATCCTTCAGCCAGTTACTTTTCTTTTATTCATTCATGGGATGTGGGCGTCACTGGCTAGGCCAGCATTTATTGCCCATCCCTAATTGCCCTTGAGAAGATGTGGTGAGCTGCCTTCTCACAGCCCATGTGGTGTAGGTACACCCACAGTGCTGTTAGGGAGGGAGTTCCAGGATTTTGACCCAGTGACAGTGAAGGAACGGCGATATATTTCCAAGTCAGGATGGTGAGTGGCTTGGAGGGGAACTTCCAGAGGGTGGTGTTCCCATCTATCTGCTGCCCTTGTCCTTCTAGATGGTAGTGGTCGTGGGTTTGGAAGGTGCTGTCTAAGAAGGCTTGGTGAGTTCTTGCAGTGCATCTTATAGATGGTACACACTGCTGCTATTGTGCATCAGTGGTGGAGAGAATGAATGTTTGTGGATGTGGTTCCAGTCAAGCGGGCTGCTTTGTTCTGGATAGTGTCAAACTTATTGAGTGTTGTTGGAGCTGCACTCATCCAGGCAAGTGGAGTTTTCAGAGTTTACTCTCAATTTCCACAGCTTTGAGTTTATTAATAGCCTTTGTTTGATCCATGATCTGCGTTGATTTAGCTGATATCAGAAGGAGTAGAGATAACATAGGTGCTACCTTTGTCTCACCATCCCCAGGTTGGAGAGAAAAAAATTAACTTGAACATTCAGTTAAAGCAAAAAACTACGGATACTGGAAATCCAAAACAAAAATAAAAATACCTGGAAAAACTCAGCAGGTCTGGCAGCACCTGCGGAGAGGAACACAGTTAACGTTTCGAGTCCGTATGAATCTTCAACAGAACTAAGTAAAAATAGAAAAGAGGTGAAATATAAGATGGTTTAGGGGCAGGGGGTGGGACAGGTAGAACTGGATAGAGGGCCAGTGATAGGTGGAGATAGCCAAAAGATGTCATAGACAAAAGGACAAAGGTGTTGAAGGTGGTGATATTATCTAAGGAATGTGCTAATTAAGGGTAGAAAGCAGGACAAGCAAGGGACAGATAGCCCTAGTGGGGGTGGGGTGGGGTGAAGGGAAGGGATCAAAATAGTCTAAAAGGTAGAGATAAAACAATGGATGGAAATACATTTAAAAATAATGGAAATAGGTGGGAAAAGAAAAATTTATATAAATTATTGGGAAAAAGGAGGACCGGAAAGGGGGTGGGGATGGAGGAGAGAGTTCATGATCTAAAATTGTTGAACTCAATATTCAGTCTGGAAGGCTGTAAAGTGCCTAGTCGGAAGATTGTTCCAGTGAAGCTCAACGCAAACTGGAGGAACAGCACCTCATCTTCCAACTAGGCACTTTACAGCCTTCCGGACTGAATATTGAGTTCAACAATTTTAGATCATGAACTCTCTCCTCCATTCCCACCCCCTTTCCGATCCCCCTTTTTTTCCCCAATAATTTATATAAATTTTTCTTTTCCCACCTATTTCCATTATTTTTAAATGTATTTCCATCCATTGTTTTATCTCTACCTTTTAGCCTATTTCAATCCCTTCCCTTCACCCCACCCCACCCCCACTAGGGCTATCTGTACCTTGCCTGTCCTGCTTTCTACCCTTAATTAGCACATACCTTAGATAATATCACCACCTTCAACACCTCTTTGTCCTTTTGTCTATGACATCTTTTGGTTATCTCCACCTATCACTGGCCCTCTATCCAGCTCTACCCACCCCCCCTTAAACCAGCTTATATTTCACCTCCTTTCTATTTTTCCTTAGTTCTGTTGAAGAGTCATACGGACTCGAAACGTTAACTGTGCTCCTCTCCACAGGTGCTGTCAGATGGGCTGAGTTTTTCCAGGTATTTTTATTTTTAACTTGAACATTCTCCTGCCACCCTAGGTAGAAGGTGGAGGCTGAGTTTTATCACTCCTTTGGAGATGGGCTGCAAGATGCCATAGGGCTCATAAAATGGCAGTGGAAGATGCTGGATAGGATGCCCGGTGACTTCCTGTCAATCCAGTCCATTCCCTTAAACCAGAGCCAGGAGGCCTATTAATTCAATTAATTGGCCAACTAATGGCCTCTTTTTGGCCCGCCAACATTTTACAAGTGTCGAGGCTGTGTCACCGCAGGGGCACACTGCCAGATATATCGCGGCGACCACCCAGCAGCTTCTTGGCATGGCCCACGGAGGGCCCTCCCAGCAGCAATTGCCATCCCCATGGCTCTGACACTGCTGTTGGTGCACTCATCCCCAGCCCAGATCACTTGGTCCTGCTGACTGCAAAAAAATATTCTTACCCACCCTTCAACATTGAGGCACCCTCTCCCTGAAGCCTCTGGTGGCGCTGCTGAGTCTGTCACATTGTCAGCCCTCCGATTGTGACACCAGCGCTGAGAGGCAGGCCGCTGTCCTCATTTGGATGGTAGTCCGGGCAACAGCCTCTTGAGTTCATCCGCAAAATCCCACCATCCATCCCCATGGGTTCAGGACCCACTTTGATCCCAGTGTCAGGACTTTCTTGATTCCTATAAAATTCCGGTCTGCATGTTAGGACATCAGGAGCAGATAAGATCTTGTTTTATTTGGCCGTGATGCCCCTCCAGTCAAATAGCCTGACTGCTCTCACTTTCCAGACTCGCATATGAAGAATGGCCATTTGGTAGAGCAATGAAGGTAGAAAGAGCTCCAGGTGCATTGTTCCTCTAGTCCAACACCCAAATGCAATGCCCAGAAAAAGGGAGAAGAGATTTTTTTAAAAACCTGCATACAAATAATAGCAGAGCTGATTCATGGAGTAATTAATACTTACGTCACAGATTGACTCACTCCTCACCTTCACAGAAAAGTGGTTTGTTTTGTCATGCAAATCAGCATCAAAAGCGGAGCAATTAATTTCAAAAAATAAAAAGCTGAAAACCAGAAGAAAATGGGTCAAATGTGTTGAAATACTGAAAGTAGTTAAGGTGTTTTATGTCTGAACAGCTTCTTGCTTGAGAACAGTTACAGCAACACCACAAAGAGCATGTTATTTCCACTGTAGAATGAGGATGGAAATTATTTCACTAAGCTATCAAACGTCGTATAAATGTATGATAATAGATGGTTCAAAGTGTGGAGAAAGGCTGTGTGGCATTGTGGGTTCAGAGAAGATTACAAATCACAAGTGTGAAATTTC
The DNA here is from genome assembly GCF_964194155.1 of Cetorhinus maximus. NCBI lineage: Eukaryota > Metazoa > Chordata > Chondrichthyes > Lamniformes > Cetorhinidae > Cetorhinus > Cetorhinus maximus. The sequence goes on from NC_135881.1 coordinate 132,123,592, forward strand.
TGTACTTTATCAAAGTCATCTGAACCCCAAGTTAAATTAGTGCCTTGAAATACTTTCTTGATTGAGTTATCCTATAAATTCATTCCATTCCATTCCAGGAAAACCAGTTTCAGTAAAGTTGAACAGAGCTAAAAGTTCCTAAGTGTACCTTTGACACATCATAAATGTAGGTGTGAGACAAACTGCAGTATTAGGAATTTTTATTTCATTAAGTGATAAAGAAAGCGGCTATGCTGGTATCATGGGTTGGTACTGAACTACTAATCCAGAGAACGAGAGTTCAAATTCCACTATGGCAGATTGAGAACTTGAATCTTGGAGTAAAAATTTTAATAAAAAATGACCCAGACGTTAATGGTTTTGTGATGACCTTTGACCCAGAAGCAGTACAGTAAGGTAAATTTGTCATTTCTTTAAAAGGTCTGTGGAATCTGGAATTGTTTTTAAGAATGTTTGAAAAGGACTTTTAAGAGATTGCATCAATTGTAAAGGGATCAATTGTAATTTACTTGGAGAATAAGAAATACTGGTCCATATGATCTAGTGGCCTTTGACCTGGAAGCAGTACCAAAAGGAAGGGAGTTAAGAAAGAAGCCATGTGCCTCGCAGACACAAAGGAGATCTACGAGCAAAGGAGCTGGAGGGCGAAGGTGATAAGCACATGGATGCAGACACAAAGAGAAAGCAGACAGAGACAGAAAGAAGAACAGAGAGGGCAGAATTTTCCATACCCACTGGCGTCGGGTGTGATCGGTGGCGTAAGCGGACAATTAGGCGCAATTGGTTTTATGACAGCGTGAAACCGGTTTGCGATTGTCCGCTCAGCCCACCAATGGCGGGCCACGTTTCCCGCCATTGGACATCTGGAGCCTCATTGTAATACATCAGAATATAACTATCAGGCCAGCCCGCAGGAATTGTCCCCCTCATTGGATCGTCCGTCCACATCAGCGGGAAAGCACGCTGACGTGTTTCACAACAGCACATAAAAGGCGTGCACTTGGCGTCCTGCACTTTGAGGGGAACTCAGAGGTTAGTGCACAGTACTGTTGTGCAGCGCTCGCCAGGGTCACCTGTTCGGCTTCAAGCTTTAGGGACGCTGCAGGAGGGTTGGGGTTAAAGGCAACCCTGCCGTTGAGGCGGCTTGTGAGGTGGGGGGGGATCTGCCGTTGAATATAGTGTGCAAGTATTCAGGGTAGGGGGGTTAGGGTGGGTGAGGGAACTGGCCACGCATTAGGGAACCCTGTATAAAGTGACCATTCCTCTGCAACTGAGACAGTTCAGGCGCAGCCACATTGATATGATTGGGGTTGGGCCTCTAACTTATCTGCCCACTCAAGCAATGCAGAGGCATCAAAGTGCCACCAAGTGCTCCAGAGCCTCTCGGGCACAGACTGCAAAGTCATGAGTGCTTTAGTGGACTGCAGAACAGTTGTACAACTGGGCATATTGTACAATCTCCTTGCTAAAGCTGGCCATGGAGCAGTCACTGGTGGAGGTGCTCACAGCCCCTCGCAATGTCATCATCCCGGTTTGGATCAGTGTCCCCCATGGTTCAAGCTAACAGTGCAGCCTTGCAGTGTGGGTTAGGAGAATGCCTGCACCTGAGCTGAGAGCACAGCATGCAGTCCAGTGGGCAAAGCTGCCGCCAATCGGTCAGATGGGCTGGGGTGGAGGTGGGTTGGGTTTCGGGCAGCCATGCAGCGCACTAATCTCCGGCCATCCAAGTGGTGGCCAGCACTCTCCGGGAATTGTTAAGGGGCCTGCACACTTAACCAGGACAGGTTCTTAGTACACCCATACTAACCACATGTGTCTCTCTTTCATCCTACAGAAGGAGTACATCAGGATCATGGAGCCTGGTGAACTAGCCGTATACCTGATGGCCTACAGGGCATGAAGACATCGGAGGAGAAAGCGACTGAGATCCTGGCTGCGCAGAGGCAGGAGCAGCGAACTCAGGAAGAAGGGGCAGCTGGGGCTCCCACACATGCCGCCCAAGAATCACAGCGAGCCATCGCAGTCCAGTGCCTAGAGACACCCAGGGTCTATAGATGCGCCTTTCATTCTTGCAGAGGCCCAAGAACCAATGTCGCCAGAGACTGTACATGTCTAGGGAACTGGTCCGTCACATCTGCCAGCTACTACAGGATTAGGTGCAATGGGGACATGGAGGGCAACCACTGCCAGTGGCTGTGAAAGTGACTGTAGCACTCAATTTCTGCATAAGAGGCTCCAATCAAGGCTCCACAGGTGACCTCTGTGGGATCTTACAAGCCTCCACCCACAAATGCATCCATGAGGTCATGGATGCCATCTTCGGGAGAGCACACAACTTTGTGCATTTTGCCGGGGACCAGGACAGCCAGGATGCAAGAGCGATTGGATTCACCCAGGTCTTGGGTTTCCACAGTTGCAGGGTGCAATTAACTGCACTCAGGTCTCCATCACAACATAGGATGGACTACATCGACCACAAGGGGTTCCATTCACTGAATGTGCAGCTGGTATGCAACCACCAGAAACGCAACCTGCAGGTGTACACATGGTTTCCAGGGTGTGTGCACAATGCCTACACCCTCAGTCAGTCACAGATCCCTGAAGTCTTGCAGGGTCCACAGAAGTTGCAGGGTTGGCTCCCCGGGTACAAGGGCTACCTGCAGAGGCCATGGCTAATGACACCCATGTGGTGGCCTCAGACTGCAGCAGAGACAAAGTATTATGAGGTTCATGTTGCAACTCACATCTTGGTGGAGCAAACCATCCGGATGGTGAACATGAGGTTCCAGTGCCTGGACTGGTCTGGTGGAGCCCTGCAGTTTGCAGAGGGTGTCACACATCGTCATTTCTTGCTGTGCCCTTTACAAACCTGGTGCTGCAACGGGGAGACGAACTGGCTGCGGAGGAGATGGAGGAGCTGGAGGTTGCCTCCAATGAGGAAGACGCGTATGGGAATGAGGGTGAGGAGGTCCGTGGAGGTGATGATAATGGGTATGAGACTCTCGCACTGGCTACACGAGGCAGGCACGCTCAGGAGGCCCGCATAGCTGCCAGATTTGCGGAGGATGATGACTACATGCGGTGAGGTGACCCCATAGATCCTCACATTGCATCTGTGAATGTTTGACTCCAGTCTGGCTTCTGGCACCATGAATACCCTCTGTGAGAATACTCCTGTCATGGAGATGCAGTGGAGGCCCTACTGGTCACTTGATTGCAGGAGGATGATGACGACATGCAGTGAGGACACTCCATAGATCTTCACGTAGTCTCGGAAAATATCTGACTCCTGTCTGGCCGAGGGCAGCTTGCTTGCCTCTGTGATCAGGGTCATATCATGGAGACACAGTCGTGAAACTTTAAAATCATCTGTTCCTTTGTCTGCCTTCAGCACCTGAGCCCTTCAGGAGCACAGCATCGCTGGTCACAGATGCTGGTGTGATGGGGACCAGCCCCACCTTAAAGGCGCTGAGAGCACACAGAGAGAATGAGAGAACTCTGTGGCACCTGCCCACTATATTTTTGCAGCAATGACCAGCACCGCTGAGGCATCAGTACTTTTCCAGCATGTATGAGGCTGGACCATCACTTTGGTCTGAAGGCTGCACAGAGCACAGGGAGGAGGTCCTGGACTGAGACACCTGCCTTTATCTTGTGCAGAAAGGTTTCACATCTGAGTGACAAGAACACTGCTAATCAGAACAAGGAGCCATAGGCAGGGAGACAATCTTAGGTGCTTATTGACAATAGTGAACAGTATGTACAAGCAATTAACACCCGTGCCCAGGCTGTGCAACTAATTCTCCTTAACTTTCCTTACCCTGCCGCTACATCTTGGTGATCCCTGGACATCCACAGCGGAGGTGGAGGCAGCCTGCTGACTGTGACGCCCTGTCTGTGATGACCTTGGCGGGCGTCCTCTGGAGGGCAGAGACTTGGAGGGCCCTGGCCTGCTTTCGGGGTCCTGCTGTGTGGCAGTGGCATCCGCCTCGGCCTGAGGAGTTAGAGCTGCTGAGGTCACAGGAAGAGGGGAGACGGATGGGCCAGACACTCTGGGAGTCACCTGGATGGATGACTCCCGGGCGTGCACCTGTTGAATCTCCTCCCTGTGGGCCTGGAGGCCCCAGGCTGACTCCTTGAGGAGAAGGGGTAGCTGGAATGAGATTGAGTTGCCCCGCACCCCTCTCACATACAAACTGTTGGAGGGCAACTATAACATCAGCGATGGAGTTCAGCCCATGCACTAGTGCAGGAGCGAAGTCCTGGACCAAGGGCTCCTTGGGGGCTGCCATCCTGCCAGTGTTGACCTCGGTGCGTTGGCATGCCGGCACTATCACCTCAGAGTGAAGGTGTATGGACTCCTCCATCATACCTTGCAATCTGAGGAGTGCAGCAGACATCCCTTCCTGATGTTCCCGAGCTTGCCTTTGCAGCTCCAGCAGCTGTGACATGGCCGAGCCCAGAGGCTCGTCATCTGACTCGGACTCAACAAATTTTTGGCCTCCAGCAGTCCTCTGAGTGCCGGGGACCTGGGAAGTCCCTGCCTCCACCTGCTGTGGATCAGACAGTGCGATGTGCTCAAAGATTGTGATGCTGGGGCTATTCTAAAGTTAAGTCCCATCAAGGCCTGTGTCTCTGCGCTGGTGGAGGGTGTGGGTGAGTGCTGTAACAGGACTTCAGGGAGGGTGCCTTCAGATTCCTCTTCAGTGGTTTCTTTGGGGCTTGATTGAAGGCCCTGGGTCATGGACTCTGTCGGCTGTTTCCCAGATGTGCCTGCAGAAGCAAGGGGAGATAATTAGTGCCTGGCAGTGGCCTGTGAAACAGGACACAACACTCACAACATGGCTGTCTGATGGATGTCGCACTGCTGGATCCTCACTTGGTAGAGCAGCACCAACCTCACCGTCAGCACAGGAACGGTCCAGATCCTCGCTGGCCAGCTGGGTGGCTCTGTTTTCAAAGTCTGTGAGGATCTTGATTTCAGGCATTTCTCCACTGGTCAGCGACCTCTCCCGCTTGTTGTGTGCCAGCTTGTCCTGGATGAATAGAGGTGGAGAAAGTTTAAGCAGGACGCCTGCCAGGCCAGATGATAAGTATGCCTGGCATGTGTGGGTGGTGAGTGCTCCCATGGACAGGATGAGGACAATGAAGGTGAGTGTGGGAAAGTGAATGGTGATGTCCCTTGAAGTAACAGTGAGTGAGGGCCCTGTGGATGTGTGATAGGTTTGTGAGTGTGTGAGTTGAAAGTGATGAGAAGAGTAACTTACCCCAGCATAACAAAAGAGATCATTCATCCTCTTGCAGCACTGGGTGACTGTCCTCTTTTGAAGGGCATTGGGACTGACCACCACTGCCACCAACTCCCAAGCTGGGTTAGTGCTGTTGCTGCCCATCCTGCGGCCAGAGCGAGGGTAGAGGACATCCCAGCGGGGCCTCCATGGCATCCAAAAGGCGCTCAAAGGACATGTCACTGAACCTGGGGGCTGCAGTCTTCTTCAGTTTTAGGGCCATGTCTTCCATGCAGCAGTGGTGGTCTGGAAGCACTGAGATGTGCACTTGCGGCTGGACTTTAAACATGGCGCCCAGCGTGATGCAGCAGTGGAGTGATGGCAGGCGGGAAAATGAGAGACCGCTCGCCATGGAAACGGCATGATTTCCTGGGAGTGCATAAATAATCTGGTGAGTTTGGGACAATACTGTGTGAAAGCCCACCATTGCGGCCGACGAGTAAAACGTTGTTTTACCCTCCCGCTACCGCACTTAGCGCAAGTCTGGGAGAATTCTGCCCAGAGATTTCTTGTGAGGAGAGGGAGCAAGTCACTCTCAGGATGAAGTTAATTTTTTGGTTTAGCAGAAAGGGAGATGGGAGTTCTTGGAGGTACTGTGTGAGCTGGCTCAAACCTGGAAAGCTGTGTGAACAATTCGGAGAAGTTAAAGAGCTGGGTGTTTTCCCAGAAGTGACCAAAGCATGAACCAACGTGTTATTGGTTGGTTCATTGAAAAGGAACTCTGGACAGCTACACCATAAGGACTGTCAAGACCGAGGGAACGAGGCCTTGTAGAAGTTGTTGTTGCGACTTTAAAGTGAAATTTACCTTTTCATGTGTAATTTGATTTCTGATTCATGTTAAATTAAAAGCTACAAGAAGTGGAATTTTCTTGGTAATTTCCTCATTCAGTAAATTTTGTTATTTTGGTTTACAGTTTTCCCCATGGCCATCATAACAGTTTGTTGTAAAAACCTACCTGGTAACTTTAGGGAAGGAGACCTTATCCAGTCTGATATATATACATGATCCCAGTCCCACAGTAACATTTTTGTTATTCTTTCATGGGATGTGGGTGTCACTAGCAAACCAGAATTTGTTGCCCATTTCTCATTGCCCTTGAAAAATGGTAGTGTGCCATTGTGTCACACTGCATCATGCTGCTGAAAGACTCCAGTTCACGTGAGCTGCTGGTATGGATGTCCCATCAGCAGAGTTGTCATAAAGGCAAAACATTTTCCCACAGAAAGGAGTTCCTTGTTGAAGTGGAAGACCATCTTTCGGTAAGAGCAGTGCCAGAGTCACCGACATGGAAATGGCCAATATGGTAAATATAGGCAGCTAAATTCAGCTCCATGGGCCACACTGGCTTTGGCAACACGAGAGCTGTGAGAAGGAAAAATGGGGAGGTCTGCTCCTGACAATTTCCAGTGTGGCCATGCCAATCGCCATGTTTGAAAGGGGAATACTCTATAGCAGATATGTCTTTCCTGAAATAAGGAGACCAAACCTTCACCCAGTATTCCAGATGTGGTCGCTTAAATGCTCTGTACAATTGTAGTAAGACTTCTTTACTCTTATAGTCCAATCCCTTTGTAACAACATAGTGAATAACCTAACACTTCCCCACATTACAATCCATTCACCACCTTGTTGCCCACTCACTTAACCTGTCCAGATTTCTTTGCAGCCTCTTTTTGTCCACCTCACAGCTTACATTCCCACCTAACTTTGTATCATCAGCGGATTTAGATACATTATTCTCACTCTCTTCATCTAAGTCATCATTATAGCTTGTAACTAACTGAGGTCCCAGCACTGCTCCTTGTGGCACTCCTCTAGTTATAGCCTGCCAGGGTGAAAATGCCCAGTTTACCCTTACTCTTTGCTTCCTGTCTGTTAAGAAATCCTCCACCCATTCTAATGTATTACCCCAACTCCATGAGCCCTTATTTTGCATAATAAACTTTTGTGTGGCACCTTACTGAATAGCTTTTGGAAATCCAAATATACCACACCTATTATAGAAATATAGAACCATAGAAAAGTTACAATGCAGAAAGAGGCCATTCAGCCCATCGTGTCTGCGCTAGTCAAAAAGAGAAAAAAACTAGCCTCTTATTTTGATCCCAATTTCCAGCACCTGGTCCACAGCCTTGTAGGTTACAGCACTTCAGCTGCAGATACAGGTACCTTTTAAATGGGTTGAGCGTTTCAGCCTCAACCACCAAATTAGGCAGTGAATTCGAGACACCTGCCACCCTCTGGGTGAAAAATATTTTCCTTATGTCCTCTCTAATCCTTCTACTAATCGCCTTAAATCTATGTCCCCTGGTAAATGACCCCTCAGCTCGGGGAAACAAGTCTTTCTTGTCAACTCCATCTAGGCCCCTCATAATTTCATACACCTCAATTAGGTCACCCCTTGGCCTCCTCTGTTCGAAGGAAAACAACCTTAGCCTATCCCACCTTTCCTCATAGCTGCAATTTTGAAGCTCTGGCAACGTTCTTGTAAACCTCCTCTGTACTCTCTCCAGAGCAATTATGTCCTTCCTGTCATGTGGCAACCAGAACTGTACACAAAATGTGGCCTAACCAGCATTTTATACAGTTCCACCATTACACCCCTGCTTTTGTATTCTATACTTCGTCCAATAAAGGAAAGCATTCCATATGATTTCTTGTCCACATGTCCTGCCACCTTCAAAAACCTGTGGACATGCACTCCAAGGTCTCTCACTTCCTCAACCCCTCTCAATAACTTCCCGTTGCTTTGTTTAGCCTCCCCAAATGCATAACCACACACTTTTCTGGATTGAATTCCATTTGCCACTTCTCCGCCCACTCAACCAAACCATTGATATCGTTCTGGAGTCAACAGCTTCATTATCAACTACACGGCCAATTTTTGTGACATCTGCAAATTTCCCAATCATGCCTCTCACATTTAAGTCTAAATCATTAATATATACAACAAACAGCAAGGGCCCCAACACTGGGCCCTGTGGAACGCCACTGGAAACTGCTTTCCATTCGCAAAAACATCCATTGACCATTACCCTTCGTTTCCTGTCACTGAGCCAATTTTGGATCCAACTCACCACCTTCCCCTGGAACCCATGAGATGTCACTTTCCTGACCAGTCTGCCTTGTCATATGCCTTACAGAAGTCCATGTAGGCAACATCCACTACACTTCCCTCATCCATCCTCCTTATTACTTCCTCAAAAAACTCTATTAAATTAGTAAGACGCGATCTTCCCCTAACAAAATCATGCTGACTGTCCCTGATCAACCCGTGCCTTTCTAAGTGACAGTTTATCCTGTCTCTCAGAATTGATTCCAATAATTTGCCCACCACCGAAGTCAGACTGACCGGCCTATAATTTTCTGGCCTATCCTTCGCACCCTTTTTAAATAATGGTATAACGTTCGCAGACCTCCAATCCTCTGGGACCTCACCTGTATCTAGTGAGGATTGGAAAATGATCCTCAGAGCTAATTCCTCCCTGGCTTCCTCCAACAGCCTGGGATGCAATCCATCTGGTTCTGGTGATTTATCCACCTCCAAGAATTCCAGTCCCTCCAGTACTTCCTCTCTCACTATGCTTATTGTATCTAATATTTCACAATCCTCCTCTTTAACTAGAATGTCTGCATCATCTCTCTCCTTAATGAAGACAGAGACAAAGTACTCATTGAGAAGCATACCCACATCTTCAGCATCAAACCACAAGTTACCATGTACATCTTTGATAGGCCCTACCTTTTCCTTAGCTATTCTCTTGCTCTTAATGTTCTGTAAAATATCTTAGGATTTTCTTTGATTTTACCTGTCAATATTTTCTTGTATCCTCTTTTTGCTTTCCTAATTTCCACTTTTACTTCACTCTATACTCCTCAAGGCTTTCTACAGTACTAAGTCTTTTGTGACTGTCATAAGCTTTCTTTTTCTGCTTTATCTTGGCCTGTATGCTTCTGGGTAACCAGGGGGATCTAGATTTGACAGTACCACCCTTTTTCTTTGTGGGGACATGTCTACACTGTGCCCGTGGAATCTCGCCTTTGAATGCCTCCCACTGATTTGACACAGTTTTTCCTTCTAATAGCTGTATCCAGTCCAGCTCACCTCTCAGCTTTGTAAAATTTGCCTCCCCCCAATTTAGAACTTTTACTCCTGTTCTATCTTTGTCCTTTTCCATAATGATGCTAAATCTAATTACATTATGGTCATTGTCTCCAAAATGGGCCCCCACAGCTACTTCATCCACTTGCCCGGCTTCATTTCCTAAGACTAAATTTGGAATTGCACCTCCTTTCATTGGACTTGTGTCGTGTTGGCTAAAAAAGTTCTCTTGAATGCAGTTCAAGAATTTTGCACCTCTGTGCCCTTCACGCTGTTCATATCCCAATTGACATTAGGGTAGTTGAAGTCCCCAACTATTACTGCCCCATTGGGCGGAATTTTCCCAAAATTGCACTAAGTGCCATAGTGGGCAGTAAAATGGAGTCCTACCCATTGATGAAAATGGCGGGTTTTCTCGTTGTATCTTCCTGAGCTCGTCTCATTGTATATTCACTTACACGAAACATGCCGTTCCCATGGCAGGCGGGCTCTCATTCGTCCACATGCCATCACGTTGCTGTTGCATCACGCTGGCCGCCATCTTGAAAAGGCAGCCGCCAGCAAAGCACTCATCACCACCAGCTCACCACCGCTGCCTGGGAGACATGGCCAGCAAAGACAAAAAGATTGCAGCCCTCCCGCTTCAACGACGGGTCGCTCAAGCAACAGCTGGATGCCGTGGAGGTCCAGCAGCATGTGCTCTACCCCTGCTCTGGCCATAGGATGGGTAGCAATGTCACCAACTCAGCTTGGGAGGGAGTGGCAGCGGCAGTCAGTGCCAAAGTCCTGCAGAGGTGGGCAGCCACCCAATGCCGTAAAAGGATGAATGATCTCCTCTGTTCCGCAAGGGTAAGTCACTCTTTTCATCACTCCCAACTCCCAAACTCACAAACCCATCACACATCCACAGAGCCCTCACTCACTGCCAGTGCAAGGGACATCACCATTCGTTCTTTCACACACACATCATTGTCCTGACCCTGCCCATGGGACCACGCCCCACCCACACAGGCCAGGCATACTTTTCACCTGGCCCAACAGGCACCCTGATACACTCTTCCCATCTCTATCCATGAAGGACAAACTGGCTCACAACAGGAGGAAAAGGTCGCAGGTAGGTGGAAAACAGGGCCATCCAGCCGGCCGGCGAGGATCTGGACCGGTCCTGTGCTGACGGTGAGGTTGGTGCTGCTCTACCAAGTGAGGATCCAGCAGTGCAACATCCATCAGACAACCATGTTATGAGCGATGTGTCCTGCTTCACAGGCCACTGCCATGCACTAATTATCTCCCCTTGCTTTCGTAGGCACATCTGCCAAACAGCCGACAGAGTCCATGACCCAAGGCCTCCAAGCAAGCTCTGAAGAAACCTCTGAAGAGGAATATGAAGGCACCATCCCTGAAGTCCTGTCACAGCGCTCACCCACACCCTCCACCAACGCAGAGACACACACCTCGGTGGACCTAGCTTTAGAGTAGCCTCGGAATCACAATCAGGTGAGCACATCACACTGTCTGATCCACAGGCAGCACCAGGGACTTCCCAGGTCCCCGGCACTCGGAGGACTGCTGGAGGCCAGAATGTTGCTGAGTCTGAGTCAGATAACGAGCCTCTGGACTCGGTCATGTCACAGTTGCTGGAGCTGCAAAGGCAAGCTCAGGAACATCAGGAAGGGACGGTCCGCTGCACTACTCAGATTGCAAGGCACGATGGAGGAGTCTGTCCATTTTCAGGCTGAGGTGATAGCACCAGCATTGCAACGCACCAAGGTGGCACTGGCAGGATGGCGGCCACCATGGAGACCTTGATCCAGGATATCACTCCTGCACTGCTACGCAGGCTTAACTCCATCACTGACGCCATAGTTGGCCTCCAACAGTGTGTACGTGAAAGGGGTGTTGGGCAGCTCAATCTAACTCCAGCTACCCCTTCCGCTCATGGAATCAGCCAGGGGCCCTCGGACACCCATAGGGAGGAGAATCAGCAGGTGCACACCCCGGGACCATCCCCCCAGGTGACTCTGGGAGTGACCGGCCCATCTGACTCCCCTCTTCCTGTAACCTCGGCAGATCCTGCTTCACAGGCTGAGGAGAGTGCCACTGCCACACAGCAGGACCCCGAAAGCAGGCCAGAACCCTCCAAGCCTTGGCCCTCTAGAGGACGCTCGTCAAAGTCATCACAGGCAGGGCGTCACAGTCAGCAGGCTGCCTCCACCTCCGCTGTGGATGTCCAGGGATCACCAAAACGTAGCAACAGGGTTAGGAAAGTTAGGTAAAAGTAGTTGCAAAGCCTGGGCATGGGTGTTGATCACTTGTACATACTGTTCACTATTGCCAATAAACTCCTAAGAATGTTACCCTGCCTGTGGGTCCTTGTTCTGATGAACAGTGTTCTTGTCACTCAGATGTGAAACATTTCACCACAAGAAAAAAGGCAGGTGTCTCAGTGCAGGGCCTTCAGGCCACAGTGATGATCCAGCCTCACACTCCCTGGAAACATTACTGATACCTGCACCTCAGCAGTGCTGGTTATTGCTGCCAGAATGTAATGGGCAGGTGCCACATAGTTCTCTCATTCTCTCCGTGTGCTCTCAGCACCTTTAAGGTGGGGCTGGCCCCCATTACACCAGCATCTGTGACCAGTAATGCTGTACACCAGCTCCTGAAGGGCTGAGGTGCTGAAGGCAGACACAGCATCAGATGCTTCTAAAGTTTCATGGCTGTGTCTCTAAGATGGCCCTGATCATGGAGCGCAAGTGAGCTGCCCTGGGCCAGGCAAGAGTCAGGCATTCTCAGAGGCTATGTGAAGATCTATGGAGTGTCCTCACTGCATGTTGTTATCATCCTCCTGTGATCGAGCGACTATTAGGGCCTCCACTGCGTCTCCATGACAGGAGCATTCTCACAGAGGGTATCAGCACTGCAATAAGCCAGACTGCATTGTGAGGATCTATGGGGACATGTCACTGCATGTTGTCATCATCCTCCACAACTCTGGCAGCTATGAGGGCCTCCCGAGTGCGCCTGCCTCATCTAGCCAGTGTGAGAGCCTCATCCCCATCGTCGTCACCCCGAGGAGCCCCTCACCCTCATCCCTATCGGCATCCTCCTCATCAGAGGAGGTGTGCAGCTCCTCTCCCCATTGCAGCACCAGGTTGTAAAGGGCGCAGCAGATGACGACGATGTGTGACACCCTCTGTGGACTGTATTGTGGGGCTTTTCCAGACCGGCCCAGGCACCGGAACCGCATCTTCAGCATCTCGATGCTCTGCTCCACCAAGTTGTGAGCTGCTGCATGAGCGTCATTATACCTCGGCTCTGCTGCAGTCTGAGGTCGCCACACGGGTGTCATCAGCCACATCTTCTGCGGGTAGTCCTTGTCCCCAAGGAGCCAACCCTGCAGCCTCTGTGGACCCTGGAAGACTGCAGGTATCTCGAGCGACTCAGGATGCAGGCATCGTGCACACTCCCTGGAAACCATGTGCACACCTGCATGACGCATTTTTGCTGGTCAGTTCAGTGAATGGAAGCCCTTGCGGTTGATGAAGTCCACTGAGTGTAGCGATGGAGACCTGAGCGCCACATGAGTGCAGTCAATCGCTCCCTGCACCTGTGGGAATCCTGAGATCAGGGCGAATCCAATGGCCCTTGCATCCTGGCTGTCCTGGTCCCGGGCGAAATGCACAAAGTTGTGTGCCATGGAGAAGATGGCATCCATGACCTCATGGATGCATTTGTATGTGGCAGATTGTGAAATCTCACACAGGTCACCTGTGGAGCCCTGAAAGGAGCCACTGGCGTAGAAATTGAGCACCACGGTCACTTTCAAAACCACTGGCAGTGGATTCCCTCCATGTCCCCTTGGCACCAAGTCCTGCAGTAAGTGACAGATGTGAGCCACCAGGTCCCTGGACATGCGCAGTCATCGGTGACACTGGTTCTCAGTCATCTGCAGGAATGGCTGGCGGTGTCTATAGATCCTGGGTGTCGCTAGGCGCTGACCAGCCACGGCTCACTGTCACTCCTGGGCAGTGTGTGCGGGAGCCCCAGCAGCCCCTTCTTCATGAGGTTGCTGCTCCTGCCTTTGCACGGCCAAGTGCCTCAGTCACTCTCTCCTCTGTCTTCTACGGTCTCTGTAGGCCATCAGGCACAAAGTTATGTCACCAGGATCTATGATCCTGACCTGGTCCTTCTGCAGCATGAAAGATAGAGAGAGACGTGGTTATCATGGCTGTACTTAGCACCTTTCCTGGCCCTGTGTAACCGCCCCTTAATGCTTCCCGGAGAGTGCTGGTCACCCCTTGGATGGCCAGAGATGATTGCGCTGCATGGCTGCCCTGTCAACCTGTGACATGGGGGACACTGGTCCAAACCAGGATGCTGAGATTGCAAGGGGCTGTGAGCACCTCCAGCAGTGACTGCTACATGGCCAGCGTTGGCAAGGAGATTGCACAACGTGTGCAGTCCAACTGCTCCACAGTCCAATGAAGTGGTTGTGGACTCGAATTCTGTGCCGGGGGTGGGGTTGGGGGAGTGATGGGGGGGTAAGGTATGGAGCACTTGGTGGTTCTTTGGTGCCTCTGCGTTGCATACATGGGCGGGCAGGCTAGGAGCCCGACCCCCATCATATCACTGTGGCTGTGCCTGATCTGTCTCAGTTGCAGAAGCATGGTCAGTTTATACAGGTGTCCCTAATGCGTGGTCACTCCCCTCGCTTACCCTGACCCCACCTCGATTGCCTGTGTGCGGGATGCAGCGCCAGGGCAGCACTTGACCCCCCACCCCTCCACCCCTCAGCAGTCGCCTCCGAGGTTGGCCAGCACTTGCCCCCAAACATTCCCCACCCCTCAGCAGTTGCCTGCGGGACCAGGCATCAGTTTCTCCCAGCGCCCCTGAGGCCTGTAGACAGTGGGTGAGCTGTGGTGAACGCTGCTGCTCACTCACCTCAGCTCCCCCTAAGTGAAGGCCGCCAAGTACACGTCACCTGTGTGCTGTTGTGAAACACGTCGTCGTGCTTTACTGCCAATGTGGACGGACGATATGGCGGAGTTCCAAGAGTTTGGCAGGGCGGCCTTTTAATTATATGCTAATGTATTACAATTAGCTACCCGTGACCGATGGAAACGCGGCCCGCCATTGGCGGGCTGAGCGGAAGATCGCGGCCTGCCTTCACGCCATCATGAAGTGTGTCCCGCCATATTTTCCGCACATGTCACCTATCACACCCGCCACCAGCGGGCGCGGAAAATTCCGCCCACTGTTTTTGCACTCAGTGATTTGTCTACTAATTTGTCTTCTAATTCCCACTATTTGGGAGTCTATATTACACTCCTGGCAGTGTGGCTGTCCCTTTTTTATTTCTGAGCTCAACCCATATGGCCTCATTGGGTGCTTCATTTAGTATATCATCCTTTCTCACAGCTGTAATTGATTCTTTAACCAATAATGCTACACCCCCACTTCTTTTATCCCCCTCCCTATCCTGCCTGAAAACTCTATATCCAGGGTGTTAAGCTGCCATTTTTGCCCCTCCCTTAAGCCTAGTTTACATTATAGCGATGATATCATGCTGCCATGTGTCTATCTGTGCCCTCAGCTCATCGGCTTTATTTACTATGCTCCTTGCATTTACATATAGGCCTTTTAACACTGCCAAATTCCTGTGCTGTACACTTTTTAACCTGTGCTGCTTCTGTCTTTCAGAGTCACTCATTAATTCTCCATCTCCCGTTCCCTGCTCTGAATTTGCCCTCAGGTTCTCATCCCCCTGGCAATCTAGTTTAAACTACCCCCCACCCCTGACAGCACTAGCAAATCTCCCTGCGAGGATATTCATCCCAGTCCTGTTCAGGTGTAGACCGGCTTGTACAGGTCCCAGCTAGCTCCCCCCTTTATCTACCCTATTAGTTCCATCCTCAAAAATGTCTAATAAATTTGCCAAACACTATTTCCCTTTTACAAAACCATGTTGACTCTGCTGGTCATACTATAATTTTCTAAGCTCATTGTTAAGACTTTCTTAATAATAGATTCCAGCATTTTCCGGACTGATGTCAAACAAACTGTCCTGTAGTTCCTTGTTTTCTCTCTTTTCCACATTTCTTGAATAGCAGCGTTAGATTTTCTAACTTCCAACCCACTGGGATGATTCTAGAATCTAGGGAATTTTGAAAAACCATAACCAATACATCCACTATCTCTGTAGCTACCTCTTATAGAGCCCTAGGATGTAAGCCATCAGGTCCTGGGTATTTGTCAACTTTTGGTCCCTTAAGTTTTTCTAATACTTCTTCTCCGCTAATACTAATTACTTTAAATTCCTCACGCTTGTTAGTTCCTTGATTTCCCTCTATTTCTGGGATGTAATTTGTATCTTCTGCTGTGAAGACAAAATATTTGCTCAATGCCGCTGTCATTTCCTCATTCTCCAACATAATTTCTCTTGTCTCTGTCTCTAAGGGATCAATGTTTCCTTGAGCTACTCTCCTCCTTTTTATATACTTAAAAATTCTTACAATCTGTTTTTATATTCCTGGCTTGTTTACTCTTATTCTATTTTTTACCTTTTTATCCACTTTTTGATCACCCTTTTCTTTTGCCCATTCTTCAAATTCTTCATGCTCACAAAATCTTTCCCAACACTTGCTGCAGCCAGACTGCACCTCTCCTTTAAGGTGTGTAGGCTTTTTTAAGAAGTGCAGGCTAGCTTTAATTGGTGCTATCCTTAAATGAACCTGGGTCCACAATGTATGTGCAGCCACTCAAAGGCACATTTAGCAGTAGATTGCACGTCACAATCATGAAGATGAACAGCCAGCGCAAAGTTGGCATGCTGACTGCATCACTTTCATCAGGTGTGGGATACTCATGCAACACAATCCAGGTGCCAATTTTTTAAGTTCTTTCATAGAAAGCAGATGTCACTGGCAAGGCCAGCATTTGTTGCCCATCCCTAATTGCACTAGAGAAGTTGGTGGTGAGCCATCTTCTTGAACCGCTGCAGCCCAGTGCTGTTAGGAAGTGGATTCCAGGACTTTTATCCTTGACAGTGAAGGAATAGCAATATATTTCCACAGGATGTGTGTGTGACTTGGAGGGAGCTTCCAGGTGGTGGTGTTCCCATGCATCAGCTGCCCTTGCCCTTCTAGGTGGTGGAGGTCGCAGGTTTGGAAGGTACTGTTGAAAGGAAGCTTGGCGAGTTGCTGCAGTGTATCTTGTGCATGGTACACAATCTTTCTACTGTGCTTTGGTGGTGGGGATAGTGAATATTTAAGGTGGTGGAATGGGTGCCAATCAAATGGGCTGCTTTGTCCTGGATGGTGTCAAGCTTCTTCAGTGTTGTGGGAGCTGCACTCATCCAGGCAAGTGGGGAGTATTCCGTCACACTCCTGGCTTGTGCCCTGTAGATGGTGGACAGGCTTTGGAGAGTCAGGAGGCGAGTTACTTATCGCCACTGATTTCTAGCCACTGACCTGCTCTTGTAGCCACAGTATTTATATGGCTAGACCAGTTCAGTTTCTGGTCAATGGTAACCCCCAGGATGTTGATAGTGGGGGATTCAGTGATGGTAATGCCATTGATAATCAAGGGACGATGGTTGATACCAGTGTTGTGGCTGTACTTGGACAGTTTGGCTAGGGGCGCAGCAAGTTCTGGAGCACAAGTCTTCAGTGCTATTGCCAGAATATTGTCAGGGCCCTCAGCCTTTGCAGTATCCACTGCCTTCAGCCATTTCTTGATATCACATGGAGTGAATCGAATTGCTGAAGACAGGCATCTGTGATGCTGGAGACCTCCGAAGGAGGCTGAGATGGATCATCCACTCTGCACTTCTGGCTGAAGATTGTTGTGAATACTTCAGCCTTATCTTTTGCACTGATATGCTGGGCTCCTCCATCATTGAGGATGGAGATATTTGTGGAGCCTCCTCCTCCAGTGAGTTGTTTAATTCTCCACCACCATTCACGACTGGATGTGGCAGGACTGCAGAGCTTAGATCTGATCTATTGGTTGTGGAATAGCTTAGCTCTGTCTATCACTTGCTGCTTATGCTGCTTTATAGCTTCACCAGGTTGACACCTCATTTTTAGGTATGCCTGGTGCTGCTCCTGGCATGCCCTCCTGCACTCTTCATTGAACTAGGGTTGATCCCCTGGCTTGATGGTAATGGTAAAGTGGGGGATATGCTGGGCCATGAGGTTACAGATTGTGCTCAAGTACAATTCTGCTGCTGCTGATGGCCCACAGCACCTCATGGATGCCCAGTCTTGAGTTGCTAGATCTGTTCAAAATCTATCCCATTAAGCACGGTGGTAGTGCCACACAACATGATGGAGGATATCCTCAATGTGAAGGCGGGACTTCGTTTCCACAATGACTGTGCAGTGGCCACTCCAACTGATACTGTCATGGACAGATGCATCTGCGGCAGGCAGGTTGGTGGGGATGAGGTCAAGTATGTTTTTCCCTCTTGTTGGTTCCCTCACCATCTGCCGCAGACCCAGTCTAGCAGCTATGTGATTTACAAAACAATATGTAGATCCTAGAAACTGCACTTTCAGTGCTGCATGACTGTGAACCATTGTGGACTGTGGTTATTGAGAGTCCCCTGCAGCAGAACCCTCTTTGACTACATTCAGCCATATTTTTTCCATAATGAATGCATTGACTGGAATTCTGGGCTCTAATTTACAGCCAGTGGCCATTTTATATAAGCAACTGAGTTTTCTCCAGCATCCACAGTATGTTCATTCAGGTGCGCTTCACTTTTGGAGCCTTCAACTAATTTAAATATTTTGGGGTCTTAACGAGTAATCTCTCAGGTTTCCCAATCACAGGATAGAGCATTTAAGTCAAATAAAGAAAAGCTGTAAAGCTCAAACGTCCAGTATTCTGGGTCACTAGAACCCTTGTGTGCAACTACATTGTAACTATTGCCTAGAAAACTGCAAAATTCAGAGCAGCCATGAAACTGGAAGCTTCCAAGCTTAGACAGAGTTGGTTCTTTAATTATGTAATCATTTTGATAGAGACAGGAAACAAGGCAAATAAACAGCTAATAAAGACCTGCAGGAGTCAAATATTACACTCACATTTACATAATTTACCAATTCTATATGTAAATAGATGTGAGTATTCTCTGTCATGCTGCTTTCAAGCTTTGCCTGCGGCTTATTGCCTGAATGTAATATTATGTTGTTTTCTGTGTTTCTCACTTCATACTTGGAATTAAGTTGCTCAAACAAATAACCTTATTTGATAATGAAATGTAGTCAGTTAAACAGGCTATTCTACTATTTTTCCCATTGCTTCTGTTGATCTTGCCACTTGAAAACAGTTTATTTTCCAGTTGCTGAGAGTTTTGTTTGTGCAGAACTGATTCACAGGCCGGAATTTTCCGCCCCCGTTGGCATCAGGCGGGCGTGAGCAGACAATATGGTGAGAAGGGCAAAAATCGGTTTTACGCTGCCATGAAACCAGTTTGCGATCGCCCACTCTGCCCATCAATGGCGGGCTGTCTTTCCCGCCATCCAACATTGGGAACCTAGTTTCAATGTGTTTGCATCTCATCATCCTGCCTGCTCGCCAGGGTCACCTCCCCCACGCAGGATCATCTGTGCAATGTTTCATAACAGCATTTAAAAAGCGTGCACCTGGCGAGCTGAACTTCAAGGGGAACTCAGAGGTGAGTGCACACTAAATCCGTGCAGCGCTCGTGACGATCGCCCATTCAATTTCAAGGAACGCACATTCAGACGAGGGCACAGGCAATTCGCTTTTTGCCGACTGGCTGACAATGCGGTGCCAAAGCAAGGGCTGCACTGCAGTTGGGGGCGAAGAGAGGGGGATAAACAGCAGGGTCTGATGGTAGTGCACAAGCACGTGGGAAGGAAGTGGCTACGCATGAGGGAAATCTCGTATTGAGTGAGCATTCTTCCACAGCTGAGACAGCTCAGGTGCTGCTACATTAACGTGCTTGGAGTCAGGCCTCTAGCTCATCTGTCCATTCAAGCAATGCAGAGGCATGAAAGTGCCACCAAGTGCTCCTGAATTTTCCACCCCTCGGGCACAGGCTGCAAACTAATGAGTGTTTTTGGGGCTGCAGAACAGTTGGATGACTGGGCACGTTGTACAATCTCCTTGCTAAAGCTGGCCGTGGAGCAGTCACTGGTGGGGGTGCTCACAGCCCCTTGCAATGTCATCATCCCAGTTTGGACCAGTCTCTCCCTTTGCTTCAAGTTAACAGTGCAGCCGTACAGCACGGGTTAGGAGAATGCCTGTGCCTGAGTTGAGAGCACAGCATGCAGTCCAGCAAGTGAACCTGCTGCAATTGGTCCAGGGGAGTGGGGTGGAGGTGGGTGGGGTTTCAGACAGCCATGCAGCGCATGAAACTCTGACCATCCAAGTGGTGGCCAGCACTCTCCGGGATGAGTTAAGGGGTCTTCAGACTTAACCAAGAGAGGTTCTTAGTACATCCACGCTAACCAACGTGTCTCTCTCTTTCATCCTTCAGGATTAATACATCAGGAGCATGGAGCCTGGTGACCTAGCTGTGTGCATCATGGCTTACAGGGAGTGAAGATGAAGGAGAAGAGAGTGCCAGAGGCACCTGGCTGGGCAGAGGGAGGAGCAGCACCCTCAAGAAGAAGGGGTGGCTGGGGCTCCCACCCACGCCGCTGAAGAGCCATCGGGGTTCAGTGCCTCGCTAGACCCAGTGTCTACAGAGTCTTGTCATTCCTGCAGATGACTGAGAATGAGTGTCACCAAAGACTGCACATGTCCAGAGAACTGGTCAGTCACATATGCCACGTGCTGCAGGGTTTGGCGCCAAGGGGACCTGGAGGGCATCCACTGCCAGTGGCCATGAAAGTGACAGCGGTGCCCAATTTTTACACAAGTGGCTCCTTCCAGGGTTCCACAGGTGACCTGTGCAGGATCTTGCAAGCCTCCACACACAAGTGTATTCAGGAGATCACGGACGCCATGTTCACAAAGGCACAGAACTTTGTCCTATTTGCCCAGGGTCAGGAAAGCCAAGGAGCAGGAGCACTGGGATTTGCCCAGATCTCTGGTTTTCCACAGGTGCAGGGTGCCATCAACTGCGCTCATGTGGTGCTTAGATCTCCATGGCAGCAAGCAGACAACTACATCAACTTCAAGGGCTTCCAACACATTGAACGTGCAGCTGGTGTGTAACCACCACAAACACATCCTGCAGGTCTGCGCACAGTTCCCAAGGAATGTTCACGATTCCTACATCCTTAGCAGGTCTCAGATCCCTGACATCTTCTAGGGTCCAGAGAGGCTGCAGGGATGGGTCCTCGGGGACAAAGGCTACCCACAGAGGACGTGGCTGATGACACCCGTGCGGTGGCCTCAGACTGCAGCAGAGAGAAGTTATAACAAGGCTCATGCTGCAACTCGCAACTTGGTGGATCAAACTATTGGGATATTGAAAATGAGGTTCTGGTGCCTGGGCCAGTTTGGTAGAGCCCTGCAATACAGTCCACAGAGGGTGTCACACATCGTTGTCATCTGCTGCGCCCTTTACAACCTGGTGCTGCAACGGTGGGGGGGAAGCTGCTTGTGGAGGAAATGGAGGAGCTGCATGTCTCCTCCGATGAGGAGGACACCAATGGGAATGAGGGTGAGGAGGTCCTCGAAGGCGAGGGTGATGGCGATCAGGCCATCACGTTGTCCAGATGAGGCAGGTGCGCTCAGGAGGCCCTCAGAGCTGCTAGATCTGTGGAGGGCGATGACGACATGCAGTGAGGTGACACCATCAATCCTCACATTGCATCTGTGAACATTTGATACCTGTCTGGCTGATGGCAGTGCGCATACCCTCTGTGATAAGGCTCCTGGCATGGAGCCACAGCAGATGCCCATAGTTCCTATATTCCAGGAGGATGATGCTGGCATGCAGTGGGGACACTCCATGGATCCTCACATTGTTTATGTGAATGTCTGACTCCTGTCTGGCTAATGGCAGCTCACTTGCTCTGTGAGCAGGGTTATATCATGGCGATGCGGTGGGAAAACCTTAACTTCTTCTGATCTTATGGCATCCTTTAGGGCCACACTGTCACAGGACACAGATGCTGAAGAGATGAGGGGGGGGCCAGCTACGCCTCAAAGGTGCTGAGAATACACAGAGAGAACGATGGAACTCTGTGCCACCGGCCTAGGACGTACTGGCAGCAATGATTAGCCCCATCAAGGTGCAGGCTTGACTGATGTGCCCAGTGACTGCACAATGCACAGATGTGAGGCCTTGGATTGAGACACCTGTATTTATCTTGTGCAGGAACCAAGCTTTCACTTCAGACTGACACAAACACTGCTCATCATAACAAGGAGCTATAGACAGGGTGACATTGTTGGGAGTTTATTTCCTATTGTTAATATTACGTACAAGTGATTGGGAAAAAAGATGGAGAAGAGGAAGTTATTCATTTGGCGCCCTGCTCTCACTGTATCACTGAGCATGTCACTGTCCGTACGTTTGCTTTCAAACCCGATAAAGAATTGTTAGGCAGTGCATAAGTTGAGAAGATGAGAGATTATGGCTGCGCCAACCCATGACATTATTAATGGACCCATCCATGAAAGCGGGGAAAAGTATATATCGGTCAATAAAACCAAAGATATATTCAGGATTATTAACCTTTTGAATATTATTACCCTTATGAGGAATCCATTATCTTTCAGAATCTAAAGTTTGCCATTTGTAACTTAGATTGGTGATTCATTTTAAAGGTCAGCACACATTTTGTAGAACAGATAATGAGACAAAATGATACTGACAATACAAATTTCCCTTTGCGCCATACTGACTGTAAATCAAGCAGTGAAACAGACTTACTCAGCCATGAAATATCTGCTGCGTGAACACACAGAGTGAAAGCAACTTGGGAGAAATTTATCTCACAGGGGAACTGCTAAGAGGGATAGGCAAACACGTACAAACCACATTCCCATCGAAGAAAACAGTGCATGCAATGGTCCTAATTGTTCTTAAATTACATGGCAAAATAGTGCAGCTGGCAACGAGTGTAAAAACAGATGTCTCATGAGGTACAAAATGCAAATGCTCAGAATATGAAATTAAGCAGTAAGTGCTAGAAAGGCACAGCATGTGGATCAGCTTCTGAGAGAGGAAGACAGTTTAGTATATTGGGTAAGTCCACATATTTTGACTAATGAATTTGACCATGATGGTTCTTGGGAATGAAAAAATATTGTGCTGGATGTCAAAAGGCAAACTAGTCCTAAATGTGACATAAAAATTACAAGTAGCCATATGGTCCATTGAGCTTGCTTTGCCATTCAATAGCCTTACAATAACTTTAAAAATATTAACAAATTTCTATTCCCTAATGAGACTTAAGCTTGGAAATTACTATCAGTGATATTATTAAATTAATGCTTAAAATGCTCCAACCAAATTCCTATCTTCTCTATTTCAAGTGGCACTGATCCATTCATAATAGATTAGAACACTTCCTGTGTTTCACTTGATTCCTGTGACGCTTTCCCTGTGAGACTTAGTTACTAACACCCTACCTGTTATAAAACAATACACCCTCTGTGGGAGATCTGCTAGTTTATTTTAAAATTGATAGCATTACTTACAGTAATTTCCAGACTTTGGCACTTTTATGAAAACAATAGAGATAAATTATTTCTTTATTAGAATAAAACTTCTTGAAAATTTTAAGCAGCTTTAACATAACCTTTTTGGTTTCCTTCTTTGTTCATCTTGTGTGTGTGATGTATGACTTTTAGCCACTGCTAACTCCACCATTACCTGCATAGCAGATCAAACATCTGGTTCTATGTAGCCACGGGCTAGTTTAGGGGAGTGGGAGAGATAAAAAATACTGATTACACTTCTCATCGAGTGAAGTAGGAACAGCCCGAATACCCCACACTTGGAATATTTTTCTCATTTTTATTAATTTAAAAAAACATCCATTTATCTCCAAGTGTACTACATAAGAAATACTATAAATAATCATGTTAAATTAAGTGCTATTAATATACCAGAGTGACTTGAGGCCTCAAAATTTACAGCGACAGAAGGACAAATGGATTATGTAAACTAAGATCACGGTATTTGCTTTGTGAAAAAAACACCTGCTACACTGACATTTATTTTATAAAACACATTGTGTAGCTTTTAGAATTCAATTTTAAATTGAAGTCATTAAATTAGTACTTGATTCATTTTATGCACAATTCTAGCTTTCAGCAGCATAGAATAACGGACATTGAGTGAAGCACTCAAAATTATCCTGCAGAATCAACTCAGAAGCTGAAAAGTGATCAAGGAAGAGAAAAGCAGGCAGGTTTTAAGAAAAAGGTTTTTAAGAAAAAGGTTTAGTAAACTTCAGTGCAGCTTAGAATTTCCTAATGACCTTTGAAAGAGGGAATTGGATTGCTATCTAAAAGAAAGAATGTGCAAGGTTACAGGATAAGGCAGGGGAGTGGGACTAGGTAGAATGCTCTTTCAGAGAGTTAGTGCAGACTCGATGGGCTGAATGGCCTCCTTCTGCACTGTAAGGATTCTGTGATTCTGAGTTCTGGCATAAAAAGGCTGGAAAACGTGGGGGTGGGAAATTTTGTGAGACCCAGAAACCACTGGAGGGTGGGGGGCGTGTTTTAAGCTCTCCACCTACCACCACAATCTCCTGGCCAATGGTCCCTATGAGCACTAGGACCACCCAACTGCAGAAATGGCCAATTTTCACTTAACTGATTTGGGTACAGCCCATCTCTCCTGTACAATTTCTTTTCATTCATAAAGTCTTCCCAATTATTTATGAAAGTGACATTGGGCTGTAAATGCCTTGATGAGCAAAGATTTTACTTAAACACAAATAAAAGTCGGTGAGAGGAGGCAGATCTTTGTTGGGCTGAAACTTCTGAATAACAGGACTCCATTCCTATGTGAAGGTGTGCTGAATAAACCCCGCCACTTTCCAGCAGTAGTTGCAACAGCACCTGCTTCCTATTCTGCATGGGCCAGGTTTGAGCACCAGAAGCGACATCATCAAGCTCTCTGACATCCTCTGGAGATCTACCAATAGCGCTTCCAGGATGGCAAAGTTATGAAGCATACAACATATCACCACAATATGCAAGATGGTGTTGTGTGCATACTGCAAGGTACCCCCAGATATATCCACATTGGAACCTTCCTTTGACCATCACAATGGCTTGCTCAACTTTTATCATGTCTTCGTGTAATGTTCATTGTAGTGCTCCTCTGCAGAACTTGGTGGTCCTGCACAACACATCTTGAGCCATAGGAATAGCAAGAATGCATGGGAACACTGCTACCTGCAAGTTCCACTCAAAGTCACACACCATCCTGACTTGGAACTGTATCACCCGCCGTTCCTTCACTGTCATTGGGTCAAAATCCTGGAACATCCTTCCTAACACGACAGTGGGTGTCCCTACATCACATGGACTGCAGCTGTTCAAGAAGGCAACTCATGACCACCTTCTCAAGAGCAATTAGGAATGGGCATCAAAGACTGGCCTAGCCAGTGATGTCCACATCCCATAAAGGAATAAATTTTTTTAAATTCTCCTGGTCACTGAACAGCCATTCTGCCACTGTTGAAATAGAGCTGAAATCATGAAGAATAAAGAACCACAACA
This sequence comes from Cetorhinus maximus, assembly GCF_964194155.1. Classification (NCBI taxonomy): domain Eukaryota; kingdom Metazoa; phylum Chordata; class Chondrichthyes; order Lamniformes; family Cetorhinidae; genus Cetorhinus; species Cetorhinus maximus. Next base: position 132,148,657 of record NC_135881.1, read on the forward strand.
GTTTCCAGCATTTTATGAACTTACATTGTCCCTTTCAGTGCAAGTGAGCTGCATATTTAAGGAACTGGGCAATCTGGCACTTCTGAAAACATTGATGGGCCTCTCAGTCAGCTGCTTGACAGATGTCCTGACAAAGGCTTGCCTTATAGAGGAGTGCACAGCCAATTGGGTGATCTGACTAAGCCCCCTTGTGGCTCCCATAAGCGTGTGACAGAAAAGTTGAGCACCGGGGTTACTTTCTCTAACACAGTAAGGGCCATGCATGAAGTGGTCCTTGCTGATCTAGCTACTTGTCCAAAGCCTGAAGCGCAGCATCCTAACAAAGATCTTCTAGGATAGGGCTTAGAAGGTGTACCTGGGTCTCCACATCCTGCTGGATGGTGAGAAACTACAATTAGCTTCTATGCCTTTGGGCTTTGATCGGGGGAGGGGAAAATGAGAAATTCCCACTCACTAGTAAGTGATGTGAGGATAGAGCACATATGGTGAGAAGAGAGGAGAGGACTCAGTTGGGATGTCCTCCTAGCATCAAGCAGTCAGTCAACGCCTACTGTCCAGCTTCACATTAAAAATCGGTTACTTGGACAAGAAACAGTGAAGCTGCCAATCTGCTTGGAACATTATCCCAATATAGTAGGGAGTTCCAACAGAACAAGGGTGGAAGAGGGAATTATTTAAACTTAGCCACTGAACCCATTATTTTCAATTGTAAAAATTGTTGAAGTAATGTTGAACAGCTTCCGTATGTTTGCAGTGTGTAACATCTGTTAGCCAGCTCACCCTTCCCCTTGAGATGACCACCCAAACATTTAAAATCCTATTTATTTTCAAAACAGATATAGTCATCTCTGAGAAAAAAAGATATCCTTTCTCAGCATCTAACAGACATCTTCCAGCTGTGCCAGATACCATGTCCATAATTCTGAGCTCCCCAGCGTCATATTGGGTCGGGGGGAGGGGGTTGCCCCAAAGATGCGCTGGGGAATCCACTTCGGAAATTCCCAGGTAAGGTTTGCATGGCAATTGCTAGAAGTGCAAACATCCCCTGGGCAATTGTCCTGCACCGGGGACCATCGAAAAATGCGATTTAAATCGCAATCTTTGGGTTTTCCGACTGGGTTACACCAATAGTTAGCAGAAAAAGTTAGCAGGATTAAAACTTCTTCTAACTTCTGGGTAACTATTATACAGAACCAGACCAAACCCCCATAGGACTCCCCCCACACCTCCGACCTCCCAATGAATTCCTCCCACCCCCTGACTAACCGCCCCCATGGGACTTCCCCCCACCAACTACCACACTCACTGGACTCTCCCAACGTCCAACCCCCCCAGGGTCTCCTCACATCCCTGACTACCCCCCCCCCGTGGGACTCACCCACCTCCCCAACCCTCCACGGGTCAACCCCACCCACTACCCCACCCATGGGCCTCCCCCAACCTCCAACTCCCCCACCCCAGGGGTCACCTTCGAACCCCAATTATCCCCTCCACCACAGGATTCCCACCCCCACAAGGATTATTTCCCCCTCCCACAACTCCAACAAGGATTCTTCCCCCACCCCCACCAGACCCAACCCTCACCCACAAGACCCCAGAGCTGAGCCGAGGCCCAACACACTGCCGCAACCCCCACCCCACTAAGGCCTGACCCCACCCCCCAATCCCTACCCTCCCCAGGCCCGATTCCCCACCGAGACCCAATACCCTCCAACCTCCAACCACTCCCTCTGACCCCCTCCTGAACTCCAATGACGCCTACCTCTGATCCCCCATCCCAACCTCCGATCCCCCATCCCGACCTCCAAGCTCCCCTACTCCCGAAATCCTATCCACTTACCTGAGACACTTACCTTCCCTCTGGCCTGAACAGGACCTTTAAATTTCAATGGGCCTTTAAACTTGCCTGGTTTATGGCAGCGAATGCCGTTAAAAAGAGGGTGTGGCCTCCTTACTTTCAACTCATCTGCACTCCAATGCTAGGCCCGAGGATGCGCTGCACTGCCTGGATCTCACCCGGCCTGAGTCGGCAGGTCGGGCAAGGTAAGACATCAATTAAGATAGGAAATTGGGCACGGAGTGGCAATCCGCGCTGATAGCCACTCCAAGGAAGTTCAGGCCGCATGACTTCTTCTTGGCTCTTTCTCTTCCTTTTAGTGCCTTGATTTTAAAGGAATTCCCATTGGGCGACAATAGTAGATCAGATTAAAACAGTGACAATACAATCTTAGCTGTGTTCCTGAGAAGCAGTTCAGTTTTAAAATTAATTTAAGCTGTTACAAAAACATGTCTATGGCTTGGTCAAAGCAATAGTTTCCAATCTTTCTACAAACAGTTCAGGATTTTCATAATGAACTGTATAAAGTTTCACTTTCTGTGGGAGACTGATAAAATTACAACCAACTTCACTCCCTCTCAGAAATGCTTGATGATCAAGCCATTGTACAAACATAAGCAACCACAGTGGAAACATTTAAGGCATCTCAATCTAGTTTTAAATAGGAATGGCTCCATAAACTTCAAGATAAAAGCAAAATACTGCGGATGCTGGAAATCTGAAACAAAAACAGAAAATGCTGGAAAAGTTCAGCAGGTCTGGCATCATCTGTGGAGAGAGAAACAGGGTTAACATTTCGAGTCTATATGGCCCTTCTTCACTCTGGAGAAGAGTCATATGGACTCGAAATGTTAACTCTGTTTCTCTCTCCACAGATGCTGCCAGACCTGCTGAGTTTTAGCAGCATTTTCTGTTTTTGTTCCATGAACTTCAGCTCAATCAAATGCCTGTATCCCAGCACCAAGCCCTACTCACCCATCATCCAGGTCCTCGCTAATCAATACTGACTCTTGGTTTTCCTATGTCTCCAATTTATAATCCTCTTCCTCCTGTTTGAAGCCATTCACAGTCCTGCATGCCCGCACATTTGTAACCTCCTCCAGTCCTATACCAACAAACTCCCATTGACAACCATGCCTTCAGCATCGAGGCCTCACACACTGACATTCTCTCCGCTTCCCTCTCAGACACTCCTTAAAATTCCCGTACGACCAAACAATTAATAACCCCTCCTCATATCTCCTTCTTTAGATTGGAGGACATTTTTGACAGATTGTGCCTATATGAAGCTATTTGATATGCTTTACTATATTAAAAGGGACTATATAAATGTTGATTGTTGATATTGTTTTGTCAATTCAAATTCATTTTCTTGGTGTTCGTACTGAAGATCTCACACTTTAATCAGAAAAATATATAGTGATTTTATGCAATAGTTTCATACCATGAAAAAATAATACAGTGGGAATGCTAAAATTGCATTGAGCCAAAATTGGATATTTCCTTTGATTGTGACTTAATGAGAAACCACCAGGTGTTCATTGATATAGAGTTTAGTCACAGAATCACAAGGTTAAGCCAGTAGGCAGTGATGGATGAGATTTTCCTCCTAATCGCTGATTAAGGATAAGGTAATCAATAATTAAAAGGGAATGGTAGCATTGTGTTATGCTACTGGACTATTATCACAGAAACCTGCTCCAATGAGCCAAAGACACAAATTCAAATCCCACCACAAACACTCCTAATGAGTCAGAGCCGCCTGATAAAAAGCAGGCTCACATGAATATTATGACACAGGCAAAGTCTCACAGGATAACTGACACCAACTTGCCAAGCCTCCTCCAAACCCATGACCTCTACTATTGTACGATTTTTGGATTCGGGGCCACAGATGCCTAAATAGGCCGTCGACTAGCCAGTAATTTTAAGATGGTTTATTAAGTTTGTGAAGAAGCAACAGTTTATATATGATACATTAACTAATTAGACAGAAAAAGTATACAACCCATGACAGCTGTGGCTTACTGGTCCCAGGCAGCAGACAAGTTGTTGGCACAGAATGTGCTGATCTCATCCCCCTCCTCATCCATCTGAAGAAGGCAGCAGCCCAACGAGCACTGCCACCTCAGCAGCATATGATCCCTCAGCAGGACCACTCCAGCACCCCCAGCTCTTACCATCAGTATAACCCCAATCTATATACGTTTTTTGGGGGGCTGGTAGCTTACCCAGTGTCAATGATCTATCTAACTATTCTGATCAATACAGGACAGGTACTCAAAACGTCAGGGTGGTTACCGGCCCCTTGTGTGTCAACCTGCTCAAGGTCAGCTTTTTAGTTTACATCTTGCTGAAGGTCATGTCCTGGCCCTTTCTAAACACATGAATAAATAAGGGGTTACAGAAGACGCCATTCCATCAGCTTAGGAATGTCAACATGGCAGCCTGAACTAAGAACTGTTTGGAGGTTAAAATGTTTAGAAATCCTGTTTCCTTAGAGAGAATAAATGCAGTGTAGAAAATCCTATCAAGGTTCTATAATATGTAGAAAATACCTGTTTATTCAAGACCCCAATTTCTTACACTACCTAGGACAAGGGCAGCAGATAGATGGGAACATCACCATTTGGAAGTTCCTCTTCAAGTCACTCACCATCCTGACTTGGGAATATATCGCCGTTTCTTCACTGTCGCTGGGTCAAAATCCTGGATCTCCCTCCCTAACAGCACAGTGGGTGTACCTACACCACATGGACTGCAGTGGTTCAAGAAGGCAGCTCACCACCATCTTCTCAAGGGCAACTAGGCGAGGGCAACAAATGCTGGCCCAGTCAGCGAAGCCCACATCCTGTCAGCAAATTTAAAAAACTCACAGAGAACTATCCCAGCAAGGAGTCAATCCCTTAGTGGGGGAGCAAATTGGCAAAGAGAAAAAAAGTGTTTTAGTATTCCCATATTTAGTACATAATAAAAATTATAACTTAACTTGTAATCAAGCCTTGACTTTCAAAATCTAGACGAATTATCTTTGGAGAGAAAAAACTGCAAACTAATTGACAAAATCTTTTTTCGAATTTTTATTCACTGAAGCCAAATTTTCATCAGTTAATCAAGAGGGAAGGGTTCGGAGAAAGCATTTACAAGGAATGTGTTTTATATATACATATACATAATGAATAAAATCTTGCATTTATATAGCGCCTTTCAAAACCTCAGGGTGTCACAAATTACTGCACAGACCATGACATATGAAATGTGGCAGTCAATACAGATACAGCAATGAGATCAATGATCCAATAATTTGTTTGAGTTATGTTGGTTGAAGGATGAATTTTGACAAAGACACTGGGAGGTCTCCCCTGCTCTTTTTTAAATATTGTCATACGGTATTTCACCTTCACAGGGCATGGTAAGCAGAGCTTCAATTTGACGCCTCACTTAAAAGACTGCACCTCCAACAGTGGAGCACTCACTCAGCACTGCATTGCAAAAATCAACCTATAATATGAACTGGAATTTTAACTTTGACCCACTGGCAACTGGGGAGCCTGGCACAGGACAGGGGACCCGGAGGTTTCAGCAGCATGGCTGTCAGTGCCTTTTTCAATCAGCCATTGCATTTACATCCAACTTCCAGGCTTCTCAATAAATTAGCATAAATGGGTGTGATGATGAGCCATGAGTTGGTTTCAGTGAAATAGTTAAAGGGACCCTCATTGTCCAGGTGTTTCACCAAAGCAGGAAACTGTAGCAATGGACTCACAACATTGCAACACAGCACTTCACTTCACTGGTGCTCATTTCGAGCTAATGCTGCAGGCTGTAAAGGCCTTCAGGGAGGTTCTGTTCTCTGTCGACAGAAGAACAAGATGACATGGCTGGAAATCACTGAGGTCAGCAGCAGAAGTGTGATACCATGTCCCTGGCTACAGTGTTAAAAGTTTAATGACCTGTAAGGTGGTGAAGAGTGAAAGGTGGGTGGCCTGGCATATTCAATTATATCCTGATGTGTTTCTAACCTAACCCCAACACTACCCCCACCCCACCTCACTCTGCCTTCCCAAGCCTACTCCTCACATCACTTCTCATACCAACTTAACTTGCAGGGTGCACCCATTCCTCTCTATCTAGACACCTTCTCACACCTCTGCCTGATTATCCACCACTGACACTCACCCTCATCTTAATGCAATGTCATACCAATCCCTCACAGTGACCATCCACAAATGTGATCCACCCATCCACTCAACACACCCCATTACTCCCACTCTTTGGTTCCTTCTTTCCCTCCTTGAGGAAGAGAACACAAAAATCCAGGGAGAGGCAGAGAACCAGAGCAGGCCCTGCAGCAATCTTCATACTGACGGCTGCAGAGCAGACAGTGCTGGAGATGATTCATCTTGGTGTCCCCATGGCAATGGAGGTCTCTCAGCTAACTGGTGATAGAATGAAATATCATAGTCACATGGCTTACAACACTCATTCATGTTGACTTTACATCAACAGCCAGTGAAACATAATCATGATGACTAACACCTTATCTTGACAATTCTAAATCACGTCTTTCAGCACTCATCGGCCCATCAAGCATCCATCATGAGGTGGTGCAGAAAGAGGATGAAGATTCCTCAGCTGAGGTCACTCACTTTGAATATGTATCTTTGCATGACTCATGTGCACCCTCCACCAATTACACCTCAGTGGGACAGGAAAATCACCTAGCTGGGGTTTCACATGGCATCTGACACATCACAAATGAGCAGGAGAAGACGGGAAATACAGGAACAGCAGTGGAAAGACCCCTCAGAGACCACAGGATGCTCCCAGCTCTGCCTCGCTAGACACAACGCCAAACCTGGTGGCTGATGAAGAGGACAATTCTGGAACAGCAGCACAAAACAGGAGAGGTGCACTCAGCCTTGCCAGCTGCACAGAGCGTGTGTGTAGAGAGGTTGGAGGAGTCTGTTTCCAACACAGGTGCCGTGATGTCGCAGGCTTTTGTGATGATATCTGCATCCATAGAGCATCAGATGCAATTAAACGAGTGCATGCTGGCCCTGACCAATACTTTGGTTAGAATGCCACCTTAAGTAGAGTTGATGAAACCTATCCTTCATCATTCAGTGTCTCACTGAAGTGCAAAAAGTGCTCTCCAGTTCATTGCTATAGGGAACTGTGGTGGGTAGGTGTAGTGGGAGGGAATAAGCATGAACGCAAGAGAGCACAAGAGAGAGGGAACACGAGAGAGAGCACGAGAGCAGGCACGAGGTTGAGAGTGAGCGAGTGTGAGAGTGAGGGGGCATGAGAGCTAGAGTGAGCAAATGCGAGAAACAGCGAACGAGAGAGACAGCGAGCGCGAGAGAGAGCGAGCGCGAGAGAGCGAGCGCGAGAGACAGCGAGCACGAGAGACAGCGAGCGCGAGAGACAGTGAGCACGAGAGACAGCGAACACGAGCGACAGCGAGCGAGAGAGACAGCGAGCGCGAGAGACAGCGAGCGCGAGAGACAGCAAGCACAAGAGAGAGCGAGTGCAAGACAAAGAAAGCACGAGTGAGAGCGAGCACGAGAGACAGCGAGTGTGAGAGACAGCGAGTGTGAGAGACAGCGAGCGCATGAGACGGCAAGTGCAGGAGAGAGAATGAGTGCGACAGAGAGCGCGTGTGACAGAGACCAAGTGCAAGCCAGCAACAGTGGCCGCGAGCCAGTGAGAGCGAGCGTGGGAGAGAGCAAGAATGAGCATGAGAGCGAGGGAGCACAAATGCGAGCAAGAGCACCAGAGTGAGACAGAACACCAGAGCGAGAGAGAGTGTGAGAGCGAGAGAGAGAGGAGCAGAGCGAGAACGAGCATCAGAGCGAGAGGGAAGACCAGAACGAGAGACAGCGCCAGAGCGAGAGAGAGAGCTCCAGAATGAGCGCGAGGGGGAGCACCAGAAAGAGCGCCAGAGAGAGCGCCAGGCGGAGCGCCAGGCTGAGCGCCAGGGGGAGCGCCAGGCGGAGCCCAGAGAGAACACCAGGCGGAGCGCCAGAGAGAGCGCCAGGGGGAGCGCCAGTCAGAGCGCCGGGGGAGCAGAAGAGGGAACACAAGAGGGAGCATGAAAGCGAGTGAGCGCATGAAAGACTGAGCGCATGAGAGAGCAAGTGCGGGAGAGAGGGAGCGCTGATTTGAGCGAGCACGGGAGAGATTGAGCATGGGAGAGAGCGAGTGTGAGTGCCTGAGAGTGAGTGAGACCATGTGAGAGAGAGCGTGGGAGAGTGTGAGAGTGGGTGAGAGCGAGCAAGAGTGCGCGAGAGCGAGTGACAGCGCGAGAGTGAGTGAGAGTACGCGAGAGTGAGAGAGAGTGAGAGTGAGAGTGAGCAAGTGTGGGAGAGAGTGAGCATGAGAGAGAGTGAGCATGAGAAAGAGTGAGCATGGGAGAGAGCAAATGTAGGAGAGAGCAAGAACGAGCACAAGAGTGAGCGAGCACGAGAGCGTGAGAGCGCAAGAGCATGTGAGAGCAAGAGAGAGCACCAGAGTGAGAGAGAACACAAGGGTGAGAGGGAGCGCCAGTGTGAGAGGGAGCGCCAGTGTGAGAGGGAGTGCCAGTGTGAGAACGAGAAGGAGCACCAGAGCGAGAGAGAGTGCCAGGGTGAGAGGAAGCACCAGAGACAGCGCGAGAGGGAGCACCAGAGAGAGCACACGAGAGGGAGCGCCAGAGAGAGCGAGGGCAAGCGCAAGAGAGTGCGAGCGTGAGAGAAAGCGAGAGCGATAGCGAGTGACAGTGCAAGAGTGAGTGAGAGCATGCGAGGACGAGAGGGAGAGAGAGCGAGCGTGGGGGAGAGCGAGCCTGGGGGAGAGCGAGCCTGGGGAGAGCGAGCCTGGGGAGAGCGAGCCTGGGGAGAGCGAGCCTGGGGGAGAGCGAGCCTGGGAGAGAGCGAGCCTGGGGGAGAGCGAGCCTGGGGGAGAGCGAGCCTGGGAGAGAGCGAGTGTGGGGAGAGCGAGTGTGGGGGAGAGCGAGTGTGGGGGAGAGCGAGCCTGGGGGAGAGCGAGCCTGGGGGAGAGCGAGCCTGGGGGAGAGCGAGCCTGGGAGAGAGCGAGTGTGGGGAGAGCGAGTGTGGGGGAGAGCGAGTGTGGGGGAGAGCAAGCCTGGGGGAGAGCGAGCCTGGGGGAGAGCGAGCGTGGGGGAGAGCGAGCGTGGGGGAGAGCGAGCGTGGGGGAGAGCGAGCGTGGGGGAGAGCGAGCCTGGGGGAGAGCGAGCCTGGGGGAGAGCGAGCCTGGGGGAGAGCGAGCCTGGGGGAGAGCGAGCCTGGGGGAGAGCGAGCGTGGGGGAGAGCGAGCCTGGGGGAGAGCGAGCGTGGGGGAGAGCGAGCCTGGGGGAGAGCGAGCGTGGGGGAGAGCGAGCCTGGGGGAGAGCGAGCCTGGGGGAGAGCGAGCCTGGGGGAGAGCCTGGGGGAGAGCGAGCGTGGGGGAGAGCGAGCGTGGGGGAGAGCCTGGGAGAGAGCGAGCGTGGGGGAGAGCGAGCCTGGGGGAGAGCGAGCCTGGGGGAGAGCCTGGGGGAGAGCGAGCGTGGGGGAGAGCGAGCGTGGGGGAGAGCCTGGGGGAGAGCGAGCCTGGGGGAGAGCGAGCCTGGGGGAGAGCGAGCCTGGGGGAGAGCGTGGGGGAGAGCGAGCCTGGGGAGAGCGAGCCTGGGGGAGAGCCTGGGGGAGAGCGAGCCTGGGGGAGAGCGAGCCTGGGGGAGAGCCTGGGGGAGAGCGAGCCTGGGGGAGAGCCTGGGGGAGAGCGAGCCTGGGGGAGAGCGAGCCTGGGGGAGAGCGAGCGTGGGGGAGAGCGAGCCTGGGGGAGAGCGAGCGTGGGGGAGAGCGAGCCTGGGGGAGAGCGAGCCTGGGGGAGAGCGAGCCTGGGGGAGAGCCTGGGAGAGAGCGAGCCTGGGGGTGAGCGAGCCTGGGGGAGAGCGAGCCTGGGGGAGAGCGAGCCTGGGGGAGAGCCTGGGGGAGAGCGAGCCTGGGGGAGAGCGAGCCTGGGGGAGAGCGTGGGGGAGAGCGAGCCTGGGGAGAGCGAGCCTGGGGGAGAGCCTGGGGGAGAGCGAGCCTGGGGAGACGACCTGGGGCGAGCCTGGGGGAGAGCCTGGGGGAGAGCGAGCCTGGGGGAGAGCGAGCCTGGGGGAGAGCGAGCCTGGGGGAGAGCCTGGGGAGAGCGAGCGTGGGGGAGAGCGAGCCTGGGAGAGAGCGAGCCTGGGGGAGAGCCTGGGGGAGAGCGAGCGTGGGGGAGAGCGAGCCTGGGGGAGAGCGAGCCTGGGGGAGAGCGAGCCTGGGGGAGAGCGAGCCTGGGGGAGAGCGAGCGTGGGGGAGAGCGAGCCTGGGGGAGAGCGAGCGTGGGGGAGAGCGAGCCTGGGGGAGAGCGAGCCTGGGGGAGAGCGAGCCTGGGGGAGAGCGAGCCTGGGGGAGAGCGAGCCTGGGGGAGAGCGAGCCTGGGGGAGAGCGAGCCTGGGGGAGAGCGAGCCTGGGGGAGAGCGAGCCTGGGGGAGAGCGAGCCTGAGGAGAGCGAGCCTGGGGGAGAGTGAGCCTGGGGGAGAGCCTGGGGGAGAGCGAGCCTGGGGGAGAGCGAGCCTGGGGGAGAGCGAGCCTGGGAGAGAGCGAGCGTGGGGGAGAGCGAGCGTGGGGGAGAGCGAGCCTGGGGGAGAGCGAGCCTGGGAGAGAGCGAGCCTGGGGGAGAGTGAGCCTGGGGGAGAGCGAGCGTGGGGGAGAGCGAGCGTGGGGGAGAGCGAGCCTGGGGGAGAGCGAGCCTGGGAGAGAGCGAGCCTGGGGGAGAGCGAGCCTGGGGGAGAGCGAGCCTGGGGGAGAGCGAGCCTGGGGGAGAGTGAGCCTGGGGGAGAGCGAGCGTGGGGGAGAGCGAGCCTGGGGGAGAGCGAGCCTGGGGGAGAGCGAGCCTGGGGGAGAGCCTGGGGGAGAGCGAGCCTGGGGGAGAGCGAGCCTGGGGGTGAGCGAGCCTGGGGGAGAGCGAGCCTGGGGGAGAGCGAGCCTGGGGGAGAGCGAGCCTGGGGGAGAGCGAGCCTGGGGGAGAGCGAGCGTGGGAGAGAGCGAGCCTGGGGGAGAGCGAGCCTGGGGGAGAGCGAGCCTGGGGGAGAGCCTGGGGGAGAGCGAGCCTGGGGGAGAGCGAGCCTGGGAGAGAGCGAGCCTGGGGGAGAGCGAGCCTTGGGGGAGAGTGAGCCTGGGGGAGAGCGAGCCTGGGGGAGAGCGAGCCTGGGGGAGAGCGAGCCTGGGGGAGAGCGAGCGTGGGGGAGAGCGAGCCTGGGGGAGAGCGAGCCTGGGGGAGAGCGAGCCTGGGGGAGAGCGAGCGTGGGGGAGAGCGAGCCTGGGGGAGAGCGAGCCTGGGGGAGAGCGAGCCTGGGGAGAGCGAGCCTGGGGGAGAGCGAGCCTGGGGGAGAGCGAGCGTGGGGGAGAGCGAGCCTGGGGGAGAGCGAGCCTGGGGGAGAGCGAGCCTGGGGGAGAGCCTGGGGGTGAGCGAGCCTGGGGGTGAGCGAGCCTGGGGGAGAGCGAGCCTGGGAGAGAGCGAGCCTGGGGAGAGAGCGAGCCTGGGGGAGAGCGAGCCTGGGGGAGAGCGAGCCTGGGGGTGAGCGAGCCTGGGGGTGAGCGAGCCTGGGGGAGAGCGAGCCTGGGGGAGAGCGAGCCTGGGGGAGAGCGAGCCTGGGGGAGAGCGAGCCTGGGGGAGAGCGAGCCTGGGGGAGAGCGAGCCTGGGGGAGAGCGAGCCTGGGGGAGAGCGAGCCTGGGGGAGAGCGAGCCTGGGAGAGAGCGAGCGTGGGGGAGAGCGAGCGTGGGGGAGAGCGAGCCTGGGGGAGAGCGAGCCTGGGAGAGAGCGAGCCTGGGGGAGAGCGAGCCTGGGGGAGAGCCTGGGGGAGAGCGAGCCTGGGGGAGAGCGAGCCTGGGGGTGAGCGAGCCTGGGGGAGAGCGAGCCTGGGGGAGAGCCTGGGGGAGAGCGAGCCTGGGGGAGAGCGAGCCTGGGGGTGAGCGAGCCTGGGGGAGAGCGAGCCTGGGGGAGAGCGAGCCTGGGGGAGAGCGAGCCTGGGGGAGAGCGAGCCTGGGGAGAGAGCGAGCCTGGGGGAGAGCGAGCCTGGGGGAGAGCGAGCGTGGGAGAGAGCGAGCCTGGAAGCGAGCACGGGGAGAGCGAGCCTGGGGGTGAGCGAGCCTGGGGGAGAGCGAGCCTGGGGGAGAGCCTGGGGGAGAGCGAGCCTGGGGGAGAGCCTGGGGGAGAGCGAGCCTGGGGGAGAGCGAGCCTGGGGGAGAGCGAGCCTGGGGGAGAGCGAGCCTGGGAGAGAGCGAGCCTGGGAGAGAGCGAGCCTGGGGAGAGCCTGGGGGAGAGCGAGCCTGGGGGAGAGCGAGCCTGGGGGAGAGCGAGCCTGGGGGAGAGCGAGCCTGGGGGAGAGCGAGCCTGGGGGAGAGCGAGCCTGGGGGAGAGCGAGCCTGGGGGAGAGCGAGCCTGGGGGAGAGGGGACCTGGGGGAGAGCGAGCGTGGGGGAGAGCGAGCGTGGGGGAGAGCGAGCCTGGGAGAGAGCGAGCCTGGGGAGAGTG
>NC_135881.1:132161238-132436264 GCF_964194155.1 Cetorhinus maximus
GGCAAGTGCAGGAGAGAGAATGAGTGCGACAGAGAGCACGTGTGACAGAGAGCGAGTGTGACAGAGAGCGAGTGTGACAGAGACCAAGTGCAAGCCAGCAACAGTGACCGCGAGCCAGTGAGAGCGAGCGTGGGAGAGAGCAAGAATGAGCACGAGAGCGAGGGGAGCACAAACGCGAGCAAGAGCACCAGAGTGAGACAGAACACCAGAGCGAGAGAGAGTGTGAGAGCGAGAGAGAGAGCAGCAGAGCAAGAAAGACCGTCAGAGCGAGAGGGAAGACCAGAACGAGAGACAGCGCCAGAGCGAGAGAGAGAGCTCCAGAATGAGTGCGAGGGGGAGCACCAGAGAGAGCACCAGGCGGAGCGCCAGAGAGAGCACCGGGGGAGCGCCAGGGGGAGCGCCAGAGAGAGCGCCAGAGAGAGCGCCAGGGGGAGTGCCAGGGGGAGCGCCAGGGGGAGCACAAGATGGAGCACAAGAGGGAGCATGAAAGCGAGTGAGCGCATGAAAGACTGAGCGCATGAGAGAGCAAGCGCGGGAGAGAGCGAGTGTGAGTGCCTGAGAGTGAGTGAGACCATGTGAGAGAGAGCGTGGGAGAGTGCGAGAGTGGGTGAGAGCGAGCAAGAGTGCGCGAGGGCACGGGGGAGAGGGAGTGAGCGCTGGGGAGAGTGAGCACGAGAGAGAGCAAGCGTGGGAGAGAGCAAGCGTGGGAGAAATCGAGTGTGGGAGAAAGCGAGCGTGGGGGAGAGCGAGCCTGGGAGAGAATGAGCCTGGGGGAGAGCGTGGGAGAGAGAAAGTGTGGGAGAGAGCAAGAATGAGCACAAGAGCGAGCGAGCACGAGAGCGCTCTCAGCGCAAGAGCAAGAAAGAGCGCCAGAGTGAGAGAGAACACAAAATGCGAGAGGAAGTGCAAGGGTGAGAGGGAGCGCCAGTGTGAGAGGGAGCACGAGTGCGAAAGTGAGAGAGAGCATCAGAGCGAGAGAGAGTGCCAGGGTGAGAGGGAGCACCAGGGTGAGTGAAAGTGCCAGAGCGAGCGTGAGAAGGAGCACCAGAGGGAGCACGCGAGGGGCGCCAGAGAGAGTGAGAGCAAGTGCAAGAGAGAGCGAGCGCAAGCACGAGAGAGAGTGAGCACGAGCACGAGAGAGAGCGTGAGCAAGTGTGAGAGAGAGCGAGAGTGAGTGACAGCGCGAGAGTGAGCGACAGCACACGAGAGTGAGAGGGAGAGAGAGTGAGAGTGAGCAAGCGTGAGAGACAGTGAGCGTGAGAGAGAGCGAGCATGGGAGAGAGCGAGCGTGGGAGAGAGCGAGCGTGGGAGAGAGCGAGCGTGGGAGAGAGCGAGCGTGGGAGAGAGCGAGCGTGGGAGAGAGCGAGTGTGGGAGAGAATGAGCATAGGAGAGAGCAAGTGTGGGAGAGAGCAAGAATGAGAACAAGAGCGAGTGAGCACAGGAGCGTGAGAGCGCAAGAACAAGCGAGAACAAGGGAGAGCGCCAGAGTGAGAGAGAGCACAAGGGTGAGAGGGAGCACCAGTGCGAGTGGAAGCGCCAATGCGAGAGTGAGAGGGAGCACCAGAGTGAGAGAGAGTGTGAGGGTGAGAGTGCACGCCAGGGCAAATGAAAGTGCCAGAGCGAGTGTGAGAGGGAGCGCCAGAGAGAGTATGACAAGGGGTGCAAGAGGAAGCAAGCGTGAGTGTGAGAGTGAGCCTGAGAGTGAGAGTGAGTGCGAGAGTGAATGTGGGAGAGAGTGAGAATGAATGTGAGAGAGAGCGAGAGCAAGCACGAGAGAGAGGAAGAATGAGCACGAGAGAGAGCGTGAGCGAGAGCGAGCATGAGAGAGAGTGACAGCAACTGCGAGAGAGAGCAAGAATGACCACGAGAGGGAGCATGAAAGAGAGCGAGCGCGAGGGAGAGCGAGAGTGGGTGCGAGAGAGAACGGGCACAACAGAGAACGGGCACGAGAGAAAAGGAGCGCGAGAGAGAAAGAGCGCGAGAGAGAAAAGGCCTTAGTGAGAACAAACATAAAAGAGAACAAGCGCAAAAGGATGTGCATGAGAGAGAACGGGCGCAAGAGAGAACGAGTGCAAGAGGGTGAGTGAGCACAAGAGAGAACGAGTGCAGGGGAGAGCGAGCAAGGGGGAGAGCGAGCGTGCACGGGAAAGCATGTACACGGGAGAAAGCGTGCACGGGAGAGAGTGAGTGTGAGTGCAAGAGCGCAAGAGCGAGCGCTGAAGTAAGAGAGACCACCAGAGCGAGCAAGAGCGCCAGATGGGACACCAGAGCGAGCACAGGAGAGACTGAGTGCAGAAGAGAGCGAGCACGGGAGGGAACGAGTGTGGGAGGACAAGCACAGGAGGGAACGAGCGTAAGAAGGAGTGCACGCAGGAGAGAGCACACGTGAGCGAGCGATAGCGCATGAGAGTGAGCGAGAACGCGCGAGAGGGAGAGTGAGCGTTGGAGAGAGCGAGCATGGGAGACAGCAAGTGCGGGAGAGAGCGAGTGCAGGAGAGAACGAGAATGAGCGAGGGTATGATAGTTTGAGAGCGCCAGAGTGAGCTAGAGCGCCAGAGTGAGTGAGAGCGCCACAGCGAGGGAGAGCACCAAAGCGAGCGCAAGAGGGAGCACAAGCAAGCGGAAGAGAGAACAAGTGCGAGGGAAAATGAACGCAAGAGAGAACAGGTGTGAGGGAGAATGAGCGCAAGGGAGGATGAGCATGAGAGAGAACGAGTGCAGGAGAGAGCAAGTGTGGGAGAGAGCGAGTGTGGGAGAGAGCAAGCACAGGAGAGAGTGAGAGCGCGGAAGAGCTCAAGAGCATGGGAGCGAGAACGAGCAAGAATGAGGGTGAGCACAGGAGAGGGCGAGAGCGAGCGAGAGCAGGAGGGCAGATGAGCCCAAGGGTGGGCGATCGCAAGAGTGAGAGAGGGCAAGCACAGGAGAGGGCAAGCACTGGAGTGGGTGAGTGCGGGAGAGGGTGACCGCAGGTGAAAGCAAGCAAGAGAGTGAGGGAGAGCAAGAGAGTGAGGGAGAGCAAGAGCGATCATGAGAGTGAGCGAGAGCCAGCAAGTAGAAGAACAAGCATGGGTGAGGGCGAACGCAGGGGAGAGTGAGCAAATGGGAGAATGAATGAGCGGGAGGGAGTGAGCAAGAGCGCGAGGGCGAGCGAGAGCAATTGAGAACACGAGAGAGACAATGAGAGCGAGAGAGAGCGCTAGAGAGGGTAAGAGCGAGAGTGAGCTCGAGGGAGAGCGAGAGTGGGTGCGAGAGAGAAAGGGCACGAGAGAGAAAAGGCCTTAGTGAGAATGAGCACGAGTGAGAACGAGCATGAAGGACAACAAACGCAAAAGAGCACAAGCGTAAAAGAGAATAAGTGCGGAAGGATGAGCACGAGAGAGAAGAAGCACAAGAGAGAATGTGCGCAAGAGGGTGAGTGAGCACCAGAGAGAACAGGCACAAGAGAGAAGGAGCGCAAGAGAGAATGTGCGCAAGAGGGTGAGTGAGCACGAGAGAGCGCGAGTGGAAGAGAGCTAGCGAGAGTGTATGTGGGAGAGAGCGAGCGCAGGGGAAAGCGAACGAGGGGGAGAGTGAGCGAGGGGGAGATCGAGGGGGAGAGCGTGCGCGGGAGAGAGCGTGTGTGGGAGAGAACATGCGTGGGAGAGAGTGAGCGGGAGTGCAAGAGTGCAAGAGCGAGCGCTGAAATGAGAGAGAGCACCAGAGCAAGCAAGAGATGGGGCGCCAGAGCGAGTGCAGGACATACCGAGCGCAGGGGAGAGCGAGCACGGGAGGGAGCGAGCGTGGGAGGGAGCGAGCGCGAGAGAGAGCAAGCATGAGAGGGAGTGCACGCGGGAGAGAGCATGGGAGAGCAAGCAATAGCGCATGAGAGTGAGTGAGAACATGCAAGAGGGGGAGTGAGTGTGCAAGAGGGAGAGCGGGTGCAGGAGAGAGCGAGCGTGGGAGAGAGCGAGCATGGGAGAGAGTGAGTGCAGGAGAGAATGAGAACTAGTGAGGGTATGATAGCACGAGAGCACCAGAGTGAGCGAGAGCACCACAGCGAGGGAGAGCACCAAAGTGAGCACAAGAGAGAACGAGAGTGAGAGAAAATGAGCGCGAGGGAGAACGAGCATGAGAGTGAACGAGCATGAGTGAGAATGAGTGCAGGAGGGAGCAAACGTGGGAGAGAGCGAGTGTAGGAGAGAGCCAGCGTGGGAGACACTGAGCGTGGGAGAGACTGAGCGCGGGAGAGAGCGAGCACAGGAGAGAGTGAGAGCGTGGGAGAGCTCAAGAGCATGGGAGCGAGAGTGAGGGTGAGCACAGGAGAGGGCGAGAGCACGAGGGCTGGTGAGCCTGAGGGCGGGCGATCACAAGAGCAGCAAGCGCAGGAGAGGGCAAGCGCTGGAGCTGACGAGTGCTGGAGAGGGCGAGTGCAGGAGAAGTTGAGCGTGGGTGACAGCAAGCAAGAGATTGAGGGAGAGTGAGAGCGATCATGAGAGTGAGCGAGAGTGAGCGAGTACAAGAACAAGCACGGTTGAGGGTGAACGCAGGGGAGAGCAAGCAAATGGGAGAACGAGTGAGTGGAAGAGAGTGAGCAAGAGTGCCAGAGCGAGCAAGAGCAAGTGAGAACGTGAGAGACAATGAGAGTGAGAGAGAGCGTAAGACAGGGTGAGAGCAAGAGAGGGTGAGAGAGGGTGAGAGAGAGTGAGAGTGAGAGACAGCAAGAGCGAGAGTGAGAGTGAGAGTGAGAGAGAGCGAGAGCGAGAGACAGTGAGAGCGAGAGAGAGTGAGACAGGGCAAGAGCGAGCGTGAGACAGGGCGAAAGCGAGCATGAGACAGAGCGAGAGCAAGCGCAAGACAGAGAGAGAACAAGCGCGAGACAGAGCAAGAGCGAGGGCGAGACAGAGCGAGAGCGAGACAGAGCGAGAGCGAGACAGAGCGAGAGCGAGGGCGAGACAGAGCGAGAGCGAGGGCAAGACAGAGCAAGAGCGAGGGTGAGACAGAGCGAGAGCGAGACAGAGCGAGAGCGAGACAGATCAAGAGCGAGATCGAGACAGAGCGAGAGCGAGACAGAGCGAGAGCGAGACAGAGCGAGAGCGAGACAGAGTGAGAGCGAGACAGAGCGAGAGCGAGAGCGAGACAGAGCGAGAGCGAGGGCAAGACAGAGCAAGAGCGAGGGTGAGACAGAGCGAGAGCGAGACAGAGCGAGAGCGAGATAGAGCGAGAGCGAGAGCGAGACAGAGCGAGAGCGAGGGCGAGACAGAGTGAGAGCGAGACAGAGCGAGGGCGAGACAGAGCGAGAGCAAGTGTGAGACAGAGCGAGAGCGAGGGTGAGACAGAGCGAGCGCAAGAGAGAATGAGCACAAGGGAGATCGAGGGAAGAGAGATCAAGTGGAAGAGAGGACAGGGGAAGAGGGACAGAATGCAAGAGAGAAACGACACGAGAGGGAAAGGGCACGAGGGGGAAAGGGCACGAGGGGGAAAGGGCACGAGGGGGAAAGGGCACGAGGGGGAAAGGGAACGAGGGGGAAAGGGCACGAGGGGGAAAGGGCACGAGGGGGAAAGGGCACGAGGGGGAAAGGGCATGAGGGGGGAAAGGGCATGAGGGGGAAAAGGTACAAGGGGTAAAGGGCACAAGAGAGAAAGGGCATGAGAGAACGAGCGTGAAAAAGAACGAGCGCAAAAGAGAAGAGAGACCGAGCGCAAGACAGAGCAAGAGCGAGAGCGAGACGGAGCGAGAGCAAGTGCGAGCCGGAGCGAGAGCGAGACAGAGCGAGAGCGAGAGCGAGACGGAGCGAGCGCAAGATGGAGTGAGAGCAAGCCCAAGACAGAGCGAGAGCGAGAGCGAGACGGAGCGAGTGCGAGCATGAGACGGAGCGAGTGCGAGATGGAGCGAGAGTGAACATGAGACAGAGTGAGAGCGAGACAGAGCAAGAGCGAGTGTGAGACGGAGCGAGCGGGAGAGCGAGCGTGAGACAGAGTGAGTGCGAGACGGAGTGAGAGCGAGAATGGAGTGAGAGCGAGAGCGAGACGAACCGAGAGCAAGTGCAAGACGGAGCGAGCGCAAGATGGAGTGAGAGTGAGCCCAAGACGGAGCGAGAGCGAGACGGAGCGAGTGCGAGCGTGAGACGGAGGGAGTGCAAGACAGAGCGAGAGTGAACGCAAGACGAGCGAGAGCGAGTGTGAGACGGAGTGAGCACGAGAGCGAGCGTGAGACAGAGTGAGCGCAAGACGGAGCGAGAGCGAGCGCGAGACAGAGCGTGAACGAGAGCGAGACAGAGCGAGAGTGAACGCGAGACGGAGCGAGAGTGAACGCGAGACGGAGCGAGAGCGAGGGCGAGACGGAGCGTGAACGAGAGCGAGAGCGAGCACGAGAGAGAATGAAAGCCAGTGCGAGACAGATCGAGAGCGAGAGCGCGAGAGAGAACGAGCGCGAAGCGAGATCGAGGGGAAGAGAGAACAGGGGAAGAGGGACAGAACGCAAGAGAGAAACGACACGAGGGGGAAAGGGCACGAGGGGGAAAAGGCACGAGGGGGAAAAGGCACGAGGGGGAAAAGGCACAAGGGGGAAAGGGCACGAGGGGGAAAAGGCACGAGGGGGAAAGGGCATGAGGGGGAAAGGGCACGAGGGGAAAAGACACGAGGGGGAAAGGGCACGAGGGGGAAAAGGCACGAGGGGGAAAGGGCACGAGGGGGAAAGGACACGAGGGGGAAAGGGCACGAGGGGGAAAGGACACGAGGGGGAAAGGCACGAGGGGGAAAGGACACGAGGGGGAAAGGGCACGAGGGGGAAAGGAAACGAGGGGGAAAGGGCACGAGGGGGAAGGGCACAAGGGGGAAGGGCACGAGGGGGAAAGGGCACGAGGGGGAAAAGGCACAAGGGGGAAAAGGCACGAGGGGGAAAAGGCACGAGGGGGAAAGGGCACAAGAGAGAAAGGGCATGAGAGAACGAGTGTGAAAGAGAACGAGCGCAAAAGAGAAGAGCGAGAGCAAGTGCGAGACGGGAGCGAGAGCGAGACAGAGCGAGAGCGAGATGGAGCGAGAGCGAGACGAACCGAGAGCAAGTGCGAGACGGAGCAAGCGCAAGATGGAGTGAGAGCGAGCCCAAGACGGAGCGAGTGCGAGCGTGGGACGGAGCGAGTGCGAGACGGAGCGAGAGTGAACGCGAGACGGAGCGAGAGCGAGACGGAGTGAGAGCGAGTGTGAGACGGAGTGAGCGCGAGAACGAGCGTGAGACAGAGTGAGCGCAAGAGCGAGCGTGAGACAGAGTGAGCGCAAGAGCGAGCGTGAGACAGAGTGAACGCGAGACGGAGCGAGAGCGAGACGGAGTGAGAGCGAGTGTGAGACGGAGTGAGCGCGAGAGCGAGCGTGAGACAGAGTGAGCGCAAGACGGAGCGAGAGCGAGACAGAGCGTGAATGAGAGCGAGACAGAGCGTGAACGAGAGCGAGACGAAGCGAGAACGAGGCGGAGCGAGAGCGAGCACGAGAGAGAATGAAAGCCAGTGCGAGACAGAGCGAGAGTGAGCATGAGGGAGAGTGAGAGCGCGAGAGAGAACGAGCGCGAAGCGAGATCGAGGGAAGAGAGATCAAGTGGAAGAGAGAACAAGCGGAAGAGGGATGGATCACGAGAGAGAAAGTACGCAAGAGAGAAAGAGAGCGAGAGAGAAAGAGCGCGAGAGGGAAAGGGCGCGAGAGGGAAAGGCCGCGAGAGGGAAAGGCCGCGAGAAGGAAAGGGCGCGAGAGAGAAAAGGCTCGAGAGAGAGAAAAGGCGCGAGAGGGAAAGGGCGCGAGAGGGAAAGGGCGCAAGAGGGAAAGGGCGCGAGAGGGAAAGGGCGCGAGAGGGAAAGGGCATGAGAGAACGAGCGTGAAAGAGAACGAGCGCAAAAGAGAAGAGAGAGACCAAGCGCAAGACAGAGCAAGAGCGAGAGCGAGACGGAGCGAGAGCAAGTTCGAGATGGAGTGAGAGCGAGAGCGAGACGGAGCGAGAGCGAGACGGAGTGAGAGTGAGCGCGAGACGGAGCGAGAGCGAGATGGAGCGAGAGCGAGAGCGAGACGGAACGAGAGCGAGACGGAGCGAGCGCAAGATGAAGTGAGAGCAAGCCCAAGACGGAGCGAGAGCGAGACGGAGCGAGTGCGAGCGTGAGACGGAGCGAGTGCGTGATGGAGCGAGAGTGAACGCGAGACGGAGTGAGAGCGAGACAGAGCAAGAGCGAGTGTGAGACGGAGCGAGCGCGAGAGCGAGCGTGAGACAGAGTGAGCGCGAGACAGAGTGAGAGCGAGATGGAGCGAGAGCGAGACGAACCGAGAGCAAGTGCAAGACGGAGCGAGCGCAAGATGGAGTGAGAGTGAGCCCAAGACGGAGCGAGAGCGAGACGGAGCGAGTGCGAGCGTGAGACGGAGGGAGTGCGAGACGGAGCGAGAGTGAACGCAAGACGGAGCGAGAGCGAGCGCGAGACAGAGCGTGAACGAGAGCGAGACAGAGCGAGAGTGAACGCGAGACGGAGCGAGAGCGAGCGCGAGACGGAGCGAGAGCGAGTGTGAGACGGAGCGTGAACGAGAGCGAGAGCGAGCACGAGAGAGAATGAAAGCCAGTGCGAGACAGAGCGAGAGCGAGCATGAGGGAGAGTGAGAGCGCGAGAGAGAACGAGTGCGAAGCGAGATCGAGGGAAGAGAGATCAAGTGGAAGAGAGAACAGGGGAAGAGGGACAGAACACAAGAGAGAAACGACACGAGGGGGAAAGGGCACGAGGGGGAAAAGGCACGAGGGGGAAAAGGCACGAGGGGGAAAGGGCACGAGGGGGAAAAGGCACGAGGGGTAAAGGGCACGAGGGGGAAAGGACACGAGGGGGAAAGGGCACGAGGGGGAAAGGGCACGAGGGGGAAAGGAAACGAGGGGGAAAGGGCACGAGGGGGAAAGGGCACGAGGGGGAAAGGGCACGAGGGGGAAAGGGCACGAGGCGGAAAGGGCACGAGGGGGAAAGGGCACAAGGGGGAAAAGGCACAAGGGGGAAAGGGCACGAGGGAGAAAAGGCACGAGGGGGAAAGGGCACAAGAGAGAAAGGGCATGAGAGAACGAGTGTGAAAGAGAACGAGCGCAAAAGAGAAGAGCGAGAGCAAGTGTGAGACGGAGCGAGAGCGAGACAGAGCGAGAACGAGATGGAGCGAGAGCGAGACAAACCGAGAGCAAGTGCGAGACGGAGCAAGCGCAAGATGGAGTGAGAGTGAGCCCAAGACGGAGCGAGAGCGAGACGGAGCGAGTGCGAGCGTGAGACAGAGTGAGCGCAAGAGCAAGTGTGAGACAGAGTGAGCGCAAGAGCGAGCGTGAGACAGAGTGAACGCGAGACGGAGCGAGAGCGAGACGGAGTGAGAGCGAGTGTGAGACGGAGTGAGCGCGAGAGCGAGCGTGAGACAGAGTGAGCGCAAGACGGAGCGAGAGCGAGACAGAGCGTGAACGAGAGCGAGACAGAGCGTGAACGAGAGCGAGACGGAGCGAGAACGAGGCGGAGCGAGAGCGAGCACGAGAGAGAATGAAAGCCAGTGCGAGACAGAGCGAGAGTGAGCATGAGGGAGAGTGAGAGCGCGAGAGAGAACGAGCGCGAAGCGAGTTCGAGGGGAAGAGAGATCAAGTGGAAGAGAGAACAAGCGGAAGAGGGATGGATCACGAGAGAGAAAGTACGCAAGAGAGAAAGAGAGCGAGAGAGAAAGAGCGCGAGAGGGAAAGGGCGCGAGAGGGAAAGGACGCGAGAGGGAAAGGGCGCGAGAGAGAAAGAGCGCGAGAGAGAAAGAGCGCGAGAGGGAAAGAGCGCGAGAGGGAAAGAGCGTGAGAGGAAAAGAGCGCGAGAGGGAAAGAGCGCGAGAGAGAAAGGGCGCAAGAGAGAAAGAGCGCGAGAGAGAAAGAGCACGAGAGAGAAAAGGCGCGAGAGGGAAAGGGCGCGAGAGGGAAAGGGCGCGAGAGAGAAAGAGCGCGAGAGGGAAAGGGCGCGAGAAGGAAAGGGCGCGAGAGAGAAAAGGCTCGAGAGAGAGAAAAGGCGCGAGAGGGAAAGGGCGCGAGAGGGAAAGGGCGTGAGAGGGAAAGGGTACAAGAGAGAAAGGGCATGAGAGAACGAGCGTGAAAGAGAACGAGTGCAAAAGAGAAGAGAGAGACCAAGCGCAAGACAGAGCAAGAGCGAGAGCGAGACGGAGCAAGAGCAAGTGCGAGATGGAGTGAGAGCGAGAGCGAGATGGAGCGAGAGCGAGACGGAGTGAGAGTGAGCGCGAGCTGGAGCGAGAGCGAGATGGAGCGAGAGCGAGAGCAAGACGGAGCGAGAGTGAGAGCGAGACGGAGCGAACGCAAGATGAAGTGAGAGCAAGCCCAAGACGGAGCGAGAGCGAGACGGAGCGAGTGCGAGCGTGAGACGGAGCGAGTGCATGATGGAGCGAGAGTGAACGCGAGACGGAGTGAGAGCGAGACAGAGCAAGAGCGAGTGTGAGACGGAGCGAGCGCGAGAGCGAGCGTGAGACAGAGTGAGCGCGAGACGGAGTGAGAGCGAGATGGAGCGAGAGCGAGAGCGAGATGAACCGAGAGCAAGTGCAAGACGGAGCGAGCGCGAGACAGAGCGAGAGCGAGATGGAGCGAGAGCGAGACGAACCGAGAGCAAGTGCGAGACGGAGCGAGCGCAAGATGGAGTGAGAGCGAGCCCAAGACGGAGCGAGAGCGAGACGGAGCGAGTGCGAGCGTGGGACGGAGCGAGTGCGAGACGGAGCGAGAGTGAACGCGACGGAGCGAGAGCGAGACAGAGTGAGAGCGAGTGTGAGACGGAGTGAGCGCGAGAGCGAGCGTGAGACAGAGTGAGCGCAAGAGCGAGCGTGAGACAGAGTGAGCGCAAGAGCGAGCGTGAGACAGAGTGAACGCGAGACGGAGCGAGAGCGAGACAGAGTGAGAGCGAGTGTGAGACGGAGTGAGCGCGAGAGCGAGCGTGAGACAGAGTGAGCGCAAGACGGAGCGAGAGCGAGACAGAGCGTGAACGAGAGCGAGACAGAGCGTGAACGAGAGCGAGACGGAGCAAGAACGAGGCGGAGTGAGAGCGAGCACGAGAGGGAATGAAAGCCAGTGCGAGACAGAGCGAGAGCGAGCATGAGGGAGAGTGAGAGCGCGAGAGAGAACGAGCGCGAAGCGAGATCGAGGGGAAGAGAGATCAAGTGGAAGAGAGAACAAGCGGAAGAGGGATGGATCACGAGAGAGAAAGTACGCAAGAGAGAAAGAGAGCGAGAGAGAAAGAGCGCGAGAGAGAAAGAGCGCGAGAGAGAAAGAGCGCGAAAGGGAAAGAGCACGAGAGGGAAAGAGCGTGAGAGGGAAAGAGCGCGAGAGAGAAAGAGCGCGAGAGAGAAAGAGCGCAAGAGGGAAAGAGCGCGAGAAGGAAAGGGCGCGAGAGAGAAAAGGCTCGAGAGAGAGAAAAGGCGCGAGAGGGAAAGGGCGTGAGAGGGAAAGGGCGCGGGAGGGAAAGGGCGCGAGAGGGAAAGGGCACAAGAGGGAAAGGGCACAAGAGAGAAAGGGCATGAGAGAATGAGCGTGAAAGAGAACGAGCGCAAAAGAGAAGAGAGAGACCAAGCGCAAGACAGAGCAAGAGCGAGAGCGAGACGGAGCGAGATGGAGTGAGAGCGAGAGCGAGCCGGAGCGAGAGCGAGATGGAGCGAGAGCGAGAGTGAGACGGAGTGAGTGCGTGATGGAGCGAGAGTGAACGCGAGACGGAGTGAGAGCGAGACAGAGCAAGAGCGAGTGTGAGACGGAGCGAGCGCGAGAGTGAGCGTGAGACAGAGTGAGCGCAAGACGGAGTGAGAGCGAGATGGAGCGAGAGCGAGACGAACCGAGAGCAAGTGCAAGACGGAGCGAGCACAAGATGGAGTGAGAGTGAGCCCAAGACGGAGCGAGAGCGAGACGGAGCGAGTGCGAGCGTGAGACGGAGGGAGTGCAAGACGGAGCGAGAGTGAACGCGAGACGGAGCAGGAGTGAGTGTGAGACGGAGTGAGCACGAGAGCGAGCGTGAGACAGAGTGAGCGCAGGACGGAGCGAGAGCGAGCGCGAGACAGAGCGTGAACGAGAGCGAGACAGAGCGAGAGCGAGTGCGAGACAGAGCGTGAACGAGAGCGAGACAGAGCGAGAGTGAACGCGAGACGGAGCGAGAGCGAGCGCGAGACAGAGCGAGAGCGAGTGTGAGATGGAGCGTGAACGAGAGCGAGACGGAGCCAGAGCAAGCACGAGAGAGAATGAAAGCCAGTGCGAGACAGAGCGAGAGCGAGCATGAGGGAGAGTTAGAGCGCGAGAGAGAACGAGCGCGAAGCGAGATCGAGGGGAAGAGAGATCAAGTGGAAGAGAGAACAGGGGAAGAGGGACAGAACACAAGAGAGAAACGACACGAGGGGGAAAAGGCACGAGGGGGAAAAGGCACGAGGGGGAAAGGGCACGAGGGGGAAAGGGCACGAGGGGGAAAAGGCACGAGGGGGAAAGGGCACGAGGGGGAAAAGGCACAAGGGGGAAAGGGCACGAGGGGGAAGGGCACGAGGGGGAAAGGGCAGGAGGGGGAAAGGGCATGAGGGGGCAAGGACACGAGGGGGAAAGGGCACGAGGGGGAAAGGGAACGAGGGGGAAAAGGCACGAGGGGGAAAGGGCACGAGGGGGAAAAGGCACAAGGGGGAAAGGGCACGAGGGGGAAAAGGCACGAGGGGGAAAGGGCACAAGAGAGAAAGGGCATGAGAGAACGAGCGTGAAAGAGAACAAGCGCAAAAGAGAAGAGCGAGAGCAAGCGCGAGACGGAGCGAGAGCGAGATGGAGCGAGAGCGAGACGAACCGAGAGCAAGTGCGAGACGGAGCGAGCGCAAGATGGAGTGAGAGCGAGCCCAAGACGGAGCGAGAGCGAGACGGAGCGAGTGCGAGCGTGAGACGGAGCGAGCGCGAGACGGAGCGAGAGTGAGACGGAGTGAGAGCGAGTGTGAGACAGAGTGAGCGCGAGAGCGAGCGTGAGACAGAGTGAGCGCAAGACGGAGCGAGAGCGAGACAGAGCGTGAACGAGAGCGAGACAGAGCGTGAACGAGAGCGAGACAGAGCGTGAACGAGAGCGAGACGGAGCGAAAACGAGGCGGAGCGAGAGCGAGCACGAGAGAGAATGAAAGCCAGTGCGAGACAGAGTGAGAGCGAGCATGAGGGAGAGTGAGAGCGCGAGAGAGAACGAGCGTGAAGCGAGATCGCGGGGAAGAGAGATCAAGTGGAAGAGAGAACAAGCGGAAGAGGGATGGATCACGAGAGAGAAAGTACGCAAGAGAGAAAGAGAGCGAGAGAGAAAGAGCGCGAGAGAGAAAGAGCGCGAGAGAGAAAGAGCGCGAGAGAGAAAGAGCGCGAGAGAGAAAGAGCGCGAGAGAGAAAGAGCGCGAGAGGGAAAGAGCGCGAGAGGGAAAGTGCGCGAGAGAGAAAGAGCACGAGAGAGAAAAGGCGCGAGAGAGAAAGGGCGCGAGAGAGAAAGGGTGCGAGAGGGAAAGAGCGTGAGAGAGAAAGGGCGCGAGAGAGAAAGGGCGCGAGAGGGAAAGGGCGCGAGAGAGAAAGAGCGCGAGAGGGAAAGGGCGCGATAGAGAAAAGGCTCGAGAGAGAGAAAAGGCGCGAGAGGGAAAGGGCGCGAGAGGGAAAGGGCGCGAGAGGGAAAGGGCGCGAGAAGGAAAGAGCGAGAGAAAGGGCGCGAGAGAGAAAGAGCGCGAGAGAGAAAGGGCACGAGAGAGAAAGAGCGCGAGAGGGAAAGGGCACGAGAGAGAAAGAGCGCGAGAGGGAAAGGGCGCGAGAGAGAAAGGGCGGGAGAGAGAAAGGGCGCGAGAGGGAAAGGGCGCGAGAGAGAAAGACCGCGAGAGGGAAAGAGCGCGAGAGAGAAAGGGCGCGAGAGAGAAAGGGCGCGAGAGAGAAAGGGCGTGAGAGAGAAAGGGCGCGTGAGAGAGAAAGGGCGCGAGAGAGAAAAGGCGCGAGAGAGAAAGAGCGCGAGAGAGAAAGAGCGCGAGAGAGAGAAAGGGCGCGAGAGGGAAAGGGCGCGAGAGGGAAAGAGCGTGAGAGGGAAAGGGCGCGAGAGGGAAAGGGCGCGAGAGGGAAAGGGCGCGAGAGGGAAAGGGCGCGAGAGAGGACGATCACGAGAGAGCCAGTGAGCGTGAGAGAGATTGAGCGCAAGAAAGCTAGCGAGAGTGTGCGTGGGAGAGATCAAGCATGGGAGAGAGCGAGCGAGGAGGAGAGCGAGCGAGGGAGAGAGCGAGTGTGAGGGTGAGAGAGCACGGCAGACAGCAAGCATGGGAGAGAGTGAGCGAGAGCGCAAGACTGCGAGAGCGAGAAAGGGCGCCAAAGTGAGAAAGAGTGGCAGAGCGAGCAAGAGCACCAGAGCGAGCACGAGAGGGAGCGCCAGAGCGAGCGCAGAAGAGAGCAAGATAACAGGAGAGAGTGAGAGCGTAAGAGAGAGCGAGATTGTGGGAGAGAGCGAGAGTGCGAAAGAGAGCTAGAGCACGGGAGAGCTCAAGAGCGTGGGAGCAAGAGCGAGTGAGAATGGGGGTGAGCAGAGGAGAGGGCGAGCACAGGCAAGGGTGAGAGCGAGCAATAGCGTGAGGGCAGTGAGCTTGAGGGCAGGAGAGCATGAGGGCAGGAAAGCGCAAGAGCGGGCAAGCGCGGGAGCGGGTGAGCGCAGGAGATGGCGAGCACTGGGGCGGGCAAGCGCTATAGAGTGCGAGTGCGGGAGAGGCTGAGCGTGGGTGAGAGCGACCGATATGGCAAGAGCAAGTGGGAGCGACAGCAATCGTGAGAGTGAGCGAGAGCGAGCGAGTACAAGAGAAAGCACAGGAGAGAGTGAACGCAGGGGAGAGCGAGCAAGTGGAAGGATGAGTGAGCGAGAACACGAGAGAAAGCAAGAATGCAAGAGAGAGACTGAGAGCAAGAGAAAGCGTGAGAGAGGGTGAGTGCTGGAGAGAACGAGACCAAGCGTGAGAGAAAGCGAGAGAGCGCACGTGAGAGAGCGAGCGTAAGAGAGTGAGAGTGAGCGAGCGCGAGAGAGTGAGACCGAGCATGAGAGTGAGCAAGAGCGAGTGAGTACAAGAGAAAGCACGGGAGAGAGTGAATGCAGGGAGAATGAGCGAGCAGGAGAAAGTGAGCAAGAGTGCGAGAGCGTGCAAGAGTGAGCAAGAGTGCGAGAGCATGCGAGAGCGAGTGAGAGCACAAGAGAAAGCGAGAATGCGAGCAAGAGAATGATTGCAAGAAAGAGTGTGGGAGAGGGTGAGTGCAAGAGAGAGTGAGAGCGAGTGCGATAGAGTGAGAGCAAGCGTGATAGAGTGAGAGCAAGCGTGAGAGAGAGCGAGAACGAGTGCGAGCGAGAGTGAGCATGAGGGAGAGCGAAAGTGGGTGTGAGAGAGAAGAGGCATGAGAGAGAACAAGCGTGAGAGAGAATGAGAGCAAGAGGCAGCGAACGTGGGAGTGAGTGAGCACGGCACAGAGCAAGTGCAGGAGAATGCGAGCGCAGGAGAGTGCAAGTGCAGGAGAGAGCGAAAACAAGTGGGAGTGAGTAAACGATAGTGCAATAGGGCCAGAGTGAGCAAGAGCGCCAGAGCGAGCGTTGGAGGGAGCACCAGAGTGAGTGCGAGAGCGAGCCTGAGAGCAAGAGTGAGCGCGAGAGTGAATGTGAGAGAGAGCGAGAGCAAATGTGAGAGTGAGAGCGAACGTGAGAGAGAGCAAGAGCGAGAGCAAGCGCAAGAGAGAGCGAGAGCGAGCGCAAGAGAGAGCGAGAGCGAGCGCAAGAAAGAATAAGAACAAGCACGAGAGGGGGGCGAGCAAGAGCAAGTGCGAGAGAGCGAGAGCGAGCACGAGAGAGAGCGAACACGAGAGATAGCGAGAGCAGGTGCAAGAGAGAACAGGCACGAGAGAGAATGGGCACAAGAGGAAAGGTACACGAGAGAGATGGAGTGCGAGAGAGAAAGGGAGCAAGAGAGAAAGGGCGAGGGAGAGAAAGGGCGTGAGAGAGAAAGGGCACGAGAGAGAAAGGGCATGAGAGAGAAAAGGCCTTAGTGAGAATGAGCACGAGTCAGAACGAGCATGAAAGAGAACAAGCGCGAAAGAGAACAAGCGCGAAAGAATGAGCGTGAGAGAGAACGAGCGCAAGAGAAAACAAGCGCAAGAAAGAATGAGCACAAGAGAGTGAGTGAGCATGAAACGAACGAGTGCAAGAGAGCTCATGAAAGTGTGCGTAGGAGAGAGCGAGAACAGGGGAGAGCGAGTGAGGGGGAGAGTGAGCGAGGGGGAGAGTGAGCGAGGGGGGAGAGCGAGTGAGGGGGAGAGTGAGCGAAGGGGGAGAGCGAGCACGGGCGACAGCGAGCAGGAGTGCAAGAGTGCAAGAGCAAGCACTTGAAGTGAGAGAGAACACCAGAGCGAGCGAGAGTGCAAGAGCAAGCATGAGATAAAGCATCAGAGTGAGTGCAGGAGAGACCGAGCGTGGAAGAGAGCGAGTGCAGAAGGGAGCAAGCATGGGAGGGAGCGAGCATGGGAGAGAGCGTGCGTGAGAGGGAGTGCACGTGGGAGAGAGCATGCGAGAGCATGCAATAGCACACAAGAGTGAGCGAGAACGCGCGAGAGGGAGAGCAAGCATGGGAGAGAGCATGCGAGAGCGTGCAATAGCGCACAAGAGTGAGCGAGAACGCGTGAGAGGGAGAGCAAGCATGCAAAAGGGAGAGCGAGCATGGGAGAGAGCAAGCGCCGGAGAAAGTGAGCGTGGGAGAGAGCGAGAACGAGCAAGGGTATGATAGTGCGAGATCGCCAGAGAGTACAGCGAGGGAAAGCACCAAAGCAAGCACAAGACAGAGCGCAAGCAAGCGGAAGAGAGAACGAGTACGAGGGAAAATGAGCACATGAGAGAACGGGCGTGAGGTAAGAACAAGTGTGAGGGAGAATGAGCATGAGAGAGAACGGGCATGAGAGAGTACGAGTGCACGAGAGAGCGAGCGTGGGGGAGAGCGAGCACGGGAGAGAGTGAGCGCAGGGGAGAGCAAGCATGGGAGAGAGCAAGTGAGAGCGGAAGGCTGCAAGAGCGAGAAAGGGTTCCAAAGTGAGAGATAGCGCCAGAGCGAGTGACAGCACCAGACCGAGCATGAGAGGGGGCGCTAGAGCAAGCGTAGGAGAGTGCGAGAGCACAGAAGAGTGCAAGGGGGAAACTGAGCGAGAGCATGAGAGAGAGCGAGAGCGCGGGAGGGAGCGAGAGCGCGGGAGAGAGCTAGAGCACGGGGGAGCTCAAGAGCATGGGAGTGAGATCAAGTGAGAATGAGGGTGAGAAGCAGAGAGGGCAAGCACAGGAGAGGGCGAGAGCGAGTGAGAGCACAAGGGCAGGCGAGCACGAGGGCGGACGAGCGCAAAAGCGGGCAAGCGTGGGAGAGGGCGAGCACGGGGAGGGTGAGCATGGGGAGGGTGAGCACTGGAGTGGGTGAGCGTTGTAGAGGGTGAGTGCGGGAGAGGGTGAATGCAGGTGAGAGCGAGCGAGATGGCTAGAGCGAGTGGGAGCAAGAGTGATCATGAGAGTGAGCGAGAGCAGGCGAGTGCAAGAGAGAGAGAGCATGAGGGAGAGCAAGCATGAGAGAAGGCGAGAGCAGGTGCGAAAGAGAACGGCTGTGAGTGAGAAACAGCATGAGAGAGAGCGAGCACAAAGAGAGAACAAGCGCGAAGAGAGAACGAGCGCGGAGAGAGAATGAACATGAGAGAGATCGAGGGGAAGAGAGAACAAACAGAAGAGAGAAGAAGCGCGAGAGAGAAAGGGCACGAGAGAAAACCAGCGCGAGACAGAGCAAGCACAAAAGAGAACAAATGTGAAAGGACGAGCGCGAGTGAGAATTAGCACGAGAGTGCGAGTGAGCGCGAGAGCAGGCAAGTGTGGGAGAGGGCGAGCGCGGGAGAGGGCAAGCATGGGAGAGGGCGAACGCAGGATAGAGTGAGTGCGGGAGATGGCGAGAGTGGGTGAGAGCGAGCGAGATGGCGAGAGCGAGCGAGTGAGAGAGAGAAAGCATGAGAGGAAGTGTGGGAGAGAGCGAACGTGGGGGAGAGCAAGCAAGTGGGAGAGTGAGCGAGCAGGAGAGAGCGAGCAAGAACGCGAGAGTGAGCGAGAACACAACAGCAAGCGAGAATGTGAGAGAGCAAGAGCAAGTGCGAAAGCGAGTGTGAGAGTGAGTGCAAAAGAGCGCAAGAACAAGCATGGAAGAGAGCAAGCGCGGGGATGAGCAAGCGAGCAGGAGAGAGTGAGAGCGAGTGTGAGCACGTGAACGAGTGAGAGCGAGCATGAGAGCAAGCGCGGGACAGGGCAAGAGCAAGTGAGTGAGAGAGAGAGAGTGAGCGCAAGTTAGAGAGAGAGAGAGTGAGCGAGCACAAGAGAGAGAGAGTGCGTGCAAGAGAGAGAGAAAACAAGAGAAAGAAAGTGAGAGAGCATGAGAGAGAGAGAGACAGAGAAAAAGAACACTCAGCAAGTCAATGTGAAACATACAGCTACAGCAGTTGAGGTAGACTGGGAAATTGGAGTTCAAGTGTTAATGGTGCAAGAGGGGTTTTGCATGTATGTTAGAATTAAGTTGATTAAGTTAAAACCTCAAAGAATGTCATGTGTCAAGAGACCAGGTTCAAGAAACCAAGAAGATAAGATTCTAGAAGTTTTGGGATCCAGGGGACAGTGTATCGTGCCATGCCTCAACTAGTGAAATGTTAAATATTTGTTGTCTGATAAGCTTTTTTAATTTGCATTCTAAATTAGTGATTGCCCTTTTTGCCAATAAGGTTATCCCCCAACAAGAATTTTCTTACTCTGGAGATTAGCATAGAGTTCAAATCCCAACAAGTAGAAAAGAGTAAAGATTTGTACTTGTAGATGGGTGTTTATAACACAAGTTTAGATTATGTTTCTGTTTGATTTTTAGTACTCTAAAATTATTTGCTTGGTGCAGTTTGCAGCATTGTCCAGTTTTGGCTGCTGCCTGGGTGCGTGCGTTCAAAATTTGACCACCACACGAGTTCACTGTTTCAGTCAAGCTGAAGCTTGCCAGAATTCGCCCATCCCATTCAGCTAAATGTGCTGCTGCTGGTGGCTTTGCAACATCAAATCCCTCATCTTCCTGTTCTTAATGTGGCTTCTCCTCCTCCAAAGCGGCAGTGCACTCAGCACCTTCTTCATCTCTCTCCTCGCCATCATTGTCTGGTACTCTAATAGATGTTATCAGTCCCGTCTTCAGTGGGTAGCCCTCGTCTCCAAGGAGCCGTTTGCTAACTCTATTTCAAGGCAGAAAGAGTGCAGGGAGACTCAGGATGAAAAAGCATTATGGTAGCGCACCAAGAATCTTGCAAACACACGTGATGATCTTTTGGTTGCAGACGAGCTTCACATTGTTGGATTGGAAGCCCTAGTATTGATGAAGACTCCAGGGTGACCTGGGGTGCCATGATTGCCATGTGTGTATTCAAAGACTCGCTGGATCTGTGGAGAAGGCAGCCGGAACCACAAATCAGAGTGCCCACTCATTCTGATTGGCTTCATCTGTAACAAAGCGCAAATAAGGCCCAACAGCCATGAGCAGAGCTGAGGTTGTTTCTGGAGGAGCATGCCATTTTGTTGTGGATTGTAGCCATGGAACTTGGGTTGATTGGGAGCTGCTGTTGAATGAGAATAAGTAGCTAATTTGTTGCAGAAAAGGAGCTGGGATTCTTCTGGAGGAAGTTCAGAGCTTTGAAGGACATTGTGGCTGAAATTAGTGCCGTACATGCTGACTGGAATAGATCTCACAGATTTACCTTTGTTGTACCTGACGTTTAATGTGTAATTTATAGTTTATATTTACCACGGTTCACCTGTTAATTCATGTTTAATTTATGTTGGTTTTGATTTGAACGTTAAGGTTGAAGCTATAAAGTGAAACCTTTGTCCATTAGCTTTTCATTGGGGTTGAACGGTAACTGGTTCTTTTGCATTGTTGGTTTCCACAGGGATCATAACCAATGTCAGTTGATAATTCAAATGCGAGTGCTCATTTGATAATAAAAGCCCATCACTCAAGTTATTTCAAAGTTTCCAAAATTTAAACTGGTGTCTTAATGTCAGTATGAAGTGGGTTGGCAGAGTCAGATGCAGTGTAAAGGTCGTTCTACTCTATCCCAACCTCTGAATGGAACCCGCTACTGCACCAATGTAACATTTTTCTGACATCACCAATTAGTGCTGAATTAGGAGCAGGTTTGTGCTGTAGTCCCATGCCACTAAGAGCTAGATGGAAACAGTCTGAACTCATTTCACATAGTGCCCTTCCAGCCAGCAGAGGATCCCACTAATTATTCATTCCATCAGTCTGGTCTGGATACAAGTCCTGAATGCAGACGTGAACGCCGATGTTGAGCCCAGTTCCCCCATTTGTTGTTTGGAACCACATCCTAATATATTTCCAATTTAGTATTGATGTTGATATGGTACAAGGAAGTTTTGAAATTGTTCCAAAGCATTATACGCAAAATGTGCAGTTGTAAATAATTGCATTCAATTAGCTTCCAATAGATGGTAACTCAAAAGTTATAGGTTCAGGTTAGTCTCTGAAGTATTGTTAGTAGTAACTAGAATTGTTAGATCAGACTTCACAAATTTTAATGGTTAAATATTTGAGAACAAATAGCTTATTTAATATAAAGTATAAAACGGCCTTCCAAACCAGAAGATGTTCAGTTAAAAAATTACTATCCAAGACAATCCAGCACTTACATAATTCTATCATTAGGCAAGGGCCAATAAAGATGTAAACAGAGTACCTCTGTTTAGAGGTACTGTTGGATTTAGTAGCATGGTAGTGATGTTACTGGACTAGCAATTCAAAGATGCCAATTTAAATCCCACTGAATTGTTTAATTAAATGGAGTTAATTAAATAAATCTGGAACCAAAAGCTAATATCAATATCGATTATGGTAAACATGCATCTATTGGATTGTTGTAAAAAAACCTGGTTCATTAATGCCCTTTAGGGAAGGAAATCAAAGCTTCACAGTCAAATGCGGCCACTTGGCTCCTGACCTCATTACAGCCTTCATCCAAACATGGATAAAAGAGAAAAGAGCTGAAATCCAGAGGTGAATCGAGAGTGACTTCCCTGTGACATGAAGGCAATATTTGACAAGTGCGGCATCAAGAAGCCCTAATAAAATTGAAGTCAATGGAATCAAGGGGTAATCTCTCCCAGGTTGGAGTCATACTTAGCACAAAGGAAGATGGTTGTGGTTGTTAGAGACCAGTCACCTCAATCCCAGGACATCACTGCAGGAGTTCCACAGGGTAGTGTCCTAGGCCCAACCATCTTCAGCTGCTTCAGCAATGACCTTCCTTCTATCATAAAGTTAGATGTGGGGATGTTTATTGTAATTTGCAGTGTTAAGTACCATTCACAACTCCTCAGATATTGAAGCAGTTCATGCTCCCATGTGGCAAGACATTTTTTTTCTGTTCTTTCGTGGGATCCGATCCACAAGTCTCTCGAGAAGGTGGTGAGCCATCTTCTTGAGGCACTGACGTCCACCTGGTGCAAGTACACCCACCGTGCTGTTAAGGAGGGAGTTCCAAGATTTTGGCCCAGCGACAGAGAAGGAATGGCAATGTTTCAAGTCAGGATGGGGCGCGATGTGATGGGGAACTTGCAGATGGTGGTGCTGCCGTAGGTCTGCCCTTGTGCTTCTAGGTGGTAGAGGTTGCAGATTTGGAAGGTGCTATCAAAAGAGCCTTGGTTGGTTACTTCAGTGCTATTTGTAAGTGATACACATTGCTGCCACAGTGCGTTGGTGGTGAAGGGAGTGAATGTTTAACGTAGTGGGGTGTTTATCATGGGGGGTTGCTTTGTCCTTGGTGGTGTTGAGCTTTATAAATGTTGTTGGAGCTGCACTCATCCAGGCAACTAGAGAGTATTCCATTACTCCTGACTTGTGCCTTATAGATGGTGGAAAGGTTTTGGGATTTAACGAGTGAGTTATTCACTGCAGAATTCCCAGCCTCTGACTTAGTCTTGTAGACCCAGTATTTGTATGTCTGGTCTAGTTAAGCTTCTGGTCAATGCTAACCTCCCCCAGGATATTGATGGTGTCGATATTGAGTGATGGTAACATCATTGAAATCATAGGGAGATTATTAGATTTGCATTTCTCAGAGATGGTTATTGCCTGACAGTTGTGTGGCGCAAATGTTACTTGCTACTCATCAGCCCAAATCCAAATCTTGTTCAGATCTTACTGCATGCCTGCAATCATAAAATACTAGCCTGATGTACTCAATCAGTGATGTCCTGGGGCTGAGAGGGTTGGTCTTCAACCACAACCATCTTCCTTTGTGCTAGGTATGACTCCAAAGTACAAACCTGGGCAATATTCAGACCTCCACAGGAGGTTAGCTAATAAAATTAAAGCATGTGGGTTAGGAGGTAATATACTGGCATGAATTAAGAATTGGTTAACAGGCAGAAAACAGAGTAGGAACAAACAGGCCATTCTCGCAGTCAGGATGTGACCAATGAGATACCGCAAGGATTAGTACTTGGGGCCCCAACTGTTCACAATATATATCAATGATTTGGATGTGGGGACCAAACGTAACATTTCCAAGTTTACGGATGACACAGAGCTACGGGGGAAATGTGTGTTGTGAGGAAGATGCAAAGCGGCTTCAAGAGGATTTGGACAGACTTATTGAGTGGGCAACAATATGGCAGATGGAACATAATGTGGAAAAATGTGATGTTATCCACTTTGGTAGGAAGAACAGATGTGCAGAGTGTTTCTTAAATGGTGAAAGATTAGAAAGTGTAGATGTACAAAGGGACTTGGCTGTCTTCATCAATAAGTCACTGAAAGCTAACATGCACATGCAGCAGGCTATAGGAAGGTTAATGGCATTGTTAACCTTTATTGCAAGAGGATTTGAGTACAGGAGTAGCAAAGTCTTGCTTCAATTGTATAGAATCTTGGTTAGGCCGCACCTGGAGTAATGTGTGCAGTTTTGGTTGCCTGAGGAAGGATATTATTGCTATAGAGGGAGTTCAACAAGGGTTCACCAGATTTGTACCCAGGATGACAAGACTGCTCTATGAAGAGAGATTGGGGAAACTGGGCCTGTATTCTCTAAAGCTTCAAAGTCTGAGAGGTGATCTCATTGAAACCTACAAAATACTTAAAGGGACAGACACGGTAGATGCAGGTAAGATGTTCCTCTGGTTGGGCAGTCTAGAAACAGAGAAAAGTTATAGCACAGAAAGAGGCCCTTCAGCCCATCGTGTCTGCACTGGCCGAAAAAGAAAAAATAAAAATTAGCCACCCTTTCTAATCCTATTTTCAAGCACCTGGTCTGTAGCTTTGTAGGTTACAGCACTTCAAGTGCAGATGCAGGTACCTTTTCAATAAGTTGAGGGTTTCTGTGTCCACCACCAAACCAGGCAATGAATTCCGACACCCAATATCCAGTGGGTGAAGAAATTTTTCCTCATGTCCCCTCTAATCTTTCTACCAATCACCTTAAATCTATGCCCCCTGGTAATTGACATCTCAGCTAGGGGAAACAGGTCTTTCCTGTCTACTCTATCTAGGCCCCTCATAATCTTGTACACCTCAATTAAGTCACCCCTCAGCCTCCTCTGTTCAAAGGAAAACAACACTAAGTTATCCACTTTTTCGACATAGCTACAATTTTCAAACCCTGGCAACATTCCTGTACATCTGCTCTGTACTGTATCCAGAGCAATTTTGTCCTTCTTATAATGTGGTGACCAGAACTGTACACAAAATTCCAGCTGTGGTCTAACCAGTGTTTTATACAGTTGCATCATTACATCCCTTCTTTTTGTACTCAATACCTCATCCAATAAAGAAAAGCATTCCATCTGTGTTCTTTACCACCTTGTCCATCATCCCTCTCCTTTGTGATGATAGCAGCAAAATACTCATTAAGAATGCTGCCCACATCTTTGGCATCCACACACAAGTTGCCTTGTACATTCTGATAGGCCCTACCCTTTCCTTAATTATCCCCTTGCTCTTAATGTACTGATAAAATATCTTCGGGTTTTCCTTGATTTTACCTGCCAATATTTTTTCATATCCTCACTTTGCTTTCCAAATTTACTATTTTACTTCACTCCTGTATTTTCTATACTCCTCTAGGCTTTCTACGGTATTAAGGTTTTTGTGACAGTCAGAAGCTTTCTTTTTCTGCTTTATCTTACCCTGTATACTCCTGGATAACCAGAGGCTCTGGATTTGGCAATACCACCCTTTTTCTTTGTGGTGACATATCTACACTGTGCCCGTAGAATTTCATTTTTGAATTGCCTCCGACCAATTTGTCACTGATTTTCCTTCAAATAGCCATATCCAGTCCACTTTCACCAGATCATTTCTTAGCTTCCTAAAATTTGTCATCCCCCAATTTATAACTTTTACTCCTGTTCTATTTTTGTCCTTTTCCATCATGATGCTAACTCTAACTGTATTATGGTCACTATCTCCACTGCTACTTCATCCACTTGCCTTCTTCATTTCCTAAGCCTAAATCTAGAATTGCGCACCCTCTCATTGGGCTGGTTATGTGCTGGCTAAAAAAGTTCTCTGGAATGCAATTCAAGAATTTTGTGCCCTCGGTGCCCTTCACACTGTTCGTATCCCATTTGATATTAGGGGAGTTGAAGTCTCCAACTATCACTGCCCTATTGTTTTTGCACTCAGAAATTTGCCTACATATTTGCTCTTCCTTCTCCCTCTCACTATTGGTAGGGGGGTGGTGCTCTATAGTACACTCCTAGCAGTGTGACTGCCCCTTTTTTTATTTCTGAGCTCAACCTATTTGGTCTCATTTGATGCTTCATTTAGTATATCATCCTTCCTCACAGCTGTAATTGATTATTTAACCAATAATGCTACACCTCCACTATTTTTAATCCCCCATCCCGATCCTGCCTGAAAACTCTATATCCAAGGATGTTGAGCTGCCATTTTTGCCCCTCTTTAAGCCAAGTTTCAATTATAGCAGTGATATCATGTTGCCCAGTGTCTATCTGTGCCCTCAGCTCATCAGCTTTATTTGCTATACTCCTTGCATTTACATATATACTTTTACCACTGCCAAATTCCTGTGCTGTACACTTTGTAATCTTTATTTCTTCTGTCTGTCAGAGTCACTTGCTAATTTCTTGTCTCCCATTCCTTGCTCTGAATTTGTCCTATCTGAATCTGCCCTCAGGTTCCCATTCCCCGCCAATCTACCCTGCCAACTCTACCCAACAACACTAGCAAAACTCCCCACAAGGATATTCATCCCGGTCCTGTTCAGATGTAGACCGTCCAGCTTGTACAGATCCCACCTTCCACAGAACCGATCCCAATGCCTCAGAAATCTGATGCCCTCCCTCCTACTCCAGCTTTCCAGCCACATGTTCAATCGCTCAATTCTCTCATTCTATGCACACTAGCACGTGGGACAAAGAGTAATCCTGAGATTACTGCTTTAAACAACCTACTTTTCAATCTCCTTCCTAGCTCCTTAAAATCTACTTTCAGGACCTCATTCGCTTTCCTACCTAAGTCATTGGTACTAATGTGGACCATGACCTCTGGTTGTTCACTCTCCCCAGAAGAATGTCCAGCAGCCGCTCTGTGACATCCTTGACCCTGGCACCAGGGAAGCAACATACCATCCTGGAGTCATGTCTACAGCCACAGAAACTCCTGTCTGTTCCCCTACTTAACGAATCCCAGATCATAACTGCTCTTCCTTTCTCCTTCCTCTTCTCATGTACAGCTGAGCCACCCATGGTGCCATGAACTTGACTCTGACTGCACTTCTTTGAGGAACCAACGCCCTCACCAGTATCCAAAATGGAAAACCAATTAGCAAGCGGAACCCCAGGGGGTTCCCTGCACTACCTGTCGGGTGCTCTTGGACTGCCTGGTGATCACCCATTCCTTTTCTTCTTCCATGCTGCTAAACTGGGGTGTGGCCACCTCTCTGAAAGTGCTATCCACATAGCCCTCAGGTTTGTAGATGCGCCACAGCCGGAACCCAGAGCTTAAGTTTCTGCAGCTGGTGATACTTCCTGCACATGTGGTTGTCTAGGTCAGCGCCAGCATCCACGGCTTCCCAGATTACCACATGTGCATTCTACATGACTGAGCTGCCCTGCCATACCTAAACTTTATTTCACTTACGTTAACTTTATTTTACTTTGGTTTACTTATATGACCTTCTTTTATTTAGCCTTGACTTAACTTTACTTCCCTCTTGCTTGTGTTTCTTATTTAAATCTAAGCTACTTCTTTAAAAATAACACATTTTTCTAATTTTCAGCTATTTAAAGACACTCCCTAACAGCAGTTTCCCACTAACCAATGAACTTATGGTTTTCC
This sequence comes from Cetorhinus maximus, assembly GCF_964194155.1. Lineage (NCBI taxonomy): Eukaryota > Metazoa > Chordata > Chondrichthyes > Lamniformes > Cetorhinidae > Cetorhinus > Cetorhinus maximus. The sequence goes on from NC_135881.1 coordinate 132,187,634, forward strand.
TGTGATGTCACTCTGATTTTTTAAAACTCAGCCAGCTCCTAATTAGGTCAGGTCTGGTTCTCTCTGTTCCCCGAAGGTGAGTAAAGGCCCTGAGCCTCACCTTTTTCATCTGCTCCTGAGTAGACCTGTCTCCTGCATGTCCAGTTCTCTGTGCTGCCCGGTGAGTCAAAAGATGAGTTTTAAAGATAAGTGAGCAAAATATCCACCAAGCAACCACTTATCTGCATTCCTGTGAGGTCACACTGGTTTCTGTCAGAAGGTGGCTGCTCTGGGGGGACACAGACTGGACAGCTCTTCTAACTGATGCTGAATCACTCTAGGAGACACAATTTCAAAATAAAAGGGAAACCACTTAGAACCAAGATGAGGAGAATTTCTTTTTACTCAGAGGGTTGTGAACCTTTGGAATTCTCTACCCCAGAGGACTGTGGAAGCTCAATCATTGAGTATGTTTAGAGTATGATGGATTTTTAAATACCAATGACATGAAGGGATATGGGAATATGGTGGGAAAAAGGCATTGAAGTGGATGATCAACCATGATCGTATTGATTGGTGGCGCAGGCTCGACGAGCTGAACAGCCTACTCCTGTTCCTATGGATCGATAAGTTGCAAATAATCATTACACCACACAAGTGCCACAGAATGGACATCTCCAGCAAGGGAGAATCTAACAATCGCTCCTTGACATTCAACTTCATTACCATTGCTGAAACCCTACCATCAACATCCTGGGAGTCCCCATCAGACCTTAATAAAAGATGCAGCTAGAAGAGGTCAGATGCTGGGAATTCTGCAGCAAGTAACTCACCTCCTGACCCCCTACCAAGCACGTCTATCATCCAGAAACCACACAAGCCAAGAGTGTGATGGAATATTCTTCACTCGCCTGGATGAATGCAGCTCGAACAGATGGGTACAGCTCACCAGCTTCTCAAGGGAAATTTTAGATGGACAAATATATGAATATTTTAAAAATGCAAAAAAGGTTATGATCAATCCCTGGTAGAATCACTTCCACCCATGGTGAAAAAATTATTGAGTCTTATTAATTTTTTAAAATATACATCAACTGTAATTTGGGAAGCATCTATCTGAACTTCTAAAAATTTGGCATGAAACCAATTCTTTCAATGAAAATTTAATAAATAAAGAGAGGGAGTGAATGGCACAGAATTTAGCACACTATCCTTTCAGCCAAGGATCTAAGTTCACATTCCCATAAATACCCTTAAATGGTTAAAAGAGAAAAGCACTAAATTGCAAATTGCACCAAAATCTGGGTTATCAGCTAAGGATTGGAATAAAATGGGAGTAAATATGGATGCTAACCTTCACATACGGCAGAGTGTGTGAGAGCCAATGCAAAAATCACACTGAACGAACACACTACTGGCTGAAAGCCGATAAATCCCTTGGGCCTGATAATCTACATCCCAGGGTACTAAAGGAGGTGGCCATGGAAACAGTGGATGTGTCGGTTGTAATCTTCCGAAATTCTGTAGATTTTGGAATAGTCCCGGCAAATTGGAGGGTGGTAAATGTAACTCCACTATTTAAAAGAGGGAGGGAGGACGTGATAACAGAACACTTAGAAAATATCAACAGGATTAGACAAAGTCAACATGGATTTATAAAGGGCAATCATGTTTGTCAAACCTACTGGAGTTTTTTGAGGATGTAACTAGCAGAATAGATAAGGGAGGACAGCAAATGTGAGTATTTGGATTTTCAGAAAGCTTTTGATGAAGTCCCACATAAGAGGTTAGTGTGTAATATTAAAGCACATGGGATTGGGGATAATATATTGGCATGGATTGAGAATTAGTTAGCAGACAGGAAACAGAAAACGGGAATAAGCAGGTCTTTTTTTGGAGTGGCAGGCGGTGGCTAGTGGGGCACCAGCTATTCACAATATGTTTCAATGATTTGGATGAGGGAACCAAATGTAATATTTCCAAGTTTGCTGACGACACAAAACTTGATGGGAATATGAGTGACGAGGAGGGTATTAGGAGGCTTCAAGATGATTTAGACAAGTTGAGTGAGTGGCCAAATACATGGCAGATGCAGTATAACGTGGATAGGTGTGAAGTTATCCACTTTGGTAGGAAAATCAGAATGGCAGAGTATTATTTAAATGGTGATAGATTGGGAAATGGTGATATACAAAGGGACCTGGGTGTCCTTGTACAGCAATCACTGAAAGCAAGCATGCAGGTGCAGCAAGCAGTTAAGAAGGCAAATGGCATGCTGACCTTCATTGTGAGAGGACTCGAGTACAGGAGCAAAGATGTCTTACTGCGGTTGTACAGGGCCTTGGTGAGACCACACCTGGAGTATTGTGTGTAGTTTCAGTCTCCTTACCCAAGAAAGGATACACTTGCCATAGTGGGAGTGCAGCGAAGGTTCACCAGATTGATTTCTGGGTTGGCAGGATTGTCGTATAAGGAGAGATTGAGTCGACTAGGTCTGTATTCATTGAAGTTTGGAAGAACGAGAGGGGATCTCATTGAAACATATAAAATTCTGACAGGGATGAACAGACTGGATCCAGGGATGATGTTTCCTCTGGCTGGGGTGTCTAGGACAAGGGGTCACAGTCTCAGGATACAGGGTAGACCATTTAGAGCTGAGATGAGGAGAAACTTCACTCAGAGGGTGGTGAACCTATGGAATTCCCTACCACAAAAGCTGTGGAGGCCAAGTCACTGAATATATTTAAGAATAGATAGATTTCTGAAGGCATCCAGGGGCATAGGGAGAGTGGCTTTGAGATAGAGAATCAGCCATGATCATATTGAATGGCAGAGCAGGCTCGAAGGGCCGAATGACCTACTCCTATTTTCTATGTTTCTATCAAACACACTACTGGGAATTAAAATAAATTTATAAGTGCCAAGTGGAAAGAGGGGTGTGCAATTCTGTGGTCAGATATTTGACTAAAATTTTCTGTTCCTAACTCCAGCCTGAGAAGTGTGTAAGGTCATAGGGTGGCAGGTGGGTTGGGGTGGTGGAGGCTAGTCAGGTCATCTCAGGGGGGTCAGTTATATAGTTATCCAGGAGTTAAGACTAGGATTTTTCTGTCCAACATTTCCTGGGTAACTACCGAGGTAAGTCCCACAAAATTGTCCAAAGTCTCTGACTCGGGAAACTTTTGCAGAGGTTCCAAGGCACAGGGGAATTGTCCATCAGAAGTTCAGACTTCCCAGGCAATTCCAAAGGAGTTAGTGCGTTGTAACTTTGGGGTTACATCCGGTTTCCAACTATCTGGAGATCAGAAGATCTGGGCCAATATAAAAAAGGGTACAATTCTAAAGGAGGTGTAGGAGCAGAGGATCTGGGGTGTATGTGTACAAATCATTGAAGGTGGCAGGGCAGGTTGAGAGTGCAATTAATAAAGCATACTGCATCCTGGGCCTTATTAGCAGAGGCATAGAGTACAAAAGCAAGGGAGTTATGATAAACCTGTACAAAATGCTGATTCAGCCTCAACTGCGGTATTGTGTCCTGTTCTGGACACCACACTTTAGAAAGGATGGGAAGGCATTACAGAGGGTGCAGAATAGATTCACGAAAATGGTTCCAGTCTGAGGAACTTCAATACATAGATAGACTGGAAAAGCTGGGGCTGCTCTCCTTGGAGATGGGGTTGAAAGGAGATTTGATAGAGGTATTCAAAATCATGAAGGACCTGGGCAGATTAGATAGGGAGAAACTGTTCCCATTGGTGGAAGGATCAAAAACCAGAGGGCATTGATTTAAGATGACTGGCAAAAGAAGCAACGGCGACATGAGGAAAAATTTCTTTACACAGCAAGTCCGGAATGCACTGCCTGAGTGTGTCATGGAGACAGATTCAGTCATGGCTTTCAAAGCAGACATCATTATCTGATGAGGAACAATTTGCAGGGCTATGGGGAAAAGACAGGAGAATGGCACTGGGTGCATTGCTGTTGCAGTGAGCCGGCACCAACATTATGGGCTGAATGGTCTCCTTCTGTGCTGTAACCAATCAATGAAATATATGTCAGCAGTGAAGGGGAATGTTTTCTTTTAAAAACCAAAGAGCATATACCATCATCCTGATATATCTCAATATTGTCAGGAGTAGAAAGCAGTAATCTGTTGTTTTACTATTAATGGAGAGGAAAATATACTCCATATTCAAGAGGGAAGCAGGTAAAGAGGGTTTAAAATCCCAAAGTCCACATCCTTACTTCTAAAAAAGACCCATTGTCATTCAATAGTAACTGCTGAATTATAAATTAAGTGGAGATTGATATAAATGAGATTAATTTAGTAGGCTCCTTATAAATAGCCCACCAGTTAATAGCTTTAAACAGCCAATCTACTGAAATATTAAAGTCTATATGCTTGTAGTTAGTAATGTTTACAGAATTTCTACAAAACATGTTCTTATGAGCAGCACTAAATGAACTGGTTCCTTTGCCTCCATCTAGCAGGGTGATTTTGGCTCCTGAGACATCTGTGTAACAAACCTCCATCTGTAGAGGTGCTATCCATCCCTCCTGGATTTTCAGCTCTTGGGTAAAATTCACCTTCCTTGTTGGCAACTGTAACTGGACTAGCTGGCTTAAAACTCACCTCTCTTGACCTCGGGGAAACTAGTGCATCCATGTGACACACTTTTATCTGTCTATATTTGGCTCGTATAGCCACACAATCTAAACTGCTGTAATCAGTCTCACTTGGATGTGTACCTTCAAACTTTAGAGAATCTTTTAGATATAACTAGGCAAAGATCTCCTTCAGATTCTACTACAAGCAAAGCGAGAGCTAGAAGAATGAAGACTTGAAACTTAACTGTCAAAATACAGCATTTTACATTTTCTTTATTTGCCAAAAAACCCTTCATCTCTATTGGCCAATCTGAGTGAGATGAGTTCAGCTCGTTTGGTGCTAATCATCTCACGCAGCCATGTTGGTACCCCTTATGACCTACAAATCATTAAAGTAGCAGTAGATATACCAAGTCATTCATTCACTTACTGGTTTCTTAGATTTTTGCCTATGCAGGGTCTCATTCAGGAACAGCAAAGGCAAGACATCTTTATGTCCTTCCTCACAGCTTAGTCTTCAGATACACACTAAGGATCAATCTGTGACTCTTCTCTGGGTTGTCTCAAGTGACAAGAAATAGACAAAGTATCAAAGTAATCTGATCACAGCAACAATATGAATAGAATTTACTCTGGCTTGTATCTGATTATTTTGGCCAAAATCAGCATTCTATTTCCATTATTGATTACAACTGTGCAGTGGTTGGGCATGTTGGAAGTTCAATCTAAGAATCTTTAAACATTAACCTTAGCCTTAGATAGTCTTTGACACCAGTCATGAAGCACAAGTTCCTTTTTGCCCTTCCTATATGAAGATACCTTGCATTTGTTTGTATTAAATTTCATGTTATTTCCCCATTACATTTTCCAGCTCATTTTGTATTTTCCAAACTGCCTAAGGATAAACTGCTCTTCTAATTTGGTATCATTTGCAAATTTAAAAGAATTTGCATTGAGTTTCCAAATCCAAATTATTTACTTAAACTAGGATCATTTGTAGAGGACTTTCTCAAATGCCTTTTGGAAATCTAAGTACACCATGAAATTGGGGTCCCATCAACTCACTTGGGTTGTCACTTTTCCAGAAAAAAATCAAGACAGTTGGTCAGGCAGGATCTTTCCTTCCTGAAGGTATGTTGATTTATTTTTACTAATTATTATTTTGCAGATAAACGTTGTGTTTACTTCACTGTTCTATATGCTATTAAAAGTAAAAATAATAGGTTTGTACTTGTCAACAACTTTGCACTATTAGTGAAAACGGACTTCACGGATATCATTTGATTTGAAACCAGCCAAAAATAACTTCCTCATAATTGCTGTGTCTCACAAAATGTCCTCCTTTGTTTCTTTTAGTACGACAGAATAAATACCTCTCCAAAGTCATTCCAGAACTTTCAACTCATTCATGCCAGACATTACTTCTACTTAGGCTCTCACTACTTTGGGTATAGCAGACCAAGTGCCTTTTTGATTGAATTTGACTAACAGGTGTCAAGTGTATAATTACAATATGCTCAAAGATACATTTTATCATAAAATTTTAATTTTAAAATTTAATGTTGTCTCAAATTAGTTAGTTGCAATTTAATCTTGTGCCTCAGAATCAGATCGGTTTAAAAAAAACACAATTAAAGATTACGATAATGAAATTAATTCAAGGACAGCTACCCCTTGTCCATTAACTTACATGATAAGCTTCTTTTCCAAGTGGTATGCTCATAACAAAAGTTGATGCTTAACTGTGTAGAGGAAAAGCCATCACGTTTATGCCATGGCTGGAACTGCAGTACTCAAGTACTTGGAGAAAAACGCTATTTTCTTATAAGGCTTTACTTTGATGGATGCATATTTCAAAAGTGCAAACCATGTTTCCTACATTAAAATTGACTACACTTCAAAAATACTTCATTGGCTGTAAAGCACTTTCAACATCCAGTGGTCGTTAAAAGTGCTATATGAATGCAAGTCTTTATTTCTTGGGTTTTAGCAGTCAGATCTCTGAATCATATTACTCAAAAATTAAAAGGCATTGCGTAAGTTTTCTTTTGTGGTTTTCAAATCTCCAATTCTTAAATACTGGTTTTCATTGTAATGAAGCAGTACGATTCATTATTCGTCCCACAGAAGAGTACTTTAAAACAAAACACATAACCCAAGATAAACCATCTAATGGCGTAGTTCACAAATGGTCAACAATTATTAGCAACTCAGAGTTCCTTCATCTGCATTCCATTAATTTGAATATAAAGCAAATACACCATGACTAGGATCTGCAGGAATTCAGTGCTCAGTATTTTAAAGTTTGAGTCTTTCAAATATCCCATGTTCTGTTTTATGCACAGAAGGTTTTCCAGCGCTGGCAATAAAGTTTAAAACAGAAATATTGTGGTTTGGGGTTCTCTATTTGCTTTTATGTTCCATTGATGTCAAAACCACAGAATATTTTCCGTCTCTTGTGATTCCATTCAATGCAATAACACAGTGTTTGAATTGATTATACTGGCCACATAGGAACACTTTTAAGGATTTGTGCCATGTGAAATTTGACATCTTGTAACTTAAAAATTAAACTTTGAAGGGAGAAAAGCAGAATAAAGACATGGATAACACCTTTAAACATTTTCAACTAAACCACAATTGTTATTTCCAAAACCAGCTTAAAAAAAAAACTTCCAGTTGCCCTTCCATACTTTAATTTTTAGCTTCCATCTCTTGCCTCCAAAATATGCAGAGGAATGCAAAACCCATTGCCATAGAGGCCAAAATGTGCAAGGAATGAGTGATGCACAATACTGAATCTGAAGATCGATGCTTTTCACACTTCCATCCCTAACTCCTCAAAAATCTTGGTTTGAATCCCTGGACAATTATGGAATATGAATAAATTCATCCACTATACCAAGAAAAAAAAGACAGATGGTTTAGATACAACACCCACTGGGGACTAGTCTCTGCCAGGACACCAACAGGTGAAAGTGCCACACCATCAGCTGACTGCCAGCACCCTTGTACTTCTGTAAAAAGTGTGCCCTCAGTCACAGCAAGTTGCCCACTACAATTCAAAATTTCAAGCACAGGTATGGAAAAAAGTGTGCCCAGCTACGAATTAACTCAATACACAGCAAATTAAATCACTGTAGGTTAATAGTTTAGTTTTGGCTTGTCCTTGCAGCATTAGTGGCGGTTTAGCATTCAAGTGAAAATTCTCCAAAACATTGTGCAAATCTGTAATGCTGCCCAAGGCCAATAAGGAACCAGTCTGTCTACAAGCAGTTAAAAAGAAACCTGCGCAAGTCCCTTAGTAAAGAGACCCAATCCAGTCCTCTTGACTTAAGCAATACAGGAAATCAGGAAACACCCAAAATATTTTCCCAATTACCTTAGTTCCAGATGAACTAAAAAAAATAACTACCAAAATAACAGTGTGGCAACACAGAACTTGGCAGCAGAAGTGCACTACATTCAAGGGAGAGAGGTGGGCTCGATTGCAACAGTGCTGCAGTAGGGGAAAGATAAAAAAATAGCCTTCAACAAGGTCATTCACATCTTCTGGTTGACAAAAAATGCACTGGTGGTTGCCTGGGAGCAGCTTACCCGTCCTTCTCGGTTGTAGAAGTAGAACACAAAAAGGACTAATAAAAGGTGAAGGAAAGAAAACTATTAAAACTACTGCCCTTTCATGCCATCAAGGGATCCTATTTAGTTCAGACATCCTTTCAGTGTTGCTTCCAGGCTGCACTCACTGAACACAAACAAACCACCAGCAGTACTTTGATCTTATATTGTAAATAAGATAATCCAGTTTCCCATAAGAATATCAAAGGTTACCAGATAGCATAAAATGTTCCATGTGGTTCAATATCAAATCTTTAAACGCCAGCAATGTACTTTGTGCTACAACATGCACACTGCTCTTCGTCCTTAAAAGACTCCAGGAAACATCCAAATGAAAACAACACTCTGCAGCAGTCAAATCTTTAATTGAACACCAGCTTATTATAATTTATTTTAAATCAGCACTGAGGATGGTTTAAGATACTAACCCAGAGGATTGTCCTAATTGTGAATGGATTGCGGCTGATTTAGATGTCTCCTGAAATTGTGACCTACTGATTTACATCGCCCTCCCCTCTTAAACTGGTCTTTGGGCAACTACTTTTCAAAACTGACTGCATGATTCAGAAGGATCTTTGTTGATTCTCTGTAGGAAAAGGAACCATAAGGCAAAGTGTGTTAGGTTAGAGGTCATGACAGTCAGCTGTCCAAGAAACAACTACTCTTCCCTTTCTCCTAAACTGGAGAAAAACACTGGTATATTTACTACCAAGTTCAATGAAACCTACCTCTATCCCACTACTCCCTCATTTGATTCAATGTTATTTTGTTTGATAACCTTCTAGTAAAGCGTGTTGGAACATTTTATTACATTAAAGGTGCTTTACAAATGCAAGTTGTTGTTCTAAGTTACCAAGGATCTCTTCAAATCTGTTCTTTTGAGCATCCAATCTATTCTTTAAAAAAAACACAATCAGGCACCTTTCAACTTTACTCCAAAATAATCAAAGTTGGGTCAAAGCTGAATGGTCATAAATCAACTTGTGACACCTGAGGTTTTTAATCCATAGTTGCAATGAGAAACACTTATCTTCCAATTTTTCTATCTTCTTCATTTGCTCGAAAGGCAATGATTCACGTTGGCATACAGCTCCACAGGAGCTGAAACACTATTAGCTCATCCAAGTGGTCATTCTTCAAGTGTGAACTAGGACAACAAGTTTAGCAGACCACTTGGCCAAAAGAGACATCACAGCTGAACTAAAACTTGTTCTCACAATGTACACCAATGTACTTATTTTCAGGTTTGTATGCCATTATTCTGTCCATTTTTGAGAAAACCATAAACCAGGAACTTAGTCACCAGACAGTAATCAGGCCCAAGAGCTTTAGCAGATTCTTCCCCTCCAAAGCCAATTATTACACCCACTATTATTAACACAACTGCGAAGAAAATGTAACAGGAATCGAGTCTGGGACCAAGTCTTTTGAACCTCTGGAAGGCAATTTCTCCAAAATCCTTCAAAATAAGTCTTTCCCATAACCCCAGTAATTTAGTAATCACCAACTATATTAAGATGCATATATAGATCTTTAGGATGACCTTAATAGATGCAGATTGTCATTAAATTACGTAATTTGACATTTATACTATCGTGGATGTAAGTATGGATAATCACAGCACATTGGGATACTTAATTGCTAGGCCATTTAGTGGCAATAAGCTGGATTTTAGCCTGTCATCTCCATATACCAGGTTTCCATTCTAAGATTTTCACCAGAGCAAGACAGCAAACAGAAACAAGATAGTTCACCCAAAGGAGTTCAAGTTCAATAATTGCATCCCAAAAATCTCTCAAGAATTTCTTCATGGCTGGTTTCAGAGTACCAATGGTAGTGGTTTGACAACAAGTCACTCATGGCTGGTTATGTAAGTGGAATCAAGGGGTCAGGGAACAAAACATTTAAAAACAAACTCACCTCAGAATAAAATGAGTATCTTTAGGGTTCCTTAAAGAATTTGATGTTGATCCTGATATTCCAGCATTTCAGTTATGGTAATGAACAAAGGCGACTTACATGCAGTAAGTGAAATAGATTCATCAGAAATTTATCTTTTATTTTAATTTGGGTCACCATAATGTTAATTTTACTAATCAAATGATTTAGAAGCAGTGACATTTTGAAAATAAACATTAAAATATGCTTATGCATAGATAAAGAATTTTGATAAGGATATGCAGATTTAAATATTTTTTCAAAACAACCCAAGCAAAAATTTTAAATATATCGTACACTTTTTTTTAAAAAGAGATTACACATTGTAATTTTTTAAAGAGATTACATTTGTAATTTTAAGACAATGAATTACATATTCTAATTGATATCAAGTGCTTTAACATTACATGAAAAATGCTCGAGGAACACCTCAATTGATGCAATAATGGTACGTTTAACTTTTAAAGTTGCACCAGCTATTAGTGACAGCACATTATCCCAGATGACACCCCTTCAAACTGGCTTGGCATGTTTAATGAAACTTGCAGTCCATAACTTTGATCCAAAGTGAAGCAGACTCCCGAAACAAAGTTCTGTAGTGCACTGACTTCTATTTACTCAGAGTCGAAGTGTTACAGAACTTTTGTCTTGAAAGACTAAATTCCCACATTCGTATATGGGAAGAAAAACCTTCAGCGAAACTGTAAAATGGTGTTCCTAAACGATACAAAGTGGGAGGGAAAAAAAAGCTGTTTTATGCAGTGGTGCAAGTTTACTGTTAGATCAATTCAGACTTATGGACATTTTAAACTTCATCCTAAATCTATCAGCTCATCAAACCAGCATTTTACATGTGGTCAAAATGTGGTCCAGATCCCAGAAATCAAAACATTATAATAAGAGAAATGTTAAAATTATAACTATATACCCAAGAGTGAAAAAGCTGATTACACATTCACTGCATAAAGGTTAACATTAGAAATGTTACACTTAGACATTCCAGATTAGCTTCTACATGTACCATTTTGAATTTTAATTTAAGTAAAATATTTAAACTTGTTATTCTGGAAGCAACAGTAGAATTAGCAATTAAACCCATTGCAAGATATAAAGTGCCCATCTCATGCAAAACATTTCACCCTAAAACTCAAAACTTTAATAAGTTCCAGCTACAGCCTCGCTTGCAGACAACTCACTAAACTAGTGCAAAGTTATTCTAGTTACTGCTGAGCATCATATCTCTTGCAATACCGATTTGCTACTTTCAAGATGACCCCACCATATTAAGACGTGAGATCAACAGATACACAGTGGAGGACGGATTGTGCAGCCATTCAACCACAGCACAGCCCATGTGCTAAAGTGCAGTCGCCAGAGCCCGGAGCATAGCCCCCAGTGCCCAGAGCGCAGGCCAGTGCCCAGGGCGCAGGCCAGTGCCCAGAGCGCAGGCCAGTGCCCAGGGCGTGGCGCCCAGTGGCAGAGCCTGGAGCGCAACCCCCAGTGCCAGAACCCTGGAGGGCAGCCCCCAGTGGCACAGCACAGAGAGTAGCCCCAGTGCCAGAGCCCGGAGGGCGCTGCCGAGAGCCAGAAGCGCAGCCCCCCAGAGCCAGAGCCCAGAACGCAGCCCCTAGTGCCAGAACACAGAATGCAGCCCCTAGTGCCTAGCATGGAGCGCAGCCCACAGTGCCAGGGCACAGAGCGCAGCTCCCCAGACCCAGAGCACGGAGCGCAGCCCCCTGTGCCAGGAGCCCAGCCTCCAGTGTCAGGTGCCCAGAGCGCAGCCCCCGGTGTCAGGTGCCCAGCCCCTAGTGTCAGGGCATGGAGCGCAACCCCCAGTACCAGGAGCCTAGAGCGCATCCCCCGATGTCAGGGGCAGAGAGCGCAGCCCCCCCGGTGTCAGGGGCACGGAGCGCAGCCCCCCGGTGCCAGGAGCCCAGGGCGCAAACCCCCACGTCAGGTCACAGAGCACAGCCCCCCCCAGCGCCAGGAGTCCAGTGCGCAGCCCCCAGTGCCAGGAGCCCAGTGCGCAGTCCCTGGTGCCAGGAGCCCAGTGCACAACCCCCGGTGCCAGGAGCCCAGAGCGCAGCCCCCAGTGCCAGGAGCCAAGTGTGCAGCCCCCGGTGTCAGGGCACAGAGCGCAGCCCCTGGTGCCAGGAGCCAAGTGCGCAGCCCCCGGTGTCAGGGCACGGAGCACAGCCCCCCCAGGTGCCAGGAGCCCAGTGTCAACCCCCCGTGCCAGGAGCCCAGTGCGCAGCCCCCGGTATCAGGGCACGGAGCCCAGCCCCCCCGGTGCCAGGAGCTCAGAGCGCAGCCCCCCCGGTGCCAGGAGTTCAGAGTGCAGCCCCCCCAGTGCCAGGAGCTCAGAGTGCAGCCCCCCCCGGTGCCAGGAGCTCAGAGCGCAGCCCCCCCAGTGCCAGGAGCCAAGTGCGCAGCCCCCCCCGGTGCCAGGAGCTCAGAGCGCAGCCCCCCTGGTGTCAGGGCACAGAGCGCAGCCCCCCGGTGTCAGGGCACAGAGCGCAGCCCCCCTGGTGCCAGGAGCTCAGAGCGCAGCCCCCCGGTGTCAGGACACAGAGCGCAGCCCCCCGGTGTCAGGGCACGGAGTCCAGCCCCCCCCCGGTGTCACGGCACAGAGCGCAGCCCCCCCGGTGCCAGGAGCTCAGAGCGCAGCCCCCCAGTGTCAGGGCACGGAGTGCAGCCCCCCCGGTGTCAGGACACAGAGCGCAGCCCCCCCGGTGTCAGGGCACAGAGCGCAGCCCCCCCGGTGTCAGGGCACAGAGCGCAGCCCCCCCGGTGTCAGGGCACAGAGCGCAGCCCCCCCGGTGTCAGGGCACAGAGCGCAGCCCCCCCGGTGCCAGGAGCTCAGAGCGCAGCCCCCCAGTGTCAGGACACAGAGCGCAGCCCCCCCGGTGTCAGGGCACAGAGCGCAGCCCCCCCCGGTGTCAGGGCACAGAGCGCAGCACCCCCAGTGTCAGGAGCTCAGAGAGCAGCCCCCCGGTGCCAGTGCCAGTGCCCAGCCTCGCGGAGCGCAGCCCCCCCGGTGCCAGTGCCAGTGCCCAGCCTCGCGGAGCGCAGCCCCCCCGGTGCCAGTGCCCAGACTCGCGGATCGCAGCCCCCCCCCCCCCCGGTGCCAGTGCCCAGCCTCGCGGAGCGCAGCCCCCCCGGTGCCAGTGCCCAGCCTCGCGGAGCGCAGCCCCCCCGGTGCCAGTGCCCAGCCTCGCGGAGCGCAGCCCCCCCGGTGCCAGTGCCCAGCCTCGCGGAGCGCAGCCCCCCCGGTGCCAGTGTCCAGCCTCGCGGAGCGCAGCCCCCCCGGTGCCAGTGTCCAGCCTCGCGGAGCGCAGCCCCCCCCGGTGCCAGTGCCCAGCCTCGCGGAGCGCAGCCCCCCCGGTATCAGTGTCCAGCCTCGCGGAGCGCAGCCCCCCCCGGTGCCAGTGCCCAGCCTCACGGAGCGCAGCCCCCCCGGTGCCAGTGTCCAGCCTCGCGGAGCGCAGCCCCCCCCGGTGCCAGTGCCCAGCCTCGCGGAGCGCAGCCCCCCCGGTATCAGTGTCCAGCCTCGCGGAGCGCAGCCCCCCCCGGTGCCAGTGCCCAGCCTCACGGAGCGCAGCCCCCCCGGTGCCAGTGCCCAGCCTCACGGAGCGCAGCCCCCCCGGTGCCAGTGTCCAGCCTCGCGGAGCGCAGCCCCCCCCGGTGCCAGTGCCCAGCCTCGCGGAGCGCAGCCCCCCCGGTATCAGTGTCCAGCCTCGCGGAGCGCAGCCCCCCCCGGTGCCAGTGCCCAGCCTCACGGAGCGCAGCCCCCCCGGTGCCAGTGTCCAGCCTCGCGGAGCGCAGCCCCCCCCGGTGCCAGTGCCCAGCCTCACGGAGCGCAGCCCCCGGAGGCAGATCCCGGTGCCCACCTCCCAGTCCCCCCTGGACCGCTTGGCCCGGTTTCTCGCCTCTTTCTCTCTTTTCCTTCCGATTCTTCCACCGAGTTTTGCCGACGTGGATATTTTGGATTCCGAGACGAACTAGTCGCTGATTGGTTGTCACCCAGCGGGGTGGAAGGTCGCGCTTTCCAAGATTCCGCGCCAAAAAGCAGCAGCTGGTTCCAGAGTGACCCAGCGCTCTGTTTAACATCGTTCACCCCAGGCTTCATCTCTCTCTGTTCATCATAGCAAATTCATATTTGAAAAAAAAACTCGTTCACTTTTATATTGACATTAGGGATAGGAACATGAAACGCAGATGCAGAAATTAAATGAAGGTTAACTTTTCATATCCGCGTCCTCGAGCAACTATAATATATACTCAAGTTTCAAAACATTAAGAATAAAATGAACTTATTCTGATTCGAAACCTTACTTCATTCATCTAAATCTGGGAAAATGAGCACAGCACCACCATGTACTTGAATGCCTTTACAACCAGTTTCTTTTAAGTAATAAATCTCATTATTTCAGTTTAGTTCTGGTGATGTATTATTACTGCCTTCTTTAATAAGCAATAGCAACTACCCCACATTTTGTGAAAATTTCAGCAAACCTAACTTTTTGTGTATGTTATGTCTTATGGTTCCCAGAAGTTCAAAATAAGCACACGTTTTACACACAAACGCTGAAGCTGACATGGAATATATTTCTCAAATCTCACCATGTGCTGCAGAATGATATGTTGTTGCTTTAGCTTCTGACTGGAGTGAGTGATATGACAACTTAAATCAAAATGTATACCTATGCATGACAATGCAGTTCCTAACCTTTTTTTTGAATGATGTAATATCCCTTTCTCTTTAAAAAAACAGCCTCTATATATCAATATAACTTTCAATCATTGATTTTCTTCTATCATGTCTAAACTAAAGAAGATTAACAATGAACTTTGATAATTAAACTGGACACCTTAGTCTTTTGTAGTTTGTTTTCTTTTCTCAAGAACATTATTCATGATATTGCTTTGGCAGTAAGATGTGCCTCTTCTTCACTGGAGGAGCACTGCAGTCGGTCTGTGGCTTACTTCTCCTCAAGCTCTGTGTTACGACTTTGCAGCTTATTTTTTCTCTTCCACCAACCCTATGCGCCTGTCTTCCACCAATTTTTCAGCTTCCTCTTGTGCCCGCTCTCCTTAACATTTTGCATTTCATATTCCCTCTTTTAAACGCTCCAGCATTTCTTGCAATTTGTTATTGGCCTCCAGTAAATCATTCCCCGTCTGTGACATGGTAAAATAAGTCCTCACTTAGTTGAGTGCCTGAAAAGTGCAATTTTAAGTGAAACAACTTTACCAAATCAGATTTCCCCATTAAAACCAATGCAAAAGCTGTAGTTAGGGTCTGTAGGACATTTCTCATCAGAAAAAGATTATAACACTATACCCTGTTGTTGAAATACTTTACACTGCCAAATTCCTATATCGGTAAATGAAATAATTTTTAAAATAAAATTAAATTAAAAATATAAAAGAAAAATGCCAACTTTTTACTTGCCTCCAACTCACTGCCCCCAAAACCCCTCTCTGACCTCCAGGTCAGAGCCTCTACCGCTTCCTGACCCTCCCGATTGCTGTGGACCCTTCCTCTCACCGACCTTCCAGCAGGCAGCCTGTGCCGTTCCCTGCCTCTATCTCTCACTGTCGACCCTCTGGTTCACAGCGTCTGTAGTTCCCTGACCTTCCCTCTTGCTGCTCACCCCCTGGTTCACAGCCCCTGTTGTTCCTTGTCCCTCCGCCTCGCTGCCGACCCTCTGGTTTGCAGCCTCTGCCGCACCCTGACTTGCCCCTGTCAACCTTCCGGTTCTGAGTGCAACCCATCCATTTACTGTGGTGGCAGCCATTTCATTTTTTGCACAATTCACTGATTTTATTTCTCTCTCTGTGGTAATCTGATGTGTAATATACCTTTAAGAAGAATGTTATAATGGAAGATCTCATGATCTTAGTATCCAATAGCAGATTAGCGTGGGCTACATTAGTAGTCAGTAGTAAGTAGTCTAGAGTTAGAGTCTGTAATGTAAAAACAGGGTTTGAGTTGTAAGCACAAATGTAGCCGCTCAGTTCCTTCGTAAATAAATAGAATGTATTCTGCGTAAGAACTGTCTGCTGATCTACTCTGTCTATGGTACCAACTCGGCCATCTTGAAGCAAGCATGCAACCCGGATCCATTAATCCCACTAAACTAGTGACCAGGAACCAACAAACTGGTGACCAAGAAAAAGCAAGAGGAAGCAAGGAAGGATAAGAAAAAAGCAAGAAAAAGAGAGGAAGGAAATGAAGTGAACCAAAATCGGGCCATACCTCACACGGTAATTGAAAAAAGAATTTCCATCCTAATCATCGAAGCAGTCTCCTCGAAGCATGCTGCAGTTTGGAGTGGCCAGGAAGGCCATGGGTGCGATTACATATTGACTATGTGGGACCTTTTATGGGAACAATGTTTTCCTTATTGTTGATGCTCACTTAAAATGGATGGATGTATATGAGGTGAAGTCACCAACATTTTCTGCTACAATTGACAAGCTATGTCAAAGTTTCGCCATCAATGGACTTCCAGAAGTGGTTGTATCAGACAATGGCACGGCATTTACAAGTGCTGAGTTTCAACGGTTTATCAGCCTCAATGGTATCACTCATGTAAAAACTTCACCATACCACCCTTCCTCGAATGGACTGGCCAGGAGAGCGGTTCAAACATTCAAAGCTGGCATGAAGAAATTAACTAGAGATTCCTTAACAACCAAGCGAGCACACTTTCTTTTCCATTATAGGACCACCCCTCACACGGCAACAGGTGTCACACCTGCGGAATTGTTGATGAAACGCTGCCTCAGAACGAGATTGAGCTTAATAACGCCAGATTTAGGGGTGATGGTGGAAAGGAGTCAGGGAAGTCAGAAAA
This sequence comes from Cetorhinus maximus, assembly GCF_964194155.1. NCBI lineage: Eukaryota > Metazoa > Chordata > Chondrichthyes > Lamniformes > Cetorhinidae > Cetorhinus > Cetorhinus maximus. The sequence continues at coordinate 132,204,637 of NC_135881.1, forward strand.
CTGGACATGACTGGCACAGTCGTGACAGAAAGCGTGCCGTAGGAGAGATGGTATATGTGAAAAATTTTGGAGAAGGATCCAGGTGGTTATCAAGTGAAATGAATGCAGTGGCTGGACCTCTTTCTTACCATGTGAAAGTGGAAGGCCGAGTCATATGGAGATACATCGATCATATAAGGAGGAGAGAAACAAAGTATCAGGAAATGATTCCACCAGTGTTCACGACTGTCTCTATTTATAAATCGTAGGATCTTGTAGCCTTTTTAACCATTTTCTTAATCTTTCCAGCCACCTTCAATAATTTGTGTGCATACATATCCCCAGGTCTCTCTGTTCCTGCACTCCCTTTAGAATTGTGCCCTTTATTTTTTATTGCCTCTCCTCATTCTTCCTACCAAAATACATCACTTCACACTTCTCTGTGTTAAACTTCATCTGCCATATGTCCACCAATTCCTCAACTTATCTATGTTCTTTTGAAGTCAATCACTATCCTCCTCAGTTTACTGTACTAAGTTTTGTGTCATCTGCAAATTTTGAAATTGTGCCCTATGCACTCAAGTCTAAGTCATTAGTATAGATCAAGAAAAGCAGTGGTCCTAATAGCAATGCTTGAGAAACACCACCGTATACCTTCCTCCAGCCCGAAAAACAACCAGTTACCATTATTCTCTGTTCACCAACACTATTTTTTTTCTATCCCTCAACCAACATCATATCCATGCTGTGACTGTCCCTTTTATTCCATGGGCTTCAGGTTTACTGACAAGCTTGTTATGTAGCACTTTATCAAACTCCTTTTGAAAGCCCATATACATAAAATCAATTGCATTACCCTCTTCAAACCTTTTTATTAACTTATCAAAAAACCCACTCAAGTTAGTTAAACATGATTTGCCTTTAATAAATCTGAGCTGGCTTTCCTTATATAATTCACATCTATCTATTAATTTTGCCTGGATCATTGTTTCCAAAAGATTTCCCACCACCGAGATTAAACTGAGCGAACTGGAGTTGCTGTGTTTAGCCTGATAGCCTTTTTGAACAAGGGTGGAACAATTGCAACTCTTCAGTCCTCTGGCACCGCCCCCAACTACCTTCAGCCTCCACTGTATCAAGGATGGTTTGGAAGATTGTGGTCAGTAGGTCTGCCATTTCCACCTTTACTTCCTTCAGCATCTTCAAATGCACCCACTTGGTCCTGATGACATAACTACTTTAAGTACAGTCAGCCTTCCTAGTACCCTTACTTTACCCCATCTAGTATATCAACTGTTTCCTCTTTCACTATGACTCTAGTAGTATCCTCTTGTTCTCTTGGTAAAGGCAGATGCAAATACTCATTTAGTTCCTCAGCCATGCCCTCTGACTCAACATGGGGATCCCCCTCTAGTCCCTAATCAGCCCAATGCCTCCTCTTAGTACCGTTTTACTATTTATATGCCTGTCGAAGACTTCTTTACTTACCCTCTGTACTTTCTTTGTTCAGGCTGATTCTCACTTGCATGAACAATCTGATATCTGTCATATGCCTCTTTTTCTGCTTCAATTTATTCTGTATTTCTTTTGTCATCCAGGGAGCTCTGGTTTTGGTTCCCCTCATGGGTATGTAAATCAATTGTGCTTGAACCATCTCCCCTTTAAAGGCAGGTTCAATGAAGGGTGCAGGAGGGCATGCCAGGAGCAGCACCAGGCATACCTAAAAATAAAGTGTCAAACTGATGGAGCTATAACACGGGACTACTTGCATGCCAAACAGCATAAGCAGCAAGCAATAGACAGGAGCTAAGCGACGGATAAGATCTAAGCTCTGCAGTCCTGCCACATCCAGCCATGTAAGGTGGTGGAAAATTAAACAACTCACTGGAGGAGAAGGCTCCACAAATATCTCCACTCTCAATGATAGAGGAGCCCAGCACATCAGTGCAAAAGATAAGGCTGAAGCATTTGCCACAACCTTCAGCCAGAAGTGCCGAGTGGATGATCCATCTCGGCCTCCTCTGGAGGTCCCCAGCTACACAGATGCCAGGATTCAGCCAATTTGATTCACGCCTCGTCATATCAAGAAGCGACTGAAGGAACTGGATACTGCAAAGGCTATGGGCCCTGACAATTATCCGGCAATAGTTCTGAAGACTTGTGCACCAGAACTTGCCGCGCCCCTAACCAAGCTGTTCCAATACAGCTACAACACTAGCATCTACCCAGCTATGTGGAAAATTGCCCAGGTATGTCCTGTACACAAAAAGCAGGACAAATCTAACCTGGCCATTAGCCTACTCTCGATCATCGGTAAAGTAATGGAAGGGGTCTTCAATAGTGCTATCAAGCAGCACTTGCTTAGTAATAACCTACTCACTGACGCCCATCTTGGATTCTGCCAGGGCCACTCAGCTCCTGACCTCATTACAGCCTTGGACAAAAGAGCTGAACTCCAGAGGTGAGGTGAGAGTGACTGTCCTTGATATCAAGGCTGCATTTGACCGAGTGTGGCATCAAGGAGCCTGAGCAAAACTGGAGTCAATGGGAATCAGAGGGAAAACTCTCTGTTGGTTGGAGTCATACCTAGCACAAATGAAGGTGGTTGTGGTTGTTAGAGGTCAGTCATCTCAGCTCCAGGACATCACTGCAGGAGTTCCTCAGGGTAGTGTCCTAGGCCCAAGTGTCTTCAGCTGCTTCGTCAATGACCTTCCTTCCATCATAAGATCAGAAGTGGGGATGTTCGCTGATGATTGCACAATGTTCAGCACCATTCACAACTCCTCAGATATTGAAGCAGTCCATGTTCAAATGCAGCAAGACCTGGACAATATCCAGGCTTAGGCTGACAAGTGGTAAGTAACATTTACGCCACACAAGTGTCAGGCAATGACCATCTCCAACAAGATAGAATCTAACCATCGCCCCTTGACGTTCAGTTGCATTACCATGACTGAATCCCCCACTATCAACATCCTGCGGGTTACCATTGACCAGAAACTGAACTGGACTAGCCATATAAAGACTGTGACTAACAGACCAGGTCAGAGGCTAGGAATCATGCGACAAGTAACTCACCTCCTGACTCCTCAAACCCTGTCCACCATCTGCAAGGCACAAGTCAGGAGTGTGATGGAATACTCCCCATTTGCCTGAATGAGTGCAGCTCCCACAACACTCAAGAAGCTTGACACCATCCAGGAAAAAGCAGCCCATTTGATTGGCACCACATCCACAAGCATTCAATCCGTCCACCACTGATGCACAGTGGCAGCAGTGTGCTGAATTGTGATGCACTGCAGGAATTCACCAAGGTTCCTTAGACAGCACCTTCCAAACCCATGACCACTACCATCTAAAAGGACAAGGGCAGCAGAAAGATGGGAACATCACCACCTGGAAGTTCCCCTCCAAGTCACTCACCATCCTGACTTGGAAATATGTCACTGTTCCTACACCATCGCTGGGTCAAAATCCTGGAATTCCCTTCCTAGTAGCACTGTGCGTGTACCTACACCACATGGACTGCAGCTCACCACCACCTTCTCAAGGGCAACTAGAGATGGGCAATAAATGCTGGCCCAGCCAACGAAGCCCACATCCCCTGAATGAATTTTTAAAAGATTACAGTTTTGTCTGCCAAACTTTGGTTCCAGTTTACCTGGGACAATTTACCATCCTTTCTCAAACCACTGAAATTTTCCCTCCTCCAATTAATTATTTTTACTTTAGATTGTTCCTTGTTCTTTTCCATAGTTAGGTATTTGATGAAGCACTGCATAATGGTCTCGTGAGCAAAGTTAGAGCTCATGGAATAAAATGGACAGAAGCAACATGGATACAAAATTCACTGAGCGACAGGAAACAAAGCAATGGCTAACAGTTGTTTCTTTGGGCTGGAGGAAGGTTTATAGTGGAGTTCCCCAGGGGGTCGGCGTTAGGATCCCAGCTCTTCCTGATATATGTTAATGACCTGGACCTTGATGCACAGGGCACAATTTCAAAATTTGCGGGTGATACTATATTTGAAAGTATTGTAAACTGTGAGGAGGGTAGTGTAGAACGTCAAAGGACATAGACAGGTTGGTGGATGAAATTAAGTTCAGAGAAGTGTAAAGTGATTTGTTTTGATAGGGAGAACACGGAAAGACAATATGAAATAAAGGGGAAAATTCCAAAGTGGGTCCAGGAATAGAGGGACCTGGGTGTATATGTGGTTAAATCATTGAAGGTGGAAGGACAGGTTTCGAGAGTTGTTATTAAAGCATACAGCATCCGGGCTTTATCAATAGTGGCATAGAGTGCAAAAGCAAAGAAGTTATGTTAAAACTGGAGTATTGCATCTCGTTCTGGGCACCACATTGTAGGAAGGATGTGAAGGCAATAATGGTGGAGAAAAGATTCAGAAGAATGGTCCCAGGGATGGGAATTTCAATTGCGCAGCTAGATTGAAGAGTTGGGACTGTACTCCTTGGAGAAGAGCAGGTTGAGAGGAGATTTAATAGAGGGGGTTTGAACTGAGTAGATAGGGAGAAACTGTTCTCCTTGGTGGAAGAATCATGAGCCAGAGAGCACAGATTTAAGGTAATTGGCAAAAGCAATGGCGACATTAGGAAAATCTTTTTCACACAGCGAGTGATTTGGATCTAGAATGCACCACCTGAGAATAAGACCATAAGACCATAAGACATAGGAGCAGAAATTAGGCCATTCGGCCCATCAAGTCTGCTCCACCATTCAATCATGGCTGATAATTTTCTCAACCTCATTCTCCCGCCTTCTCCCCGTAACCTTTGATCCCCTTACCAATCAAGAACCTATCTATCTCCATTCTTTGACAGTGGATCCTCCTCAATTCCCTCCTGCGGTGACTTCTCCCAGAATGCTTCAGGCACTTCTCACCAGCGCCCTCTGTTGGATGCTCTTCCTCCTGTTGAGTGCAAGAGTCCTTCTCCTCGATTCCCTCCTGAGTCGCAGTGGCTGCGGTGACTTCTCCCAGAATGCTTCAGTCACTTCTCACCAGCGCCGTCTGTGGAGGCCGGTTCAATTGAGGCATTCAAGAGTGAATTGGATCATTGTCTGAAAAGGAAGAATGTGCAGGGCTGTGGGGAGAAGGTGGGGAGGTAGCTTTAGATGAATTGCTCCTTTGGAAAGCCAGCACAGACACAATAGACTGAATAGTCTTCTTCTGTGCTGTAACCGCTCTATGATTCTAGTCTAAACCTTACAATACATTCATCACTATTCCCTAAACATTTTCCTGCCGACACTTGACTCACTTCATTCCCAAAAATCAGATCCAGCATTGTCTCCTCCCGTGCTGGGCTGAAAAAGATTCTCATGAACACACTTCTGAAACTCTTCCCCCTCTCTTCCCTTTACACTATGACTATCCCAGTTTATGTTAGGATAACTAAAGTCCTTCATTGTCATTACTCCTTTTTGAACCTCTGTAATTTGTCTGCAAGTTTGCTCTTCTATATCTTTCCCACTATTTGGTGGCCTATAAAGTAGACCCAGTGGTGTAATGGTACCTCTATTGTTTCTTAACTCTAATCACATATATTCTGTCCTTGACCCCCTTGGACATTTTCTCTCTCTCTCCAGCAGCTTAATATTCTCCTTAATCTAACCCTCTGATGTTCATGTCAACCATCATTTGGATGAATCAATGACAAGGTGGGTGAAAGGAGGACCTGAAGGCAGTCAGCAGCACCTAGAGGAGCGGGTGAAAGGAGGACCTGAAGGCAGTCAGCAGCACCTAGAGGAGCTATCCAGTCCAGTCCAGTCCAGTCTGTGACTCCAGAGTGGAGCAACTGTGTTCTGAGAGAAATCAAAGTGTGACATCATAGGAAAACAGATAAGTGATTGGTTAGTGAATATTTTGCCTGTTTAATTTCAAAGCTCATGTAATTTATTAGTAATTGTAAGGTTTTATTTGTAGTGGTAAGGTTTACTAGCAGTAGTGAAGGTTATTGGGATTAGCAATGTTTATTAATTATAAATTAATTAAGAAAAATAAATTAATTAACACATAACAAAGATGACAGAGCAGGTAATGTGTTGAGACTGCAGAATGTGGGAGCACCTGGATCAAGGGCAAACATGTCTGTACTGAGTATCTGCAGCTTGAGAAGTTTCATTTCAGCGTCATTGAGCTGGAAACCGAGCTGCAGAAACTGCGACACATCAGGGAGGGGAATAGTTACTTGGACACAGGCACACCCCTTAGGATAGGATCTTCTGATTTGGTCAGTGGTCAGGGACAGAAGAGTATGATTGCGAGTGAGGTGAGTATGGGGACCCAGAAGATGGAAGTGGAGGCACCTCAGCCCTTGCAATTGTCCAACAGGTTCAAGGTTCTTGTATGGATAAAAGCGGGGCCTGCAGGGTGGATGGGCGAACTGACCATGGCACCATGATACAGGAGGCCATTCAAGCAAGGGGAGTAAATAGGAATGTAGTGGTAGTAGGGGTCAATATAATCAGGGATAGACAGATTTCTCTCTAGCCGACAGTGAGAGTCCTGAAGGCTGTGTTGCCTTCCCATTGCCAGGGTTTGGATCTTCTGCCCTGTACTGGAGAGAAACTTGCAGTGGAAGGGGAGGATCCAGGGGTCATGGTCCATTAGGTACCAACAACATAGGTAGGACTAGGGAAGAGGTACTGATCAGGGAGCATGAGCACCTAGGGGCTAAATTAAAAGTAGAACCACAAAGATAATAATCTCTGGATTATTACCTGAACCATGAGCAAATTAGTGTAGGGTAAAATACCATTAGGGAGTTGAATGCGTAGCTCAAAGATTGGTGTGAGAGAAATGAGTTTCCATTCATGGCCCACTGGCACTAGTACTGGGGAAAGTGACAATGGTACCATCGGGATGGTCTTCACCTGAACTGTGCTGGGACTAGTATTCTGGTGAGTCATATAACTATGGCGGTATTTTAGCGCTTTAAACTAAATAGTGGGGCAAGGGATCAAGTGTAAAAGATGTGACCAATTAAAGAGAGAAGACAAGGTAAGAGAACAGGGTAGCAATAAGAGAAGTGATAATCAGAGCATGGCAGGAAGGGACAGAAAGTACAAAATTGAGCGTGTACCAGCAGATAAAGCCAGAGATTGCAAAAATGGTAAAAGACAATTAAAGGCTCTATATCTGAATGAATGCAGCATTAACAACAGAACATATGAATTGGCAGCTCAAATAGAAATAAATATGTATGGCTGATAGCTATCACAGAGACTTGCCTGCAAGATAACAAAGGCTGGGACCTGAATATTCAAGGGTATATAACATTTCAGAAGGGTAGGAAGCTAAGAAAAGGTGGAGGGGTAGCCCTGTTAATTAAGGATTATTTTAGTATAATATAGAGAGATGACCTTAGTTCTAAAGATCAAGATGTAGAATCAGTTTGGGTAGAGATAATAGTAAAGATAGGAAGTCACTTGTGGGAGCAGTTTACAGTACAGTAATAGTAACCACACTGTAGGATGGAGTGTACAGGAAGAAATAATGGAGGCTTGTGAGAAAGCACAGCGATAATCATGGGTAATTTTAATCTTCATATAAATTGGGTCAATCAGATCGGCAAAGGTAGCCTGGAAGGTCAGTTCACAGAGTGAATTTGGGACAATTACTTAGAGCACCACATGTTAGAACCAAACAGAGAGCAGGCTATTTTAGATTGGGTAATGTGCAATGAGACAGGATTAATTAATGACCTCATTGTAAAGGTACCTCTAAGTAACAGTGATCATAACATGATTGAATCTCGCATTCAGTTCAAGGCAGAGAAGAGTGGGACTTAGACTAGTGTTTTGAACATAAATAAGGACAATTATGAGGGTATGAAAGCAGAGCTGGCTAAAGTGAACAGGGAAATTAGATTAAGGGATAGCTCAGTAGAGATGCAGTAGGAGACTTTTAAGGAGATGTTTCGTAACACTGAGCAAAGATACATTTCAATGAGAAAGAAAGACTCTAGGGAAAGGATGTGCCATCCATAGCTAATTAAAGAAGTTAAAGATAGTATCAGGTTGAAAGAAAAAGGCATACAATTGTCATGACCACGGATCGTAGCCTTGAATTACTTATGGGCATAATGAACTTTCAAGTAAGACGTGTATTTTTTAAAAAGGACACACAAGCAAAAGCTGGCTAAGACTGTAAAGTAACCACATGCTGGAAAACTCCTATGTGGATTACACTTGACCAACTAGTCCAGAGAACAGAATGTCGCACCTAAAAAGGTTTTAAGGCCTATTTCTGACAGGGACACTTCAAAGGAAAAGATGCAATGCGAAAACTAAACTGTAATCTCCTGTGGTTACAGAGATAATGAATGTTGATTACCATCTCAGCAGAAACCATCTCCTGTGAGTTATATCCCAGACTGTGGACATGATGTGAGTTGAAAGGGAGCAGTTTCTGGATGAAAGGCATGTTTGTTTTTTTTCCCCTCCAGGCATACATAAGAAAAGGGGCTAAAAGCCAACTGTCTCTGTGTGATAGCTTTAATGTTCCAGGCCTGGTTGTGTGAGGGCGTGCTGTGAAGGCCACAGTTGAAGAACATCAACTAGGCATCCCTACGCTTGCAGGTAAAAAAGCCCTCTCTCTCTGACTGATCGAAGCAAGTCACAAGTCAGTAAAGCCACAGTCGAAAAGGAAACAGGAGAACTTCTTTCAGCTAATCTGCAAACCCAACTGCTTAACTGCCAAAGTTAGCTCTACCAGAATCATCCAACTTAATGGCCACAACATTCCTCACGGACAAACCAAAGATTGATTCCTATAACTTTTTAACTTTTATTTTTAGACTCAATTTCTCATTTCTAATCTGTGTGTATGCGTGTTGCATTTTTATTGTCTTATCTTGCATTTTAGTAACTACTAAACTCACTCTTTCTTTGACTCAAGGAAGCCTCCTTTAAAACATAAATACATTTGGACTGGGAAATGATATCCATGAGGGAAGGGGTTCTTTTTAAATTAACCTTGTTGCGACCAGCCGATGGGGTTCATTAAAGAAAGGGATCCAGGTCATTCTTCCTCACCTGGGAGCATAACAATTTGGGGTATATCATCCGGGGGACCTTGCTTGAGGACTGGTCATAACACAATTCTGTGAAGATTAGTGGCAGGTTAGGAGATTGGACAGAATATAAAAAGCAGCAAAGAATGTCTAAAAAAATTAGGGAGAAATTAGCGTATAAGAGAAAGCTAGCTAGAAATATAAAAACAGATAGCAAGAGTTTCTACAGGTATTTAAAAGAAAAAGAGTAAGTAAAGTGAACATTGGTGCTCTACAAAGTGAGTCTGGGGAATTAATCATGGGAAATAAGGAAATGGTGGATGAATTGAACAGATATTTTGGATCTGTTTTCACTGTAGAGGATACAAATAACATCCTAGAAATAATTGTGCATATAGAGGTGAAAAGGAGGGAGGAACCTAAAGCAATTACAATCATCAGGGAAAGAGTACTGAGAAAACTATTAAAATTAAAAGCTGACCAGTCCCCAGGTCCTGGTCAACTCCATCCTAGGGTCTTAAAAGAAGTAGCTGCTGAGATCGTAGGTTCATTGGCTTTATTTTCCCAAAATTCCCTAGATTGTGGAAAGGTCCTATCACATTGGAAAATCGTGAATGTATCTTCTATGTAAAGATACGAGGGAGACAGAAAGCAAGAAACTACAGGCCAGTTAACTTAACACCTGTCATGGGGATAATGCTGGAATCTATTATTAAGGAAGTTATAGCAGGGCGCTTAGAAAATCTCAATGCAAACAGGCAGAGTCAACATGGTTTTGTGAAAGGGAAATTGTGCTTGACTAACTTTTTAGAATTCTTTGAGGAAGTAACAAACAATGTGGATGAAGGGGAACATGTGGATGTGGTGTACTTAGATTTCCAGAAGACATTTGACAAGGTACTATATCAAAGGTTACTACAAAAATAAGAGCTCGGTGTGTAGGGGGTAACATATTAGCATGGATAGGGGATTGGTTAGCTAACAGGAAACAGGGAGTGGGCATAAATGGGTCATTTTCAGGTTGGCACGATATAACGAGTGGAGTGCCACAGGGATCAGCACTACTGGGGCTTCAACTATTTACAATCCACAGTAAAGTCCCACTGTTCCCAACTTCCTCTTTCGCGACTTTGCTTATCCACACAAAAGTCTTTGTGCACCAGTTCACCTATTGCAGGCCCAAATCTTCACATACCCACCATTTTAAAAATAAAAATAGAAGCCATCTTTAAAAAATGCCAAAGAAAAGAAAAGCTGTCTAAATAAAGTTTAAAAAAAGGAAGGTGCCCATGATGTATTTCCTGCAGTAGAAAGTGCGCACTGCTGTTGTTTGCATGTGGATGTTCCTTGTTGCTACAATTTAATTGCTGGTCAGAATCCGCCTCCACTCTCAAGTAAGGTACTGTAAAAGTGCCAAATTTTACATTTTTCTTGTTTTTTTGTTTTATTAAACATTTTCTCCAATAAATTTCTCTTTAAATTTATTAAAAACATAGTTTTTATTGCCTTTGACCCTTTATACATGTAAAATTTTAGGATGGCTGGAACCTATCTAATTCACTCTCATTACAAAGTATGTTGATTGTTCACGATTTTGCTGTTCATGACATTGTTACCCTCGTAGAGGGTGGGACTTTACTGTTTATCAATGACATGGACGAGGGATCGAATGTATGTTGGTAAATTTGCTGATGACACAAAGATAGGTAGGAAAGTAAGCTGTGGAGAGGACACAAGGAGTCTGCAAAGGGATACAGATAGGTTAAGTGAGTGGGAAAAAATTTGGCAGATGGAGGATAACATGAAAAAATGTGAACTTGACCACGTTGGCAGGAAGAATAAAAAAACAGCATATTATTTAAATAAGGAGAGTTTGCAGAATTAATTCTGAGGTGCAGATGGATCTAGGTGTCCTAGTACATGAATCACCAAAATTTAGTATGCGGGTACAGCAAGTGATCAGGAAGACAAATGGAACGTTGTTATTGCAAGGGGAATGTAATATAAAAATAGGGATGTTTTGCTACAGCTATATAGGGTATTGGTGAGACTACATCTGGAGTATTGTGTAGTCTTTTGGTCTTCTTTTTTAAGAAAGGACAGATTGCATTAGAAGCAGTTCAGAGAAGCTTCACTCAACTGATTCCTGGGATGAGGCAGTTTTCCTATGAGAAAAGGTTGGGCAGCTTGGGCCTGTATTCACTGGAGTTTAGAAGAATGAGAGGCAATCTTAGTAAAACATATAAGATGGTCATGAAGAGATATTAATGTTTATAATGTTATCTGAAATTATTTTTTTAAAATAGAGCTTAATGGTGTCTGTGTCTTTGTGTGTGTGTATGTTTGTGTGTCTTAATAGGATTAAAGCCAGCTGGTCTAGCGGCTTTCATGAATAGAAAGAAGTAGGTTTGAAATGGTAATTAGATAAACATGCGGAAGTTTAGAAACATAGATGTCAAGGCGGCAATTTGCATTTTTAAATAAAGCGTTCAAAAGAATGGGTGAAATCTTGCACCTAGCTAAAAGACGCCAAGCAATGTGTTTTTTTTTTCAGCTTACTGATAAAATTGGTGGCATCAAAGGATGTTATTGTTAGAAGAGGTAAAATTAAAAGCCTAGTGATACAATGAAAATTTACATTCAAAGAGAAAAATGTGTATAAAGGAGAAAGGAGACTGTGTGTAAGGTAGAGGCATTTTCAGATCCAGCAAATGTGAGAAACCTCCAGTCTGTAAACCTCAAGTCTATCTGCAAGGACCCAGAGCTGAAAGAAACTCATTTTGAATGTGACTGTCCAGGGTGTGCTCTGCCAGGTGTCTATTTAAATCTATAAGATCTACTGTTGCCTTAACAGGGGTGTAATTGAGAGTCAAATTAATTAGGTGATTATTGTAGTTATTATAGTAGTAATTTTGGAGTGGTATGTATGTGTTTACAATCTTTCTTGTATTAATAAGTGTTTAATTTCATTTTATAAAAACCCTCGGTGGCCTTTTTACTATTGAATTCAAAGCCTACATCTCAAAACACACAAATTGCAAAAATGGATTATGACAGTTATTTCAAGATTCCCTCTGGGATTTGAACAACTCAGCCTTTACCATTGGCTGTGTCCTAATAATTGGGGGCTCTAGGCAGGATATATTTGAAATTCCTTGATCTTTTTGGATTTGTGAATCTTAAGGCTACTAGTATGAGAAGCACTTCGAATTCAGGAGTGGGTGTGAGGTATGTTGGAAGTGGTGAGACTGCAAAAATGGCTGTATCCATGGCTAAATCTTTTTTGGAAGTAGAAGATATAAACTTTATTGGGTTACAAAAGGTATCCAAACTAAGTTAACAGAGTTGGTGGATAAATTACAATTGGGGTTACCTATGGGGGCTAGGAAAGCAGACACAATTGAAGTGGTAGCACAGCATTTGAAGTTGGAAGGAATTCTTGAAAGAGAGAGTTCTCCAAGGTTTATTGGAATGGGCTCAAATTCAGTTGCAAATGAAAACGATTGAATTGGAAGAAAAGGAAAGAGACAGGGCATTCCAAAAGGAACTGACAGAAAGGCAGGACAGGGAAAGAAACAGAAAAGGAAGTTAGAAATTGTGAAGATAGAGAAGGAGGAAAGAGAAAAAGAGAGAGAGAGAGCGTTCCAATTCAAAAAGGGACCCCAGGAGGTGAGGAAGGACTTATCTCCATAGTGATACACAGTGTCGAGATGTTTAAATTTGTACAAGCTCTTCCAAAGTTTGAGGAAAAAGATATTGAAGCATTCTTTATTTCATTTGAGAAGATAGCTAAACAGATGAAATGGCCACAGGAAAACTGGACATTATTGTTACAGTCTAAGCTGGTGGGTAGAGCACATGAGGTATATGCTTCGCTATCAGAAGAAATGTTGGTGAATTATGATGTGATAAAAAAGATGATTTTGAGTGCATATGAGTTGGTTCCTGAAGCATACAGGCAGAAATTTAGGAATATGAGAAAACAGCCTTGGAAAAATTACAGAGTTTGAAAGAGTAAAACAAATTAATCTTGACCTGTGGATACGAGCGTTAAAAATAGAGACAACATATGCAGCTCTTAGAGAAGTAATTCTTTTGGAAGAACTTAAAGATTCAATCCCCAGGGTAGTGAGAACTCACGTGGAGGAACAGAGGGTTGATTCTGTAAGGCAAACAGCAGAGATAGCTGATGATTATGGGGAGAATTTTCCCCATGTCGGGCAGGCAGTGCGGGAGCGGGTGTGGGCGGCCGGGGACCTGATCGCCGCCCGCGATCGGGTCTGCGCCGCCATTTTACGCGTGCAGGACAATTAAGGCCCGCCCAGCATATTTGACGACTCCCGAGGATAGCGGGAGTGGGCGGGCGGTGGTGGGCGTACACAGACCGCCGGGTCCAATGGTGACGTAAATGAAGGCCTGGCAGCCTTTGCAAGGCTGCTCACAATGGCCGGGTGAAGAGCACAGCAGAGGGGTAATGTACATCACACAAGTCCGGAGGGTAGGCCATCGGGGCAGGCCAGGCCGGAGGGTAGGGTAGTGGGACAGTGTGCCCCTCGGTTCTCCGATGAATGCCTAGCTGCCCTCCTGGAGGAGGTGGCAGCGCGGCGGGAGGTCCTGCTTCCAAGAGACGGGAGGCGGAGGCCTCCCCACCTGACCAAACATGCATGGGAGGAGGCGGCCAAAAGTGTGAGCTCCCATGATGTGGTGGGGCGCATATGGCTCCAGTGCCGCAAAAGATTCAACAACCTCCTGCGCTCAGGAAGGGTGAGTACCATGTTGGCTCAGGTCACTTAATGCAGCCGTCACCCTTTCCCCCCAGCACCACCCACCCCACACTCCGCAACTCTGGGTACATTAATGGCATTGAATCCTTCATGGCATGTATCCCTCGCTGGGTGTACCAGCAGATATTGCCCATGCCTAGTTCACCCTGAGAGGGTTGAACTAGGATGGGTTCTGCATCCGCAGCATGTGTGACACTGACACCCAGAGTATGGAATGGGTTTGAAAGTCAAGGGTCTGCACACAGGCAGAGTGCTGGAACTGCGAAACATGTCAAAATCAGGATGCTAACATGCTGGGAGGGGAGCTTCCAGTTGGCGGGGCACCAACCCATCTGCTGGTCTTTGCGCTCCATGTGCTTGTGCCTCCTTGGTTAGCAAAGTAACACCTTGTGGTGCCACATGTGAAGGAGGCAGCACCTGGGCAATGTCGGGGGGGGTCAGCCCTGGCTTGTTTGGGTGAGTGTGCAGCAGCTACGGGGTGGTGACGAACTGGAGTCCTGCAATGTCCCGCTCTGGCTGGGTTGGCAGGGATACGATGGGAATTCAGGTACAGGCCGGACTAATCAATGCTCCTCTCACCTTTTCAGGAGAAGACTGTGCACAATTCTGCAGAACGGATACGGACTGGTGGAGGGCAGGCCCAGTTGGCCATCTTGACTCCTTTTGAGCAGCAGGCCATGGATCTGGAGAGGCGCCATGCTCCCAGGTCCACCAGTGGCGGTGAGGCTGGGGTGCCATGGGGAGGTATGTTTGGCGAGCACTCAGATCACCGTGTGTGTCACAGAAGCCATGGTAGTGCTGAATGCTCCATGATTGAAGTTAGCAACATGGGTTTACCATTGAGTATGGAAGGATGAGCGCACAATGATTCGGGGGAGCGGCATGCAAGTTAACATTGCCTGCACTGCAGCTAATCAAATGCCCTTGTTCTTCCTTTCAGCATCACCAGAGCAAGGCCGGAAGGAGGAGGCAGAGGGCCCACCTCTCACCCCTGAGGCCCCAGAGGAAATCCACTCACCAGTGTCACACCATCTCTGCCAGGCAGGCACCAGCACCGATACTAGCACCTCGGTGGGAATTAGATCTTCGGCTAGTGTCTCCAGGCATGACAGTGAGGGCACTTCACACTCACTTGAGGTGCGGGCAGAGACAAGGAGTGCCCAGGGCGCCGGCATTTGGAGGACTGCTGGGGACCGGGTACATGCTCAGTCAGTGGCTGATGATGGGCCTCTGGAGTCGTCCGTGAGGCAGCCGGCGCTGGAAGTGCAGCAGGGTATGCGGGACGATCTGCTGGAGATACATGAGGCTATGCATGGCATAGTGCCCGTGCTGGAGGAGTCCACGCGGAGCATCACCGATGCATTGAGCCTCATGGCCGGGCACCATGCTTCCTCCATGGAGAGAGTGGCGACTCTTGTGGAGAGGCTTCTCCAGGGGAACAATCAGGACCTCCTGGGGTTGTGTTTGGGCCTGCAAACCCTCACAGCGGCATTGACCTCAGCTGGTCATTGACCATGTGGGAGATGGTTTGGGCACCAAGTATCCCAGCTCGGTGCCGAGCCATCTACGGTGAGCAGGGATTCCAAAACGACCTCACATCGGCGCAGCAGCTGCCTGTCGTCTCTGTGGGCTTCTCTCTGGGAGCTCCGGATGAGGGCAGCAGCTCCTCCACCCCTCTGCCAGCGACCATGGCAAGTGACGAGGCTACAGCGACCGGGGAGAAGCCAGTTGTGGAACTGGCCGCTCCCTCCCAGGTGGGGCCATCAAAGGCTCCACGGACCAGAGGACGTCTGCCAAGGTCATCGAGGCCAACAGGACAGCACAGTGAGCAGGCTGTCTTAGATGCCAGTGCCAGCGAGGGGACAGGACCTAGTTAGCGCCCATGTGTAAATTTAAGGCACCTCAGGCACACCACGGGTTTCTCACTGGTTCTTTTATGTTAGCCCATAGTAGTTTATTGAAGACTTGGTGTGATGTCCAACACCATTTTTGTTTTGCTTTATGAAGTTACATTTGTTCACTCAATAAATTTTGACATGTTACCATGGCTCAGGGTGATTCCTTACTTCTGCAAGTGGATGGGAAGCCATGATGTTATGAGCGAGTTGTTTGACATTGAGCTTCAGTGACAAGGGCTTTAGTTAATGTTACTGTCCAGGCAGGTTTAGCACTCAGGTATCGAATGTGGAGCCTGCAGCCCTGGCGTGTGTTGAACGTCCGTCTGTGGTGGGCTAGCTGAAGGTTCTTTGCATTAAAGCCTCCCAGGTGTCCCTGCCTCCCTGGAGTATGCCTGGGTTAGCGTCTACCCCCTCAGCGTTCTCCTGTGCGTGCTCATCCTCGGACTCACTGCTGGACTCATCGTGTGCAGCCGGAGCAACTGCGTCTCTGTCTTCCTCATCCGCTGTGACCCCCCTTTCCAGTGCCAGATTGTGCAGAGTCCAGCATTCAACCACTATCAGTGACACACGATCTGGGGGGTGCTGGAGTGCGCCCCCTGAGCGTTCCAGGCATCGGAAGCGCATCTTGAGAAGACCGATGGTTCTCTCCACCACAGCCCTTGTGGAGGCGTGTCTCCTATTGTACCGCTGCTCAGCTTCTGTTCTTGGATGGCAGAGGGGAGTCATGAGCCATCTTCTGAGGGGATAGCCTTTGTCACCCAGCAGCCATCCATCCAGTTGGGCTGGAGCACTGAAGCGCCTCAGCACCTGGGAGTGTCTGAGGATGTAGGCATCGTGGGAGCTGCCTGAGCACCTTGCACAGACTTGTAGAATCTGCATCCTGTGATCACGCACTATCTGCACGTTCATGGAGTGGAAGCCCTTCCTGTTGATGAAGGCACCGGGCTCACCTGCTGGCGCCTTGATGGCCACATGTGTACAGCCTATTGCACCCTGGACATGAGAGAATCCAGCAATCTCTGCGAAGCCTCTGTCTCTCTCTGTCTGGCTGGCCTCATCCCAGTGGTAGTGGATGAAAGTCAATGCATGCCTGAATGGAGCGTCTGTCACCTGCTTGACACAAGTGTGGACAGCTGATTGGGAGACTCCCAGAGATCACCCACCAACCCCTGGAAAGAGCCAGAGGCATAGAGGTTGAGGGAAGCTGACCTTTAGAGCCACTGGCATGGGGTGCCCACCCACACAGTTTGCAGAGATCTCAGGGCCTATGTTCTGACAGATGGAGGTGACTGCGTCCCTTGAGAGACAGAGCCTCCTTCGGCACTGCAGCTCAGACATATTAAGGTAGCTGCTTCGCCGCCTGTAAACCCTGGCAGCAGGATAGTGGCGTCTTCTGCAGCCCCTTCTGCCATGGACTTCCTGTTGGCCCTGCGCCCCATATGCCTGCACCTCTCCTCCCAAAGGTGGCTCCTCTGGAGGCTGAATGTGAACTCTTGGCCTCCTCCCCCTTCTGGCCCTCCCTCCTCAGAGGAGGTGCCTCCAATGGAGAGCAAAACTCTCATTCCCAGGCTAAGGGAAGGCTTCCTGAAAGCCGCAGGCCCCAAAAATGATCTTTACTGTAGAGTCCTGGCCTGAAGGCTTTTACTCCTGTCCAAGCAGCTGGTATGAGTTTTGAAGTATTCCTGCTCGCACAGGCAAGTATAAATAATTTTCACATTTAAATACCTGAAAGATCACATTCGCAGCCCCACTCACCCCTCTTATCCCACCCGTGGATGAGGTTTATACAAATGTCTCCCACCCGTCTCTCTGTTGTGCACATGTGATGTCCTGAACATTGCGCAGGCCCTGAAAAATTGCAGACAATTACTGCCTCAAGGGCCTTAACTACACGATTAATTAATGGCGGGCGCGCATCCGAAAACATCGCACGCCTGCCCACCTAAATATCGCGATGGCGCGCAGTGTCGTTGGGATGCTCATCCGACGTCACCGCACATCACTTTACGTGTCGGCGTGCGGGGCCCGCCACCGCACGCCAACGGGAAATTTCTGGCCTATGAGTTAGTTCATAGAACTAAACTCTTTTTGTCACCCTTTTAAATTTGAAAAGGATAGAAAGTGGGAAGGTGAAAGGAAGGTCAGTGGTCAGGGAAGAGAAAGAATAGCTGGAAATTCCCAGGAAGTTTTTTCTCAGAATAAAAAGGAAAGTGCTGAGGGCAGAAGTGACATTCGAAAGTTGAGGTGTTTTCATTGTAATAAAGTGGGGCACACAAAGTCATTGTGTTGGAAATTGCAGGGAAAATCTGTTGGAATTATTGGGGTGCAGAAAAATTCTGGAAATAAAAGTACTGTGGGTTCTGAGGTTCAGGCACAGGAAAAAACAATGACCTGCATACAAGTTAATCAGGGAGAATCAGTGATAGGTAAAAAAAAAGTGCGAACCTGTTCACAGTTTACCCAAGATAATTCTGAGAAGCAGTTGCGGAAATGTTGAAAGATTTTATGTGTGAAGGGAATGTCTTTCCATGTGTACAGGGTGGAATAAGTAAAAATGTTAAATTTTTAAGAGACACAGGGTCTAGTCAATCCTTCATGTTGTGGGATAGTTGTTATTTAGAGGGAGTATTGCAGAACAGGTGGTAATAAATGGGGTGCATGGAAATGCTAAACCTATTCCATTGCGGAAGGTAAATTTAAAAAGTGGATAACTGGCTGTTGGGGCTGTGCAAAAATTGCCCATTGCAGGGGTTCAATTTATTCTGAGTAATGATATAGCTGGATCATAAATGTGGGTGCTGCCTATGGTAGTTGAGCAGCCTGTAGAAGTGTTTTCAACAGAGGTGTTACAGAAGGAGCATCCTGGATTGTTTCCAGATTGTATGATAATGAGATCACAGGCACACAGATTGAAGCAAGAAAAACAAGAGGGACTGGAATTTCAAAGGCAGGAAGAAGGTATTGAAATCCAATTAGCAGGCACTGTGTTTGATAACATTGTTCAGAAAGAGACAGGAGAGGACAATTCAGCTGAAGTATTTAACTCAAGGCAGTTAATTAAGTTGCAGCAGGAGGATTTGCAATTGAAGCAGTTATATCAGAAAGCCCACTCAGAAACAGAAGCAAAATGCATTCCTCAATGTTTTTACTTTAAGTGTGATACTTTAATAAGAAAACAGAGGCTGGATCATGTCTCAGCAAATGAAAGCTGGAGGGAGATACATCAGATTGTTATCCCATTAGAGTATAGAAATTAGATTCTGAGCTTTGCTCATGAAATTCCAATGGGGGGGACATTTAGGAATTAGAAAGACACAGGCAAAAGTACAGAAACACTTTTATTGGCCAGGATTGCATATTCTGTAGAACATGTTACACATGTCAGATGATAGGGAATCCACAAGGAGTGATTAAGCCAGCACCTTTAATCCCAAAACCAGCATTTGAAGAACTTTTCACTCGGGTCATAATTGATTGTGTAGGGTCCCTCCCTAAGTAGAAATCAGTATTTACTGACAATAATGGATGTGTCTACCAGATTTCCTGAAGCGATACCTTTAAGAAATATTACAACTAAGAAGATTGTGGAAGAGTTAACTAAATTTTTTTACAAGATATGGCTTACCTAAAGAAATACAATCAGATCAGGGTTCAAATTTTATGCAGAGATGTTTAAGGAAGAGTTTGGGGATAAAACAGTTTAAGTCAACAGCTTACCATCCTGAGTCACAAGGAGGTTTGGAAAGATTGCATCAAAGTTTAAAAACTATTATGAGAGCGTACTGTCAGGATTATCTAGGATTATTGGGATGGGGGAGTTCCATTCTTGCTATTTGCTATCAGAGATGCTCCTAATGGTTTTAGCCCTTTTGAACTAGTTTATGGTCATGAGGTCAGGGGACTACTGGAATTGATTTATGAGAGATTGGTGGGTCAAAATTCAGAAACTACTTTCCTGGATTATGTATTAAATTTCAGAGAGAGATTAGACAGAGTTGACTAGGGAACATTTAAAGGTATCACAGCAAGTGGTGAAAGTGAAGCCAGATAAGAAAGCTAAAGCTCGGAGTTTTATTGCAGGAGAGGAAGTGCTAATTCTGTTATCAGTGCTGGGGAACTCATTAAAGGCAAGATTTAGTGGGTCTTACAGAATTGAAAATAAATTAAGTGAAGTAAATTATTTAATAAATGTTCCAGATAGAAGGAAGAAGCAGAGGGCGTGTCATGTAAATATGTTTAAAAAGTACTTTGACAGTGAAGAGGAATAAAAAGAGGTGTTAGTGGTGGTAGATAAGGAGAAAGAGGTATAAGTGCAGAACTCTGAAACTGATTTTCTTCTAATCAAATTGGATAGTGAGGGGGTACTTGAAAACTTAAATGTAATATTGAGATACCTTCCAGGCAAGTCTCAAAGTGATTTGGAAAAGATATTGCAGTCACATAAAGCTATTTATGGAAATAACCCTGATGTAGTCAAATCGTCATCATAGACATTCTTCATCTACATTAGATGCGGGATAGACAGCAAGTCAAATCCTTTGGGGATGGGGTACTGGTGCATGATGGCTTCTACCACAAGTGCTGCACGTAAGGCCATTATCAGGTGTTATTGTGGGTTGTTGATTTTGGTGTTGGCCCCTGTTGCCAAGCTGCTGCAGCCACTGATCATCTTGGCAGTGCATGCTGACCCAAAGGTGATGACGTAGTTTACCTCTGGCGTCAGCTAGCATCTCCCAGGCACGCATATCAATGTTTAGTTCCTTCATGTCATGCTTGAAGCTTCCTTGAAGTGGAGCTTTGGAGATTCTACTGCTCTTCTTGCTTCAGCTACCTCAGCATATAGAAAATCCTTAGGTTGACATCCAGCTTCCATCCTGCGAACAAGCCCAAGCCAACAAAGTAGTCTCTGCTTGCTACATTTTTGGGAGATTTGCCTTTGAAAGGACTGCTGCATTCATGATTTTGCCCTTCCATGATATAATCAAATGTCATGTGATTAGACATATGAGTGGTATCATGAGATTCAATGTCACATAATCAATCCCCAGAAATACAGCAACTTAGAGTTGGCTACCATATATGGAGCACTAATGGTAGATATGGGCCAGGATTTTATGGCCCCTCCAACCAGGTGGGATATTATGGTCCCACCAAACTGAATGGAGATTTAAATGGCTCGTCACATCTGCCGGGGGGGAGACATACCGCGGCGGGCAGTAAAATCCTGGCCATGGAAGTGCTGTATCATTATCATTGTTTTATAGTATCAGAAAAGGCAAGAGATGGATATTGGAGACAAGTAAATGGTGAGGATAAGAAAGAGACCTCAGACAAATTGGAAGGGAAGTGTGGTCAGGAGGATGGGAAATTTTGTGAAAGAAGAGGAAGCTGGTGAATATGAATTGTGGGGAAGAATCAGAGCAGTTACAGAGGAAAATAATGATTCAATAATATTATTTGAATTAATAAGCCATTTTTTCAAAGGTAATCTATTTTTAACTCTTACAATGCTTTGGTTAGCAGAGTATATTAAGCTGACTGACACATGTCTACTGACCTTGTTTACACTTCCTCCAACTCTGCTTTGTGCAAGGACTCTTCTCCATCTCTGACACACCTGTTCTGACGATGCCACCTTCCATACCAGTGTCTCCGAAGTGTCTTCCTTGTCCTCAACTAAGGATTCCCTTCCACTGTGGTTGATGGCACCATTGACCTTGTCCCATTTCTCACACTTGTGCGCTCACCACTTCCCCTCTGTCCCAGAACTGTGTTATGGTTCCCCTTATCCGCACCTTCCATCCCACCAGCCTCCACATTCAATGGATCATCTTGCACCATTTCTGCCACATCAAGCTTCATGCCACCACCTAACACATTACCCTGTCCTCTCCCCTATTAGTATTCCGAAGGGGCTGTTCCATCTGTATCACCCTGGCCCACTCTTAAACCACTCCCCTACTACCCCTATTCATTCCACGATATCTTCCTGTGCATGTACAGGAGATGCAACACCTGCCTTTTTACCTCATTCTATCCTACTGTCCACAACCCCAAACACACCTTTCAGATGAAACAGCGATTTACTTGTCCTTCTTTTCATTTAGCAGAGTGTATTCGCTGTTCACGATATGGACTCCTTTGCATTGGGAGATCAAATGCAGGCTGAACGATCGCTTTATGGTACACCTCTGTTCAGCCAGCCAGCAAGACTGAGCTGCCAGTCACTTGTCATTTTAATTCTCCACCCCTTTCCCATTCTGATCTCTATGTCCTCAGCCTCCTACACTGTTCTAATGAGGCTCAATGGAGGCCTGAGGAACAGCTTTTGGTTAGGTATTTTACAGCCTTCCGGACTCAAGTTTAAAAATTTCAGTTATTGACTGCCGCTCCCGGTATTTTGGGCAGCAGTTACTGGTAATGATTCTGCTTTTATCATTTATACTCCATCTCGACCCATCTTTTTTAATTTACTTGTCTGATTGCTATCTCCTTTGGCCTTGCACAGTCATCCTTTTTGTCATAATCTCTCCTGCCTTCCACCCAATCACAGCCTTCCCCTTTTGTTCTTCCCCCTCTCTCTATCTCTGTACTTGCTTTAAACCTGTTACATGTCCAACTTTATCCAGTTCTGATCAGGCCATCTGAAACGTTATTTCTCTCTTCACAGACGCTGCCTGACCTGCTGAGTGTATCCAATATTATCTGCTTTTATTTCAGATTTGCAACATTCACAGTGTTTTGCTCTTTAAATTTAGATATTGTTGGTTAAAATAGCAGCAAATCCATCATAAGGTTAGATCCAACCCGATCAGTCATACTTTAAGTGGCAGTGCATCAGTACATGGTGCTGCAGTGGTCGTTTTGCATTTGAGCCCTGGGATTTAACTAACAGAGAAACATATAAATATCAGATACTTATACTAGAACAACCTTATTGTTACACAGGGAAAGCATTCAAAATTCCGCCATGTGCAATTTGTGAGCTGGTTAAGTTAAATCAAACCCTAACCTAATATTCACAGTTAAACTACAGGAAAGAGTTTGTTTTATCAGAGTATGATATGTGCAGAAAACCGGTGACTAGTGGAATTCCGCAAGGGTCAGTGTTGGGACCACAACTTTTCACTTTTTACATTAATGATCTAGATGAAGGAACTGAGGGCATTCTGGCTAAGTTTGCAGATGATACAAAGATAGGTGGAGGGACAGGTAGTATTGAGGAGGCGGGGAGGCTGCAGAAGGATTTGGACAGGTTAGGAGAATGGGCAAAGAAGTGGCAGATGGAATACAACGTGGGGAAATGTGAGGTCATGCACTTTGGTAGGAAGAATAGAGGCATAGACTATTTTCTAAATGGGGAGAGAATTCAGAATCTGGAGTGCAAAGGGACTTGGAAGTCCTAGTCCAGGATTCTCTTAAGGTTAACTTGCAGGTTGAGTCGGTAGTTAGGAAGGCAAATGCAATGTTGGCATTGCTGGAAATCCAAAACAAAAACAGAATTACCTGGAAAAACTCAGCAGGACTGGCATTGGCGGAGAAGAACAAAGTTGACGTTTCGAGTCCTCATGACCCTTCAACAGAACTGAGTAAAAATAGGAAAGGGGTGAAATATAAGCTGGTTTAAGGTGGGGGGCGGGGTGGTGGTAGGGGGAGAGAAGTTGGAGGGGGGTGGTTGTAGGGGCAAGCAAGCAGTGATAGGAGCATCCTACTTCATCAAAACTAACCTACAAATTCTTTTACTCCTTTCTCCCTCATGTTCTTATAAAATTTCCCCTTAAATGTATCTATGTTATTCACCTCAACTGGTCCATGTGGTAGCAAGTTCAACATTCTAACCAAAGAAGTTTATCCTGAATTCTTTATTGGATTTATTAGCAACTATCTTATTATTATGGCTGCTAGTTTTGGACCACCCCCCCCACCCGCCCCCCGCCCCCCCACCCCCCCACCCCATTGGTGGAAACATTTTCTCTACATCTACCCAATCGAATCCCTTCAGAATTCTATTAGGTAAGCCCCAGCCTTCTCTTTTTCTAGAAAAAAGAACCCAGCCTATTCAGTATTTCATGATAGCTATCACCTCTCAGTTCAGGTATCATCCTCGTAAATCTTCTTTCTGACTTCTCCAATGTCTCTATATCCTTTTTGAAATATGAAATCCAGAACTGTGCAGAGAATTCCAAGTCTAACCAATGTTGAATACAGGTTTAACATCCCTGCTTTTCTATGCTATTCCTATAGAAGTAATCTCCAGTGCTTTGTTTGCATTTTGTAGGGTCTTCTTAACTTGTGTTCCAATAATTACTGATAAGTGAATGTATACCCCTAGACTCCTTTGCTCTAGTACCTCGTTTAGACTTATTTTTCAACAAATGCATGGTCTCCATTCCTCCTACATGAATCTACTATGTAGTGTCTCCGTTTCAATCCACTATATTACCCTTGTCTACTTGTTCTGTTACTACTACAAAGAATTCAATAAGACTGGTCAAGCATGGGCTTCCCATTTGACATCCATTTTGACCATTCTTTGTTATATTTTTGGTTTTTAGATGTTTTTCTATTACATCTTTGAGTTAAGATTCCAATGGCCTGAATCTTGCTGTCACTGGTGAATAAACACCAGCCATTCATTAAACTTAATGTTGTAATATGGTGTCGTCTGTTGTGGCTCATTGATGAGATCCTACAGAGATGCATATTTAAACATGAACCATTTATTGTTAATCTTTAACTATTCACAGATCCCAGATATTGTCATGCATGGTACTGTTCACCATGTAGGCTAGGCTGCTTCTAGAGTGTTCTCTCTGGATTATTCTCTCTGAGTCCATTACCATGTGACTCTATAAATCATACTGTGGGTGGTGCTATTCTCCAGTCCCATGTTAACCCTTGCTTTTCCGAGCACCTTTACATTACAATGACATGCAGGCACACACAACACCATACAACATTCCCCTTTCTTTTCCAAAGGAAACTTTCCTTTCCATCAGAGTATAACTATTTGGAATACAATATTTACTTGCTATCTCTGCTCCCCCATCTCAAGTCTCTGACTTTATAAATTCAGGCGGTCTTGAGGCTGACAGTTCTTCCACGTCTCAGTCTTGTCACATTTGGAGAAATGGTAGTAGTACTCTGTTTCTGATATTTGGCTATCTCCATCTAATTCACTATTTGTGCTCCTTTGAGTTACATTTCTCTTTCTTAACAAGTCATTTGCTTTTGTTTGAACACAGTCCTGTTCCTTCCGAGGGGAATGCGCACTCTGTTCATTCCGAGAGTGGATTTGAATTTTCTTTTCCATGGTGTCTATCATTTTCTTGCTTGATGTATACGTTTCACAAATGGAACTTCATTTCCACTTATTTCACAATTTCAGCCAAGCGCTTGTTTGCTGTTTTATTGTTAAAACATTTTGCAAGCTTGTGAATCTTTTAATTCAGCTCAATGGTTCTCAGTACATCGAAAACATCCAACGCTCTATCTTCTTCTAGTTCCTTGCACGTCAGTGTCAAATTTACATTTTCCAATCTTATTTCTGTATTTTCTTTCTCTGTCGACAACAGAACTTTGTCCTTGCCTTTCATTTTGGTTTCACTGTGGGCCAGGTCTGTCTCCGGCAAAGTCTTAACATGCCTCATTATCTGCTTGCAGCCTGGAAAGTTCGATGGCTTTTCCTGTCAATGCCTCCTCTTTTCAATTCAACTGCTTCTTTAGCTCTTCAGTCTATTTCTTGTAGCTTTTGTCTTCCTCCTGGAATATTGAACATTGCTGAGTCTTCTCAGCTAACTGATTCTTCAGTTTGTTCAGAGTGATGCTAAATTCACTTTGCTTCTCTTTGTAATTCTCCAGAAGAATAAACTTTAACCTAAGGGATTCCTGTAGTGTGTGAAGATTCTTCAATAGGTTTTCCTTTTCTTTGCTTCATCTTGAGTTTTCCTGTAATTAAGTAGAGTCTCCTCAAGTTTCTTCTGCTATGCTTCCATTTTGTATTTTAAGACAGTCTTCATTTCTTCATGTTGATGAATGGTCATGCATTGCTTTTGCATTTGCTCTTGAAAGACAACCAACTGTTATTTCAACTGTTTATTTCTTGTTGACTGCTTGCCAACTCACTCTGGGCTTCAGTGCATCATTTTGTTGCTACTGATATTTCCAATGCAGCTTTTCTTGAAGTAATATTCAACATCCTCTGTAGCTCCTCACGTTTGTCCATGCCTACACATTGATCCTTCAAGAAGTCTTTCAGGGTCACGACTTCTTAGCGTGCCTTTTCTGCCTGCTGCTTGGTTTGGCTGTACATCTGGCTAAGTTTTCCCAACTCCTGCTTTGATTTGTTAACTGTGGAACTGAAGGTCATTATTTCCACCTGTGTCGTCTCTGAAATTTTTTTGTTCAGATCTCACACAACTTGGGTCATTGATAACTCAGCTTGAATCTTGCACTTCAAATCTTCCCGTTCAGCTCTGATGCAAACATTTTCCTGTCGCACAGCTTCATTAATGTTTTGCACATTTTGTTTCTTTTGTGTTACCTCAGAAAGCTTTTCTTCATTCACAGCCATCTGCTCACTCTGCACTGCCATCTGCCTCCCTCACTCTGAGGTCTTTTGGCTCTATCACTCTGGGGTCTTTTGTTGCCCTCTCTCTGGGGTCTCTTGTTGCCCTCTCTCTGGGGTCTCTTGTTGCCCTTGGCACTCTATTGGGAGTTGCCCTTTCTCTGGGGTCTCTTGTTGCCCTCAGCACTATATTGGGAGTTTCCCTCTCTCTGGGATCTCTTCCAATTTTCAGTCCATTGGTGTTTGTTTTTTTTTCTTGTAGCTACAGCTTTACATATCATTTCCCCTTTAAGACTCAGTGCAGTAAACATTATTTTCACTTCAGGCTGTCTCTGCAGTTGTCGTTTTTTAAAGTTAATTTTCCATGCTTTTCCGATGTTGGCAGGGTCTCCAGCGATCTTGAGCCTTCCGTTCTTTTTAAACTTTTTGAACTTCTAAAACTTTTGCCTATTTTTCTTTTTAAAAAATGCACTGCAGCGATTCCTTCCATTCCACTCTGCAGGTTTCCTTTTGTATTTTTTTTGGAATGTCCCACACTCTGGGAATATTGGCTGGCTTGTACTCCAACTGGAGCTATTTAAAGCTGCAGCACTTCTTTCTTTGCTTGCCTTAAAGGGATTTTTTTTAACTTTATGTTATACTCTGCAGTTTTTCCTCTGCTCTGCCTGTTTTTTTTCCACAGGTTTTTTTAACTTGCAGCTTTCCTCCAGCTGCTCTATGGATATGCTAAGTCCTGGGACTGCCACCTATACTATAATGTGAGTACCACTTCTTTTTTGTAATTTTTGCTCACTGTCTCATGAGCTGTCCGGCATTCTTCATACTGCGTCACTCAGAGTCTTGCAATTTTTTTAGTTTTACACACCGTCTTGTGATCTAAGTGTCTTAACTCAGCATCACTCAGGTTCTTGCAAGTTTTTTGCAGTGTTGCTCACCTGTCTTCTGATCTGAGCAGTTTTTGTCACTCAGGGTCTTGCAATTTAGTAGTTGTGCTCACCCATCTTTGTAAACTGACCAGGTTTTTTACTCTGTGTCACTCGATGGGTCTTGCAATGGACTTTCACTCATTCTGGTGGACTCCTCAACTGCTAGGGCTGTAGCAATGTTTCTTTAAGTTTACTTCTTAGGTGTACATCTCTCTAGTTCAGCTTCAGCTGCTTTTAGTTTCTCATGCCTTGGGATGCTGTTCTTGGTTTATCATTTAAAATGTCATCTTTCATATCACCACTGATATGATATCTTTTAGGAGCTCCTTCCACTGTCGACCATGTTGTAATATGGTGTTGTCTATTGTGGCTCATTGATGAGATCCTACAGAGTTGTATATTTAAACATGAACCGTTTGTTAATCTTTTTAACTATTTACAGATCCCAGGTATTGTCATGCATGGTGCTGCTCATCATGCAGGCTAGGCTGCTTCTGGAGTGTTCTCTGAGTCTATTACCATGTGACTCTATACATCATACTGTGAGTGGTGCTATTTTCCAGTCTCACATTAACCCTTGCTATGCCTGCACCTTTACATTACAATGGCATGCAGGCACATACATCATACAACGCACTTGCCCGTGGAATTTTGTGAGCTTTTCTGCAAACCAGGTTTCATATTATGTGCAGTGCATTTAAATCCCCAATTTTTTATTTTTATTAGGTTTCACAGAGGCCATTTGTGGGCATCAACACCCTTAAAATCTTGCATCTCAGGAAAAGTAGATCATAAAATATCAGGATCCTTTTGCCACTGTTATAAAGCTTATAAAGGGAGTATTGATTGGTTCTCATATGTATTGCAGTTTCTCTGTCAAAGGCTTCAATGAGAACTTGAAGTAACTTCTTTAGATTGCAAAAAAAGGCAATTTTCAGTTTGCTGTTTAGCTTTTCAGACCAATATACAAAATAAATAGTAACTTCATCATCATCATCATCATTCTTAATTTTGCATATTCTATTAATTACAACTAAATTAATAAGTTTAATGTGATATTATTCATTAACTTCAACACACCAAATCCAAATAAGTGTCACCTATTATTTATGATGTCCTAAATATTCCTATAATTCTAAATTTAAAGTTATAGGCTGATTATGCAGTGCCATTACGGTTCCAACAGGCCTAAAATGCATTGCACAACAGACATGTAAGTAATGTAGAGAAATGAGCTTGTATAAACACCCAAGATTGAGTGTTTTAATTACCATGTAGTTATTCCATATGCCAATTGGCTGATGTGTAAGGAGCATACTTAATGCATAAACTGGAGTATCCAGTCACAGTTAAAATAAAGCTGCCCATTGACAAACTTGAAATCCTACTGCTTGTAGCTGAGAATGGAAGCAAAAAAAGACAACATCAGGACAGGATCCTGTTCTGAAGGCCTTTCTCTAGTTTGTCCTCTTTAAAATGGCCTGCTTGGCTGATAAGTAGATGGCAGTGACATGTGCAATTTTGAGTTATTTAAGAGAATGAGGAAGATACAGGCAAGTTTGGTGATGGAAAAGGTCCATAGGGGCATAAAGAGAAGGTGTATTGTATAATGATTTGCTCAATGGCTCGCAGCTGTGAAAGATGATTGTTTAGATACCTACTTTAGTCCCCACGCGATATTGTCCAGCATTGCTTCAAAGGGTCAAGCTGCTCCATGTGAATTTTTTTTTGAATAGACAGCTATGGAAAATTAGGCATCTCAAGATGATCATGGAAACTGCCTGCATACTGAAGGACATCCCTAGCATTATTTCAGCATACCTATGATGTTCTTGATAATGGATCTAGTGGAGGCATATACCTTATTATATCTGTGTTCCACTGGTATATGGGGTTGCTGTAGAGGGGTCAGGACAGCAATGGGCAACCCCAGTCATCTGGGATATAACCCTAGACTTGTTGGATATCTGCAAATAATGATGACATGGTGGACTGACTTCAGATGAATGCTTCATGACTTCTTTGGAGATTTGGCATTCATTTATAGTTTTTGGTTCAAATAGTCACACACAAATTACAGTTCATCTGTGGGACACTGCTATCAAGGAGTACATATGGGTGCCATGAAGGACAACTTGTATTTTCAGGAATCCCACCATTCAAAAAAAAAACAGGGCTCTGACCTGTTGCTCCCTGCTATCCTTTGTCCTGACCAACAGTTAACCATGAAAAAAAAACACTGATTAATTAGTGAATTATCTCATAATTCTTTGTGGGATTTTGCTGTATGAAAATTGATTGCCATGTTTCCCTACATTACACCTGTGACTACACATCTGAAGTATTCCATTTGTTGTGAAGTACCTTGGCACACCCTGAGATTGTATAAGGCTCTATATAGATGCAAGATCTTCCTTCAATTCTATCTCTATATCAATGATGTAGTTAGTGGAGGAGGGTATATATCCAAGTTTGCTGACAATGCAAAGTAGAGTAGGAAAGTAAACTATTAAGAGGACATAAAGAGGCTGCAAAAGGATACAAACCAGTTAAGTGGTGGGCAAGAATGTTGAAGATGGACTCTAACATGGAGAATTGTGCAGTTATTCACTTTTTTGGGATAAACAGAAAAGCAAACTTAAAAAATGATCAGAGACTGGAAACATTTGCAATCAAAGGGACCTGGGTGACCCTTGTAAACAGATCTCAGAAGATTAACATGCAGGTACATGATGCAATTAAGAAAGCAAATGTTATGTTAGCCTTTATTGCAAAGAGATTAGAGTTTAACAGGAAGAAAAGTCTCCCTACAATCATATAAAGCCTTGGTGAGACCACATCAGGAGTAGTGTGTGCAGTTTTGGTCTCCTTGCCTAAGGAAGGATATACTTGCCCTAGAGAGATTGTGATGAAGGTTCACTAGGCTGGCACCTGGTATGAAGGGATTGTCCTCTGAGGAGAGATTGAGTAGATTAGGCCATATTCTCTAGAGTTAGAAGACTGAAAAGTGATCTCCTTGAAACATATACGTTCCTTAAGGCGCTTGACAGTATTGGCGCTGGGAGGATTCTTCCCCTGGCTGAGGAGCCTAAAACTAGAGGTCACAATCTCAGAATAAGGAGTCAGCCTTTTAGGACTGAGATAAGAAATGTCTTCACTCAAAGCATTGTAATTTTTAAAAATTCTCTGCCCCAGAGATTCTTAGTCTTTTACTATGTTTAAGACAAAGATTGGATTTTTGGATACTAATGAAATCAAGGGATATAGTGATAGTGCAGAAAGGTGTAGCTGAGACAGAAGATCGGCCATGATCTTATTGAATGCCACAGCAGGATTGAAAGGCCAATGGCTGATCCCTGCTCCTATTTCTTATATTCTATCTCCATAACTTACCTCATTGTTGAAACCTTCATCTGTGCCTTTTTACCTTTAAACTCCACCTTTCAATGTCCATACTGCCTCTCGATTCCATCATACAGGAATTTGAACTTCTCTTGAACTCCAGTGGTTGAACTCTGTCCTTCACAAAGTTTCATCTCCTAGTCCTTACTGACCTTCACTGATTTCTCAGTGCATTGACTTCAAATTCCTCATTTTCAACTACAAATTCAGCTATGGCCTAATTCCTCCCCACTTCTGCAACCTGCTCTAGCTCTATGTCCCTGCTTGCATCTCCATTCTTCCAGCTGAGGTACTGTGCATCACACCCTCAATCTACTACTGCATTAGTGACAGAGCTTCCAGCCTACTTGCTTAAACACATAAACTCTTGTCTTAAATCCCTTCATTTTGCTTCATGTGTCATCCAAAACATATTGTGCCTTTAGCCTTCACCATTAATCTCTCTCACTATTTCTGTCGAGCACTAATCACAACTGTAAAGCTTTGGGATCTTTTGCTAGGTTAAAGGTGCTACATAAAAGTAAGTCATTGCCTTAATTGTTAAATGTGAACTAGTCAGGATCAGGTGTAGAGGTGGTTGGGCAAATACCAAATGCAATACATACTAGTTTTAAAAAATGAACTAAATGCTAATACTAAATGCTAACAAAGGAAAATGTAATTTTGTTGATTTGGTACTTCTATTCGAGAGCGTGCTTAGAAAAACCACAGGTCAGACAGGATTTATACCGTGATGCTGATTCTTCAAGTGTGATGATTTCATCCTTAAACCCAGGATCGCACACATTTGACAAAGTTTATTACTATTCTTTTCTTCCCAATCAAACCTCCCTACTTATCTGCAGGCTCTAATCTACACACCCAGTTATGGCCCATGGAATTAGTTTATGTAGTTACTTTTAATGGCAACATCAGAACTTAAATATCAAATTAATAAGACTTAGGCCGGGATTTTCCAGCCCCGTTGTGGGCGAGGCGACGCTCCAGCCAGAAGTCCGTTGACTTGCGGTGGGACTGGAAGATCCTGGCAGCAGGCAGGTGCAGAAAATCCCGCCCTTTGCCTTTATATAATTAATATTAATGCATGGATTTTCATTCGTCTAAACAGTTCTCAAACAAAGCAGCTGGATAATGACCCAGATGTCGAAATCAAAGTCCCTTTGTTGTCAGATGATGAGGCCATAGGATAAGACGCCCAATATAACCAAAAATCAAGGCACTGACTTTCCTTGCCAGCCCTTTTATGTGGTGAATTTTCCTGGTTGCTAGTTGCAGCCTGGATCCAATCCCACTTTCCATGGTTAAAGTCTTTTTGCAGGCATCATACAGGGGCAAGCATCCCATAAGACCAATCTGTAGATATTCAAAAACAAATTTGGCATTTTTGATGTGTTGGTTTCCATAGTCAGTTGTCCACTCATGTCCTTTCAACTTAACCTTCCTCTAATGTGTTTTATTTTTGTAGGGCCAGAAGAATTCTCCATCTTGGCCCCATTAAAATATTCCAGACAACTGTCCTTAAATGACTGCTTTTCCCAGGATCACCTCCCCACCCGAGGCCCAGGCTGTTCACCAAATCTCACCCGCCTTAATTGACAGGCTTTATCAGGGCACCAGTGTAGCTCGCCCAAACTATGAAAATAAGGCTATGGCCCCACAGTGGCATCAACAAACGAGTCCTTCAAAGCTACTATGAGAAAATGTTCAATTTTTGGTATGGAGTATCACGGCTTATTACAATTTAAAGCACTGGCTTAACAATAGATTGTGTATATTTTCGCTCTGTATAATACTGCAAGTTTAAAAATCATGGAGGTTATTCTCACCTTCACTACTTGGGTGGGAAACTAGAAGAACAGACCGCAATCTGTCCTGGAACTGACCATTTTTTTTTCATTGATTTCAATATCAAGTGTAAAATTGAAATCCATTTTGGTAGTAAGGTATGACTGGAGAGTGCTAGGCTCAAGACATTTATTTCTACAGATATGAGAGTGGTAGAGATATAAATAGATGTGAAAATTCCAATAAAATCAGTGTTCAGAAGATGAATGGCAGAACATTGGTATGAAAAATAAGGTAACAAATGACAGTCAATATAACATCATAAGGGATAATATTTAATTGACCAAAAATTGACCTCATGTACTTGATTATGAAGGCGACGTTCCAAATT
This sequence comes from Cetorhinus maximus, assembly GCF_964194155.1. Lineage (NCBI taxonomy): Eukaryota > Metazoa > Chordata > Chondrichthyes > Lamniformes > Cetorhinidae > Cetorhinus > Cetorhinus maximus. Next base: position 132,237,404 of record NC_135881.1, read on the forward strand.
ACAAGGGGCAGCCATAGGTCACTCCGTAACTTGATGTCCAAAAGGCCTTTAATGAAATATCACATAAGAGACCCCTTTACAAACTAAGGTCAGTGGGCATCCTGATTAATGAATACAAATTAGTAATTGACTATAAAGACAGGTGCAAAGAAAAGTCATAGTGAGAATTAAATTCAAACAGGGAGAGCTATTGATTGACATGCCCCAAGAGTCCAAGCTAGGTCCCTCTGGTTTGTGGTATACATAAATGACCTGTACTCAGACTCCCAAAGCTCACTAATAAAATTTGTTAAGGATGCCAAGTGGGGTGTGGATTGTGGATTCAGAAAAAACAGTCAAGATTTTAAAAGGAAGTTTGATAAAGTTAACAATCTTCTCATCTATATGGCTCAGGTGTGTGTTACGTTTGTCAGTTGAACCATCAGAGGGAGGAGCCTATATTTTTCTAACAACTAGCCCTTCCCCATGATGTTGTGAGTAGTCTGCATATAAGCACATGCTCATGGCACTGTCACATTCTGAGCTGGAAAAGAGACAACGCTTTGAATAAAAACACACACAGTGACCCTGTAATGCACCAGTGGAAAATAAAAAGCAATATAGACAAATACACAGTTCGGGTGTATTGGAATCAAAAGTCTTGAGTTCTGTGAATTCTGTGGCTGCAAATAAGTGACAAAAGGGAAAAAAAACCTTAAGGGTGTTGAGTGGTCAAAAGATCCTGGGTGTGTCCAAAGTACTATTTCATCAGAATGCCAAACTGAGTAGAGCCGATTTACTTTGCAAATATTATCTATAGCGATGCCTTTACAATGTGCTCAGGAAGCAGTGGTGGAAAGGGTAGAGTGACCTTGAACAGGGCCACTGGGTTTCCTGCCATTTTTTCACACAAAGATCTTGGGTAATGAGCCCTTTTAAAAAATTACAAAGCTTGCCTAAGAGGGGTTCGCTTCCATGACGACCCATGCTCGGTAATTAGTCAACAAATGAATACTTATTCCAATGTAAGATGTAAAGCTGTCTCAGAGATCCAGTAGATAATTCATTAGTCATGTCTGGTTATTTTTAAGGATTCTTGGTTCCTGAGTATTGGAAACCTTGGTTGGAATTTAATGCCTTCCCCCAGGGCATGTTTGGAAGTGGGGGAATGTTTAATTGGGTGGGAGGGTGCTGGGTGGGGACCCTGCTGCCTTCCCACCTCTGCGCCAGTCAAGTCTGGGGCAGGAAAGCTTGTGGATGGCCTTTCTACCTTGATGCCAATTGAGGCTTTAATGCCCACTTAAGGGCCAAATCCCTCCTCCGATAGTGTTCAACCAGTGGCAGGTAGAGTAATTACCACAGGGGGAGCCTGAAAAGCTGTCATGTTAGCTTGCGGGCTTCCAGGGAGGTCCCTCATCAGAAACTCAGTGCCTGATCAAGGGCCCCAGTATCGGGAGCAGGGTAGGCCATTTATAAGCCACCTCCTTGCCCTTTTGGCTGATTCCCCTGCCCCACAGCCCAGCCAGCAAACCCCTGTCTCATGACATCCATTCAACAGCCAGAAAATGCCTCCCCATGACCTCCATCCCATCCTCACTCACTTGTGGCCCAGGTCCCTCACTGCTCCTGAGCCTCAGGTGGGTGCATTTCTGGCAGCTACCACTCCTTCCCCGATGGCACTGACGACAATGAAGCTGGCAGTCCTTGGGTGGGTGCAGGGATGAATTTCTACCCCTTCAGGGTCCTTGGTCCCGTGGAAGGCCCACTGCTGGCCACTTAAGTGCCTGTGGCACTTAACATGGTGGGCCTACCCCAAGGGTGGTGACTCATGGCTCCCACTAGCTTTCCGGCCGACAGGCGGAGCTTCCATCACCTGGATTGAATTTTGCCCCTTTTTCCAATCACTGAGGCTACAAGAGAGGCTTTTGAAAATCAAAGCATATACCAAGGGACAGTTCAGCAGAAAGCTGCAAAAAGTCCAAATCACTTCCCAGGATGGTAGGACAGGATTCAGAGAAATTGTGATACTAATTTACTTTTTGACTGGATGTTTCAAGCATTTCCTGCTTGTCTTTCTCTGAGTATTGGTGCCAGCTGATTCTATTATCTCAACCAACGTGCAGCCTCATTTAATAAGATGAACCTACAAAAGTTGGGAGTGTGGCATCACAAGGCCTCAGTCAGCTTGTCGCTTAACCACATCCTTTTGCTATTGATTGGAGCATAAGCAGTGGTATTGGTCAACATCAAAACAATTTTTCAGCTAGCATTGCTGGACTAAATGGCACAGTCTGAGTCCTGTCCTCAATACTGGATTGGATCCTTAGATACAGGGGTGGTGCCAGGGGACTGGAGAATTACAAATCACAGAATCACACAGTGCAGAAGAGGCCCTTCACCCCATTGCGTCTGCACCGACACGTGAGAAACACCCGACCTACCTACCTAATCCTGAAAGGTCCGAGGAATACTCTGGTACAAAATTTCAACACTCAGAGTCCAGACACAATATTCAAGTGGTTCCTTTATTACGCATGCAGGGAGCAAACACTGGGCACTCCAGGCGCTTCTCCACTGAGGTTTCAAATGAGCAGAGTTTATATATCTTTTACTATCAGTTACAACTTAATGGTATTCGATAGACAAAGGCCACAGCACAATGACCCCCCGTGGGCTGATAATTGTGTTCCTGTACAGTAATTGCAGTGCAGAGACTGGGCATTGTCTTTTTTGAAGATAGCTGTCAGACGGTGCGAAATGGCCTTCCCCATTCTTGATTGAGTTATCCCATGTTCCCGCCCGTGTGTTTCCCATTTCTTAATTGCAAATTTACAGCTGAGCCCTTTGTACAAGGTTTTAGCTTTCAAGTAAGGCTGCGACTCTTTGTGTATGCTTTGGTGCCTTAGCTGCTGGTCCTGGCTAGTACTTTAAAATAAATCCAAATTTTCTGCATCTTCAAACCCATTTACCAGCACTTGGCCCATAGCCTTGAATATTATAAAATAAAAACAAAAATACCTGGAAAAACTCAGCAGGTCTGGCAGCATCTGTGGAGAGGAACACAGTTAACGTTTTGAGTCTGAATGACCCTTCAACAGAACTAGGTAAAAATAGAAAAGAGGTGAAATATAAGCTGGTTTAAGGGGGGGTGGGACAAGTAGAGCTGGATAAAGGGCCAGTGATAAGTGGAGATAACCAAATTCTCCACCTATCACTGGCCCTTTATCCAGCTCCACTTGTACCACCCCCCCTTAAACCAGCTTATATTTCACCGCTTTTCTATTTTTACTTAGTTCTGATGAAGGGTCATTTGGACTCGAAACGTTAACTGTGTTCCTCTCCGCAGATGCTGCCAGATCTGCTGAGTTTTTCCAGGTATTTTTGTTTTTATTTTGGATTTCCAGCATCCGCAGTTTTTTGCTTTTAGCCTTGAATTTTATGATGTGCCAAGTGTTCATCCAGGTACTTTTTAAAGAATGTGAGGCAACCCGCCTCCACCACCCTCCCAGGCAGTGCATTCCAGGCTGTCACCACCCTCTGGTTAAAAACGTTTTTCCTTACATCCCCCTTAAACCCCCTGCCCCTCACCTTGAACTTGTGTCCCCTCATGACTGACCCTTCAACAAAGGTGTTACACCTTTGTTCAAAAAAGGCTGCAAGGATAAGCCCAGCAAATCAAGGCCAGTCAGTTTAACCTCAGTAGTGGGAAAACTTTTAGAAATGATAATTCGGACATAATTAACAGTCACTTGGACAGATGTGTATTAATTAAGGAAAGCCAGCATGGATTTGTTAAGGGAAAATAGTGTTTAACTAACTGAATCGAGCTTTTTGATGAGATAACAGAGAAGGTTGATGAGGGTCATGTGGTTGAAGTGGAGTACATGGACTTCCGAAGAGTATTTGATAAAGTGCCACATAATAGGCTTATCAGCAAAGTTGAAGCCCATGGAATAAAAGGGACAGTGGGATGGAGGCATTGCTGGCTAGGTCAGCATTTATTGCTAATCCCTAACTGCCCTTGAGAAGCTGGTGATGAACTGCCTTCTTGAACTGTTGCAGTACATGTGGTGTAGGTACACCCTCTGTGTTGTTAAGGTGAGAGTTCCAGGATTTTGACCCAAATGACAGTAAAGGACGAATGGTATAGTTCCAAGTCAGGATGGTGTGTGACTTGGAGGGGAACTTGCAGTTGGTGGTGCTTTCATGCATCTGGCGTCCTTGTCCCTCTAGGTGGTAGTGGTCGTGTATTTGGAAGGTGCTGTCGAAGGAGCCTTGATGAGTTTCTGCAGTGCATCTTGTAGATGGTACACACTGCTGCAACTACACCTTGGTGGTGCTGGGAGTTGATGTTGAAGGTGGTGGATGGGGTGCTACCAAGCGGGCTGCTTTGTCCCGGATGGTGTCAAGCTTCCTCAGCGTTGTTGGAGCTGCACTCATCCAAGCAAGTGGAGAGTATTCAAACAGACTTGTGACTTCTGCCTTGTAGATGGTGAACAGGTTCTGGGGGGTTGGAAGGTAAGTTACTCACTGCAGGATTCCCAGCCTCTTACCTGCTCTTGTAGCCACAGTATTTATATGGCTAGTCCAGTACAGTTTCTGGTCAATGGTAACTCCCAAGACGTTGATAGTGGGGGATTGAGTGATGCTAATGCCATTGAATGTCAAGGGGAGATGGTTAGATTCTCTCTTGTTGGATATGGTCATTGCCTGGCACTTGTGTGGCACAAATGTTACTTGCCACTTATCAACCCAAGCCTGAATGTTGTCCAGGTCTTGCTGCATATGAAGACAGACTGCTTCAGTATCTGAGCAGTCGCGATTAATGCTGAAGGTTGTGCAATCATCAGCAAACATCTCCATTTCTGACCTTATGATGGAGGGAAGGTCATTGATGAAGCAGCTGAAGATGGTTGGGCTGAGGACACTACCCTGAGGAACTCCTGCAGTGATGTCCTGGAGCTGAGATGATTGACCTCCAACAACCACAACCATCTTCCTTTGTGCTAGGTATGACTCCAAGAGATTTCCCCCTGATTCCCATTAACTCCAGTTTTGCTAGGGGTCCTCAATGCCACATTCGGTCAAAGCGGACTTGATGCAGTCACTCTCACCTCACCTCTTGAGTCCAGCTCTTCTGTCCATGTTTGGGCTAAGGTTGTAATGAGGTCAGGAGCTGAGTGGCCCTGGCAGAACCCAAAATGAACATCAATAAGCAGGTTATTGCTAAGTAAGTGCTGCCTGATGGCACTGTCAACAAGATTTTCCATCACTTTGCAGATGATTAAGAGTAGACTGATGGGATGGTAATTAGCCAGGTTGGATTTGTCCACAATGGACATTTTCCACATTGCCAGGTAATTTTTAAAAAATTATTTGTTCATTATTCATTCAACCCCCCAGAGCCTATCCAGCATGGGTAGGCCAGCATTTATTACCCATCCTTCACTGTCCTTGTTCAAAGGGCACATTGGTTCTGGCGAGACATGTAAGCCAGACTAGGTAAGAATGGCAGATTTCCTTCCCTAAAGGACGTTAGTGAACCAGATGGGTTTTTACAACAATCGACAATGGTTCCATGGTCATCATCAGACTTTTAATTTCAGATTTTTACACCATCTGCCATGGCAGGATTCAAATCTGGGTCCCCAGAGCATTACGCTGGGTCTCTGAATTACTAGTCCAGCGACAATGCCAATACCTCAGTGTTGTAGCTGTACTGGAACAGCTTGGTTAAGGTGCATTTAGATCTGGAGCCCAACTCTTCAGTACCATTGCTGGAATGTTGTCAGGATCCATTGCCTTTGCAGTGTCCAGTGCCTTTTTTGATATCACTTACAGTGAACCAAATTGGATAAAGACTGGTACCTGTGATACTGGGGACCTCAGGAGCAGGCCGAGATGAATCATCCACTCAGCACTTCTAGCTGAGGATTGTGGCAAATGTTTCAGCCTTGCCTTTTGCACTGATGTGTTGGGCTCCCCCATCATAGAGGACGCGAATATTTGTGGACCCTCCCCCTCTGTTAGTTGTTTGTCCACTGCCATTCACGACTGGACGTCAAAGGACTGCAGAGCATAGATCTGATTCATTGGTTGTGGGATCGCTTAGCTCTGTCCATCACATGCCGCTTTCGCTGTTTAGCATTCAAGTGGTCCTGTGTTGTAGCGTCACCAAGTTGACACCTCATTTTTAGGTATGCCTGGTGCTGCTCCTGGAATGCCATCCTGCACTTTTCATTGAACCAGGGTTGATCCCCCAGCTTGATGGTAATAGTAGAATGGGGAATATTTTGGGCCATGAGGTTACAGATTGTGTTTGAGTACAATGCTGCTGTGCTGATGGCCCCCTCGTGGATGCCCAGTCTTGAGATGCTAGATCTGTTTGGAATCTATCCCATTTAGCACAGTGGTAGTATCACACATGATAGGCAGTATCCTCAGTGTGAAGATGGGACTTCATCTCCATTAGAACTGTGCAGTGATCACTCCTCCCAATGTTGTCATGGACAGATGCATCTGCAACAAGTAGATTGGTGAGGTCAACGTCAAGTAGGATTTTTCCTCTTGTTGGTTCCCTCGCCACCTGGCACAGACGCAGTCTAGTAGCTGTGTCCTTTAAGACTCAGTCAGCTCGGTCAGTAGTCATGCTACCGAGCTACTCTTGATGATGGACATTGAAGCCCCCCACTGAGAGTACATTCTGTGCCCTTGCCACCCTCAGTGGTTCCTTCAAATAGTGTTCAACATGGAGGACTCCTGATGCATTAGCTGAGGGGGTGGGGCAGGGGGGGAAATCAGCAGGAGGTTTCTTTGCCCATGTTTGACCTGATGCCATGGGTCTAGAGTTGATGTTGAGAACTCCCAGGGCAACTCCTTCCCAACTGTGGTTGTGTCCTGTCGGTGTAATGGTGATGGTGGTGTCTGATACAATGTCTGTAAGGTATGATTCTGTGAGTATGACTATGTCAGGCTATTGCTTGACTATTCTGTGGAACAGCTCTCTCAGTTTTAGCACAAAAGAGTTCAGCCCTGATGTTAGTAAGGAGGACTTTGCAGGGTTGACAGGGCTGGGTTTCCCATTGTCGTTTCCAGTGCCTAGGTCAATGCTGGGTAATCTGTCAATTTCATTCCTCTTTTTAGGCTTTGTAGCGGTTTTGAAACAACTAGGTAGCTTGCTAAGCCATTTTAGAGGGGACTTAAGAGTCAAGTACGGTCAACCAACATGGGTTCATAGTTAGCTGAGTGACAGGAAACTAAGGCTAGTGGCGAATGATTGGCTTTCAGTCCAGAGGCAGATACATAGTGGGATTCCCCAGGGTTGGTAATAGAACCACTTCTTTTCTTGATCTATATTAATGACCTAGACTTTGGTGAACAGGGCACAATTTCAAAATTTCTAGATGACACAATTAGAAGTATTGTGAATTGTGAGGAGGATAGAGATAAACTACAAGAGGACTTAGGCCGGTGGAATAACTGGACAACTGTCAGATGAAATTTAATGCAGGTAAGTGTGAAGTCATTCATTTCAGTAAGAAGAACAAAGAAAAGCAATACAAAATAAAGGGTGCAATTCCAAAGGGGATGCAGGAGCAGAGATCTGCCACCTTCAAGACATTGAATGTAGCAGATATCCATTTCCACCACCTGTCTCAAACCTTCCCCTGCCTCTCTGTTGTCGGAGAACAATTACCTTTGATGTTCTGCATTTTAATTTGGGCCCTAATTCTTCAAGCATTTCAAGCAGAACATCATTCCTAGTTCTCCCTGTGTCTTTGGTTCCTATGTGGTCCACAACAACTTGATCCTCCCCCTCCCACTCCCAGTTCATCTCCAGCCACGAGGAGATGTTCCTAACCCTGGCACTGGTTAGGCAACACAAGCTTCTGAGATCCCAGTCATGGCTGCAGAGAACAGTATCTTTACCCCTGAATATACTGTCCCCCATTACGACCACATTCTTTCTTGCTCCCCCCATTTGAATGGCATCCTGCACCATAGTGTCATAGTCAATTTACTCATCAATCCTGCAGTCCTACTCTCCACACTGGCAAGCACCTCCTGGTTGAAGTCAAGGACTGAGGTTTCTCCAACTACTACCTGCTGGATCCCCGTACCTGCCTGACTCACAGTAACAACTACAATTGACAATGGTCAGAGACAGGAAAGTCTGTCTGCAACTCAGACCCTAGCTTAGTAACTGTGAGCTGAAGTTGCTCAAGCTGCAGGCACTTACTGCAGATATGGGTGTCTGGGACTGCAGTGCATTCCATAGGTTCCCACATGTTGTTCTCACGGCACACCATCACCACTGCCATGTCTGTCTAACCTTAGTTATTTAATTTTCAATGAGTTGTTATTACTTTAGCTGTGTAAATTAATAAGTCTTCGAGCTTGGGGACTAAAGAAGAACACTCACCAACAAAGGAAGAAAAAGTACCTTGTTCCCCCTCTGCACCAAAGTCCCACCTGCGCCAAGTTGCCAACTTTAGCACTAGTTCCTTGTTGCACTTAGGCCTTGTCTCACTCTGTGCTTTCCTTACCCGGTCCCCTCACCAACTAGGCCAAACTTCCTTAAAAGGTTACCCCCAGCCCAGACCCCTGAGCTTTAATCTTTCTCTAGTTCCTGTCCCATCTTCCTCATGCCCTCTACAAGCTCATCTTGTCATGAGACCTAAGTTCTGCCACCTTGACTCTATTCCCAACAAACTGCTAACCATTTAACTTCCCTTCCTGGCCCCAAGTTAATGAGTCCCTCTAATCAGGTACTGCTCCCTCTCTTTTGTCTTGACCCCTCTCTTGTCCTTGCAAACTACCTCTACATCTCCAATTCTTATCCCAAGTTACCTCCCAAATCCATACACATCTTTCTTGGAACTCCCATGTTTTAGTCCAACCAATTAGGTTTTCTTGCCATCTCACTACTTAAACAACTCTCAAAGTCAAAGTTGATATCCCTCTTCATCCTTCTTGATCTGTCTGCAACCTTCAACATGCTTGACCACCCCATCCTCCCCCAAAGCATTGCATCAATCATCTAGCTGGGTGGCACTGCACTTACCCAGTTCCATTCTTAAGTATCCAGCTGACACCAGAGAATCACCTTCAGTTGCTTCTCTTCATGCTCCTGCACCATTGTCTTTGAAATTCCCCCAAGGATCTAATCCCTGCCCCTTCCTATTTCTCTTCAACCTGCTGCCCTTCAGTGACATCATCTGAAAACATCAGGTTCCACATTAACACTGATGGCACCCAACTCCGCCATCACCACCATCACTTGACCCCTCCACTGTTTATAAATTGTCAGACTGCTTGTCCAACATCCCATAATGAATAGCAGAAATTTCCTTCAACTAAATATTGGGAAGACCAGCGTCATTGTCTTTGGTCTCTGTCAGGGAGAGATATTGATGTAAATAATGTTCTTGCAAATTTTTTTTAAATAGAGGTTTAGTCTGTGTTTGTGTGTTAACTGGATTAAAGCCAGCTATTCTGGGTGCTTTGATGTATAGTAATTGAGATGTAAACAGTAAGGTAAAGGGTGCATTTGCATTTTGTTGAATAGAGCATTCAAGAGTGGGAGCAAAATCTTGCACCTAGCTAGGAGATACCAAGCAATGTTTATATAACTAATAAAATTGGTACAATGATAAAAGTGATACAATGAGAATTTACATTCAAAGGGAGGTTAGGTGAAGAGGAGATGTTACATTCTCCGATCCTGCAATAACCACACGAGACTCAGGCTTCCTTTTAACTGGTTTTATTCAAGCATATGCAAGGGAGCCACAATAATTCCTAAGAATGAAGACCCATCTCCCAGATTGATTACATTTCATCACTTTTGTACTTTTTCTCATCATAATACATTTGAGTACATTTGAATATCCAATTGGTAACTGACACCCCGGTTCCATACTATCTCTATCTTATTGAGTACATAAACATGTGATTTTGTTATCCAATTATTCTAAAGCATGTATACATAATTATACTATCCAATCAGAGTTAAAGCAGGTACACAAAGGCCTTGGTTTTTACAAGTCAAGACTGTTTGTGTTTCATCAAAGCCCCTTCGTTGTCCATTGTTCATCTTCCCATATCTAAGCTAAAACCATTTGTCCTCCTATCTGAGAGAGGAGTACATTTAATCTAATTTTATGCCATGTTTTATCTCCAGTCTAGCTCTCAAGGCTGTGCAATGTCCATCTGGTTATCCTCAACTGTTACTATATTTAGCATCAAATGCTGCCTAGAGATTTTAAGTAAGTTCAGCAAATTCTTACTGTGTTCTCTTTTAATACATATTTAATTCCCCCCCACACTAGGTACAACAGAAAGGAGTTTGTGTGTGCAGGGCAGAGACATGAAATATCTAAGCAGCTGTAAGCCTACAACTGTCTGCAAAGGAGCCAAATTGAAAGGAACCTCATTTTGAATTCATAAGGTGAAAAATGCTATGCCTGGTGTCTGTTTAAGTCTACTGGTTATTGTTGCCTTGGTGGAGATTAATTTGGGAATTTGTTAAAAGTTATGATAGTAGTAATTTGTAACCATGCTTATGTGTTTAATTTGTTGTAAATTAATAAATGGTTCATTTAGTTTGATATAAAAACTGCTCGAGACTTTGGCGATCTTATTCCTGAATTTAGAGCTCAACTCAAAACATACCAAATAAAAATATAGGTTATGACAATTGTTTAAAGTTTCCCTCTGGGATTTTAAATAACTCAACCTTTACAAACTTCTGTGTCATAACAATTGGGGGCTCATCCAGGATATTTATAATTCCTTCATTGGTTTGGAATTGGTGAATCTTAAGGTTACGAGTATGAGAAACACTTTGAATTTAGGGGTTGGTGAGGTATTTTGGAAGTGGTGAGACTGCAAGGTGCCTGTGGCAATTGCTAAGACTTGACTGGGATGAGGTAGATGAGGTAACTCTGTTTGGGTTGGAAAAAATAAGTTAACAGAGTTGGCAGATAAGTTAAAATTGGGGTTACCTGCAGGGGCTAGGAAATCAGATATAATTAAAAATATAGCACAGCATTTACAGTTGGAAGTGATACCTGAAACTAGTGAGTTACAGCTGGATGTAGTGAGACTTCAGTTACAAATGAAGCTGCTTGAATTTGAACAAGCAAAGGAACCGGAAAAACTTGAATTAGATGCAAAGGACAAAGAAATGGTTTTTAAAGGGAACAGGTAGGAAGGCAGGAAAGAGAAAGAAAACAGGAAAGGGAATTAGAAATTGTGAAGATAGAGAGGAAGAAAGAATACAGGATAATTAAGCTGTGTTTAACTCAAGTGGAGTTACAGAAAAATGATCTGCAATTAAAAGTTATATCAAAAAGCTTACTCAGAAACAGAAGCAAAATGTATTCCACTATGTTATTACCTTCAGGGAGATATTTCAATGAGAAAATGGAGGTTGGATCATGTCTCAGCAAATGAAAGCTGGAGGGAGGGGTAACAGATTGTTATCCCAGTTGGGTATAGAAATGAGATTCTGAGGATTGCACATGAAATTCCAATGGGGGGACATTTAGGAATTAGGAAAACACAGGAAAAGATACAGAGGTTTTTTTTTGGCCAGGATTGCATATGGATGTAGTCAAATTGTGTAGAACCTGCCATACATGTCAAGTAACAGGAAAACCACAAGCAGTTATTAAACCAGCTTTAATCCCAATACCAGCATTTGAAGAACCTTTTACCAGGATCATCATTGATTGTGTAGGACCCGTCCCTAAGACTAAAACTGGAAATTAGTATTTATTGACAATAATGGATGTGTCTACCAGGTTTCCTGAAGCACTACCTTTAAGAAATATTACAACTAAGAGGATTGTGGAGGAGTTAGCTAAATTTTCTTTACAAGATATGGTTTATCTCAGGAAATACAATCAGATCAGGGGGTCAAATTTCATGTCACAGCTGTCTAAGGAAGTAATGAACAGATTGGGGATAAAACAGTTTAAATCAACAGCTTATCATCTGGAGCCACAAGGAGCTTTGGAAAGATGGCATCAAACTTTAAAAACTATGATGAGAGTGTACTATCAGGATTATCCATAGGGTTGGGTTAGAGGAATTCCATTCTTGTTATTTGCTATTACAGACGCACCTAATGCTTCGACTGGTTTTAGCCCTTGTGAACTAGTTTATGGTCATTGAGGTAAGGGGACCACTGAAACTGATTCATAAGAAATTGGTGGGTCAAAATTCAGAAACTATTCCCCTGGATTACGTATTAAATTTTAGGGAAAGATTGAACAGAGCATGTGAGATAGCTAGGGAACATTTAAAGATATCACAGGAAGTGATGAAAGTGAAGGCAGATAAGAAAGCTAAAGCTCGGTTTTGTTTCTGGAGAGAAAGTACTAGTTTTGTTAACAGTATTAGGTGATTCATTAGATGCAAGATTTAGTGGGCCGTACAGGATTGAAATGAAATTGAGTGAAGTAAATTATTTAATAAATACTCCAGGTAAAAGAAAGAAGCAGAGGGTGTGTCATGTAAACATGCTTAAAAAGTACTTTGACAGGGAAGAGGAACAAAATGAGGTATTAGTGATGGTGGATAATGAGAAAGAGGTAGATGTGCAGGACTCTGAAATTGATTTTCCTCTAATCAAATTGGATAATGAAGGGGTACTTGAAATTTTAAATGAAATATCAAGTTACCTTCCAAATAAGTGTCAAAGTGATTTGGAAAAGCTGTTGCAGTCAGACAAACCTATTTGTGGAAAGAAGTTGGGGAAGACAGATTTAACTATACATTATGTCTCTGTACAAGTTCCATCTTCAATAAGGCAACATCCTTATAGATTAAATCTGGCAAAGTTATCACAAGTATAAAAAGAAATTGATTTCATGCTTCAAAATGATATAATTGAATTTAGTTGCAGTAACTGGAGTTTGCCTATTGTACTGGTGCCAAAACCGGATGGAACACAGGGAGTGTGTGGACTATCGAAAGGCGAATGCAGTGACAAAAGCGAATTCATATCCTATACCATGGTTGGAAAGTTGCATTGAGGAAGTGGGACAGTCCAAATTTATCACAAAGATTGACTTGCTAAAAGGATATTGGCAGGTACCATTGTCAGAGAGAACAAAGGAGATATCAGCTTTTGTAACACCAGGTAGACTATATCAGTTTAAAGTTATGCCATTTGGCATGAAGAATGCACCTGTGACATTTCAAAGGCTGACAAAGTGATTGCAGGTCTAAGCAATTGTGCTGTTTATATTGATGATCTAATAATTTTCAGTTAGACATGGGAAGAGCATTTACAGCATCTGGAAGAATTATTTACTTGACTACAATAAGCTAATTTAGTGATGAACTTGACTAAAAATGAATTTGCAAAAGCACAAGTTACATATCTAGGCCATACCACTGGACATGGTAAGGTGGCTCTGAGAGATGCGAAAGTCAAGGCTATCATGAATTTCCCAGTGCCTAAATGAAACAAGGAGTTTTGAGAGTAAGTTCAGCAAATTTTTACTGTGTTCTCTTCTAATATATATTTAATTCTCCCCCACACTAGGTATAACAGAACGGAGTTTGTGTGTGCAGGGCAGAGGCATGTAATATCTAAGCAGCTATAAGCCTACAATTATCTGCAAAGGAGCCAAATTGAAAGGCACCTCATTTTGAATTCGTAAGGTGAAAAATGCTTTGCCTGGTGTTTGTTTAAGTCTGTTGGTTATTGTCGCCTTAGTGGAGATTAATTTGGGAATTTGTTAAAAGTTATGATAATAGTAATTTGTCACCATGCATACGTGTTTAATTTGTTGTAAATTAATAAATGTTTCATTTAGTTTGATATAAAAATCTCTTGAGGCTTGTTGGTCTTATTCCTGAATTTAGAGCTGCAACTCAAAACATATCAATTGAAAACATAGGTTATGACAGTTGTTTAAAGTTTGCCTCTGGGATTTTAAATAACTCAACGTTTACAAACTGCTGTGTCATAAGTCTCCCTCACAAACTCTGTTCCCTTGTCAGCATCTCCATCTCTCCATTTCTCTTCCTGGTAACTGCTTGAGGCTGAAGCACTGTTCACAGCCTTGATGTCATTGTTGACAGGAAAATGAGCTTCCGACCATATCTCTGGAGTATCACCAAGGTTACCTGTTCTGCTCCAGAAAACTCAGCGCTGAAGGATAGAATTGAAGTCAATCCTTACATACTTGTAAAAGCTTTTATTTACAAAGATAATAACTACAAATATGCACTTAACCCAACGACCCCAGTTTCAGAAATAATAATAGTAAATGCTGGAAATACTCAGCAGGTCAAGCAGGATCTTAAAATCCAGCCACTAATTTTATGTAGGGAATTACCGTTGTCAATCTTCACATTAACGACAAATGTGATGAAGTACTAGAAGTCAGTATTGACCTGAGCCATTAACTGTGTTTCTCTTCATAGACACTGCCTGACCTGCTGAAATATTTCCAATGTTTTCTGTTTTTATTTTTGATTTCCAGTATCTGCAGTATTTTGCTTTTGTAATGCTAGATTCAGTCTATTCCTATTTAGAGGAGCACAAGTGAATCCCCAGTTAATACCCACCACCTGCATGCAATTACATACAATTAATAGATTGCTTTCTCTCTAAATAAACATTTGACTTGATATGTACAAATTTCAAAAATTAAGACTTCCGTACATTCTAAGACACCCCTCCTCTAGGGCCTCAAACAATTTATTCGTACATGTGAGTCAGAAGTGCCCTCCTGCATCAGAAAACAATCAATATTTACACTGCACTGTTACTTTCCACTCTTTCCGCCCATTCTGCCATTCAATGGACCTTGCTTCTTGGCTGATCCTCCTAATCTCTCAACCAACATTTAAACTTGCCGTTAGCTTTTCTTACATGTCCCACAATTGTCGCATTCCTCCTTTCACTGGGCCCCTCTGGAACATATGCCACCCAAGTGCTGTCTCTGGGCAACTGGCCTGTGGATGTGATAGTTCTGTTCTGTGTGCCATGATCACTCATTTAACCATTATTCATCCCCTGATCTACTACATTCTGTTCCGCAGCCTCATCACAAACCATGAAACCATGAGCACTTGAGGTACAAGGTGCCTTATTTACCTCTATCAGCTGTTCAAAGTTGAAGATTTTGCAACAAATTCCATTAATTGTAAGTCCTTAGCAGTTTGTCATGTTTGATAAGTACTGTCCTACTATCATAACCTATTACCTTACTTGAGCCTTTCCATTCTCTATGACCCTCTCTTTTATAGTATATTAAATCTCCTGAAATGAACTATTTCTCAGATGGTTTCACGCGATGCCTCAGTGCTCTCCGAATTTTGTCTAAGACCTCAGCCTTGATTAAAGTACGGCTCCCTGCATGTAAAGTATTCAAATATGCAAGAAAAATTGAACTAACTGTAATACTTTTAGAGCAAGACAACTTCATCACAGAAAAGGCAGTAAATTGAGATTCTGTCCATGGACTAATTGATAGGGGGTATACCCGCCAATCATCTGAGTGAATTCTTTGTAGGAGTCACTCATGCCAGCTAAAATTTTATGCAGAATTTCATCAATCACATCATGATTCCTCTACAGCTTTGTAAAAATGACACAAAAGTTACAAAAGCTATCTTATACTCTAATGTTCACAGTAAGTAAACAGTCCATGAAAACCAATAGGTGACCTATGCCACCTCAACCAGATGCTATGGATTTCTTATCAACTCTCCCCAGACACTTGTCACACCGTGAGCCAACCAGTCCCACTGAACTCTGTCTTTCACATGAACCTCCACTCTCCAAGCACTCGCCTTGGAATCTTCTCCCAAACTGATGCTTTCTCTCAGGTTCCTTCCACAAGGGTTCACACTCCAGGGTTTCAAACTCTCCTTCTGATGTTGCTCTCCACTGGATCACCACATGCATTCAAGCTGCCTTCCATGCATACTCTCTCTCTGACTCAGCCGTCAACAGTACACCACTGCTTCACATGCCCACAGCAAAGAGTTACAGATATTCTGTTGTCCCTTTGGACCTTCCAACCTCTTGCAAGTGGTTCTTGCTTTAAATCTGCTTTCTGCAGCTTTTGTCTCTTTAAATCTGAAGCTTGGAGCCTTTCTCTCTGCCCCTCAGTCTTACCTTCATTAACATGACCTTTTCCAGGTTCCAGTCCTTCCTTTGACTAGAAGGTCTGTTTGGGACTTTCTCCTATTCTACTCCCCTGGAAATTTCATTTTTTTCATTAGCTTAGGACTGGCTATCTGTCCCCTTTGCTCCAGTTTCTCCTGGCAGCTGTCATCAAAACCAACTGAACTCAAAACAGCTTCCAAATCAAACTGCCGTTTCTAGTTTCTTCTGCGTGTCTGTGGGAGGGAACTGCCTCTCTGGACCCCTGTGGCTAGGCAACACCAGTTTCTCTACTCTCGTTTGTTTAACTTGGCTACAACAGCCTTAAAACTCTCATTAGAAATGCTGGCACCTTTTTAATGTGAAACTAAAACTCAACTTGACCTTCCTTAACACGAGATACAGAAATGCAAATTAAACTTAAACTTTAAAGCTAAAACTCATTCCTAAAGCTAAAACTCATTCCTAACACCCACAAATACTAATATAACTTACTTAAACTATCTCTATTTCCTAACAGTCTCATTTGTTCTATGAAGGCTTAAGGAAATGTTTCTCCAAAAATTTATTTTAAGGCAGCATACATCTGATCCAACAGTCCCCTTCTTCAAGAGCTGGACACCAGTTACAGCCCATTACCTATCCATATAGATATTTTAGCATAATTCAGTAATTTAAATGCTATACCATGCCAGGAATTCCCAAATTGAATTCCGTCAACCTTTTATGCAATCCATTGAAGTGCACAATATATTCCTCCTTGGAAAGGCCATCTAACCTCTGAAATCTATCAAAATTGGCCATGCCGCATATGAATTTAACAGATCATCTTTCTTGTAGATTTCATCCAAGAACTTACAGAAGCTCCAACCTTCACCATTATCCAACTGATGGGCATCCATTTCACAAAATATTTTACATCTGATCTTACTTGTTTGTAGGGAGCGACACCAAGCCCATACTTCGTTTTCTCTTTGGTAGGGATGTAACCAAAGTCTGTACATCTATGCCATTCTTCCACTGGTTAAGATTCCAAAAACAGAGGGCAATCATGTCCCAACAATTTACACTTGCTCTCTGCCATTTTTCCACAGTAGGCACTAGGATTTTAGTTCTTTACCTGAATTTTTTCCCTCCAACCTTTATCTTTAGGCAGCCATTCTCTGCTGCCACATTTTACTCCGGAAAGCCCAGCGGTGAAAGATAGAACTGGAGCCAATCTTTCCACATTTAAGCTTTTATTTAGAGATACACATTACAAATATGCACCTCCTAAACCCAACAACCCCAGTTGCAGTTTATTCCTAATTATAGGAGCACAAGTGAATCACCAATGTCCACCACCTATATACAACTGAACACAATTAACACCACCTCCATCACCTTGCTCAACTCTTCCTCCGAAATAAACAATGCCTTTATTTCCTCGAAATTTGATTATTCCAGCACCCTTCTAGTAGGCTGCCATCTACTATGAACTTTAGCTCATCTTAAACTCTGTTGCCCATATCCTAACTCCCATCAAGGTCCAACACCCACTGCTATGATCACTGACCTGTTTAGCTCTTGGTCTGGCAACATCTTAAAATTGAGATTCTCATCCTTGTTTTCCAATTTTTCCTGTACCTCACCCCTCCCTATGTCTGATTCCAACTTTACATCTCCCAGATCTCTGCATTCTTCCAATACTAGCCTCTTGGGCAACCTCTATTATAATTGTCCCACTATTGACAGCTGTGCTTTCAGCTGCACAGACCCTAAATTCAAATTCCCTCCCTAAACCTCTCTTTGCCACATGCAAATTGGTATAGAAACAGACAGATTGGGATAATTAACACATGGCTAAAGTACCGGTGTGGATAAGTGTTTCCCTTTTCATAGGACCACTGGCATCAACTCTGAGACAGAAAGGAGCCGTACTGATGGGACAGGACCCACTTGAACTGAAATGGGACTTGACTCCTGCCAGAAAGAGTAGAGTTTACAAAGGGATTAAACTGAGATAGGGGAGTGATCTACAAGAAACATAAGCAGCTTAAACGTAAATAAGAAGAGCATAGGAAAGAATAAAGGGATGCCTTTGATGGCAAGTGTGTAGAAAGAGAAGTCTAAGAAGATAAACAAAATTCTATTTAAAAAATAGGTATGTACAAATGCAATATCTGTAATGGAACAGGGGGGCTGGAGGCAATCATGCATTTGGAGGAATCAGAGACAATAAGGATTACTGGGACATGATTATAGAAAAATCAGGACTGGAAATTAAACATTGCAGCATATATTTAGGAAGGATAGAGATGCAAATAGGGAGCTGGAGTGAGTTAACTGTATTTATTAGGGATAACAACGGCAGTAGAAAAGAGGGACATAGCTATCAATAAGAGAAAAATAGAATTCATTTGTACAAGTTCAACAAAATTAAGGAAAAGTATATTCTGCAAAAGAACTAAGCACAAATGGGATTCCATGGATGAATGATGACATAAGGGAATAACAGCATAAAGCAGAGGTATTACTGCCCATATTTAATAATTTATTAAAGGTGTAGTGACAAGAGTACTGAAAGGGGATAGAACATGTTGAGGGAATTATATATCTCCACTAAAGAGAATAGAACATCAAGAAACAAAGCCTAGTCAGCATGGATTTCAAAAGGGAAAGTTTTGCTTGACCAACTTTATTGAATTTTTAGGAAATAACAAGAGTTGACAATAGTAATGCAGATGTAATTTACCTGAATTTCAAAAGGCCTTTGATAAGGTATTGCATAACATGCTAATGGATAAGGTCAGAGAATGCAGAGGACAAGTTGCAGAATGGATTACTAGCTGGCTTTAAGACAGAAAAAAAGTTGGAGTAAGGCGTAGCTACTGAAAAAAGATCTTTAAAATTATGAAAGGTTTTGATAATGTTTCCACTTGTGGGGAAAAGCCCAACTAGAAGCCATTGGTATGATAGTCACCAAGAAATTAAGAAGACACTTCATTACCCAGGGTACTAAGTATGTAGAGCTTGCTATCAGAGGAAGTGGTTGGGGTGAAGAGTATAGATGCATTTGGGCGGGTGGGGGAGCTGGACGAGTATATGATGGAGAAGGGAATAGATGGTTCCTATGGTAGAAGACTCAAGTGGAGCATAAACACTGACATGAACTGGTTGGGCCAAGTTGCCAGTTTGTGTGCTTATATATCCTATTAACACCTAACTCTTTCAACAAGCTTTTGATCGCCTGATCCCAGTATCGTATGTAGCTTGGTGTCAACTTGTTTGCCAACATTACTGAAGTACCCTGGGATGTTTCACTATATTAATCTCAATATAAATGCATGTTGTTTATCGGGCCCACAATTTCAAGGCCACTACTGTATTTGTCTCTAGGCCAGAGATGAGATCTCACTTTGCGCTTGTAAATATCGGACATATCATCTGTGGGATGGTGGATGCAAGCTAAGCCACAGCATATTGCAGCATGGCCTACTACCGAAAACCAGTGATTTGAATTATTGTACTAAAGACATATTCTGTAAGTTGTGCTCATTCTGAGTAGTGGCTGCAAGGTAAAAAGGCAACCTCTCTCAGATTTTTATTTGCAAGCATGTCAGGTGAAAGTAAGTTATCTAGTCCACAAAGCTCCACTCTCTCCCTCCAGCTGACAAGCATCATGGTATTAAAAGGAACTCCAGCTGTGATGAGATGTGCAGCTCCACTTCCAGCAATGAAGCTCTCCCTCCTTCAGCCATGATGTTTACAACAGTAGATTCTGGCAGTCATCGAAGCAACAAACTAGCCTTAGCTCTCACCTTAAGCTTGTTCAAGGCATTCAAACCTGTATCAGCTGCACACTTGCCATCCTCTCACATCATGCCCCATAAGAGCCACCACTTACCTGTCCACACTTAAGTAATCCCTAATAATATTGCCTCAGGCCCTGTCCATTATAACTTCTCATCAGCTGTAGAGACAGAGATGAAAGAACTGCAATGGTAGAGCAATTTAAGACACATGCATTAAGTTAAGGATTCACTTACACTATAATTGTACAGGGCCTGCTTCCTAGTTTGATCACAAGGAACATGCCTAGTGGCTCAGGACTGATGGCCCTTAGGTAATGCAGAGAAATCCTTTACTTTGTCCCATTATCCCTCAACATCTAACCACTTGCCAGTACTCCAATGCACTATAACCACATTGCTAGGAAATTAGCTGTAACTAAAATAGCTTCGGAGAAAGTTTATATACCAAATGATATTAATCATTTGAGTTGGATTTAAAAGCATAGTGTGGCATTATGGTGAATACAGCAACAACGAAGGGTGATGCTGGATATGCTTGTACATTGTCTCACCTTAACATCCAAGTATGTCACAGAAGTTACATTGCCTAGAGAAACATACCAAAAGTGCAAACAAATGCAATAACCAATGAATCTAGTTTCTGGTGTGACTGGCTGATGGGAGGATTTTGCCCAGTTACAGGGAAAATTCTGCTCTCTGAATAATGGTTTGAGATTTTTTAAGAACTTAATGGAAATTGCACAAGGTCTTGTTCTACATCTTGGCAGCTACAAGATGGCACCTTTGATCATGTAGAGTTGCTTCAGTACTACATTGTGAAAGTATCAATTGATAACTGACAACCAAGTTGTTTTATCAGGCACACTTGTCTGAAGGACAACTTCTTCCCAGAAGGCAGGGTATAACTAAAGCGTGTCACTGTGGCCCACGTTCTGTACCAGCCAGCAACAGGAGAAAATTCATAACAGAATCTGTGTACAATTGCTGTTACACAATTTTCTCACAGTGTGACATTCCTCCACTTATAATTTTAGCAGAAAGTATAATCTTTTTTAGAAACTTTTCTTAGGGGAGGACACTAAAATAACATAATGGTAATCAAAGCCGGATCAAAATAGTGGTTTTCAAACATAAGAGAGCTAAGCAGAAAGAACTCCAGGTCATAGGGTCTAAGCAACAAAAGCACAGTTGCAAATAGCGGGGTGAAGTGAGCAGTGGAGGGGGTGGGTGGGAATGAAGAATGAACAAGAGGCCACTTTCAAGGTAAAAGGCATGGGTGAATGTAGGACTCAGAAGAGCATGGCCATGAAAGCATTTAAACACATGGGTAAGAATTTTGAGGTGCTGGAGAACCAGGAGTAATGCAGGTCAGTGAGAACAGAGCAATGAGTGAACAGAGCTTGCTGCAGGATAAAATATGGACAGAAAGTTGGATAAACTGAAGTTTATAGAGGATAGAAAGCCAATTAGGAAGACGGCAATAATCAAGGTGACAAAGAAATAGATAAGGATTTCAGCATTAGGCAGACTTAAATAGGGATAGAGGCAGGTAATGTTCTGCAAGTACAAGTAGACATCTTTGCAATGGACAATATGAGGGTGAAAGATCAGCTTTGGCTCAAATAGAATACTGTGCTTCTGAACGACTGCCTTAGGCAAAAACAATGGACGAGGGGGAATAAGATCATAGCAATTTGAAGCAGGTGCTGAAGACAATGGCTTGTTTTTCTAGCATTTAATTGTGTCTCACCTAAGACTAGAAGTTGGAGAGCTATCAGGCAATGGAGCCAATGGAGAGGGAGGGCAGAGCTAAATCTTATCAGTGTACATGAGGAAACTGAATCTAATGCCTTCAGCTAAATTCAATAAGGATAGTTGACTCCAGGGTAAGTATCCTGGGGAAGGAAGAAAAGCATTGCTGGAGAAGCTCAGGCTACAATCAAAGAAGAGAGTGGAACCAAGTGAGAACCATCCCACTTAATTGGAGAAAAGGAAAAACACTGAAGGATGAAAACACTTGACCATGTCAAAGGCTGTAGAGTGAACAAGAGGGCTGATGCACCACTGTCATAGGGGGTGGCATTTTTCATTTTGGTTAGGGCAATTTGGGTGCAGAAAACTTGATTGGACAGATCCAAGTTTTGAGTTGCAATAACAATAGCATGGGTTCTGCTTAAGTGCTGAGATGCACTCACCTGAGATCTCTGGTGTTAACCTTAAAATTAGGGGCCAAGGAACTCCTTCAAGTAACAAGAGGGCACATATCTGAGTGGGTTAATATCTTTAATGCCCACCCATTGAAGCTGGATGCTCCTTCAGCTTGCTCTTTTTTAAAAAGTGTTGCCTCATCAGCTGTCCATGCCTGGATCACTTCTGCTATTCAGCAAGCTGCTACACCTGGTCTCACTTAGCGCACCAGCCTACTTACAGTAGAGAAGCCCCTGCTCCATCTCCTGTGTTGCTGGCAGATTTTGAGATTTATATAATTAGAACATACAAAAATTTCCTATTAAACCACAGTAAGAAAGTCATTTACAGTAGGTGCCAATTTAGCAACAAATTTATTTTCAAATTGAGCCCATCCTGTACCTAGTTGCATCAATTAGTTAAGTGGCCTTAAGTGTACAGGCAACTTGATATTAGCTTTATTTTAGCAGAATACTACAATATCCATTGCATGCTTAAACTTCAATGTTTGATTCAGGTGAACCCAAGGCTCCAGAGTAATATTTCAGATGCAATTTGTGTGACTGACCATATTTATCTCCTTCTAAGGGATGATAATATCTTAACACCCCTTTAGGCTGTGAAGATACTACCTTGTTTTCTGAAATGTAGGACATAAATATGCTTACCATTAGCCAATTAGGTTGTCTGTTTCTGACTCCGAGGTTAACTTTAATTAAGTTGTTTTACATTTATTTAGTTAAACATTTCAATCAAACCATGATTTTAACAAAGGCTTAGATTGGGATATTTACAACAGTTAAGTACTTTAAAGCTATCTGTCCACTTCTGTGCTTTGTCCTGGTAGTTCTGATTCAAGTTAGGGGTATGATTTCATAGATGATGGCATTTTTTCATCGTACACGGTCTGAAATATACAGGTAATGCTGTGCCTGATTAGACTTATGCCAACTTATAAAGCTGGAAATAGAAGGGTCCTCTGGAGATCCGAGCATTAACCACATATCTGTCTGTCTTTCTGGCTCAACAATTGATTTGGCACTATTTCAGTTCAGAAACTCTGGCACTGCCTAAAGCATCTTTGTGTACAACACTAATCTACTATAATTCCTGACATTTAGATTCAAGCAAAGTAGCACTGACAAGCTGTAATGTAGCTTTACCAAGAACAACTCCATAAAAGCCTAATTACTCTGTGCAATAAAGGCCATCTCCAATAAAATGCCTAATAGTTCATCTTGCTTAATTCTCAGATGGGTTGTTTTCCTTCTAACACTGTCAGAGTGGCTTTATTCACAATGCCTGCAGCAATGAACCCATGGATCTTTAAGATTTCCAAATAAGGTATGATGACAAATAAAGAAAACTACAAATTTATTGGTGTATTGTACTGAATCATAAAACTGATCACTTCATAAAAGAACAAAAAAGCCAAATGTTCATAAAGTGAAGGGAAAATTTGGACAGTCAGCTTACTTCTGGCAATATGTATACTAAGAAACATGATCCAACGGAAATCAGCCACAAAATAATCTGCAATAGGTGGTTTATTACACCAATCTCTGAATATGCATGTAGAGTTAAGAGTTTATATAAACCACCATTGTCCTTCGAGCACTTCAGTAATATCACATTTCCATCATTTACTTATTTTTCCTTAAAGACAGTTCTTACGATTCCATATCCAACTTCAGACCTTCAGATGCCGAGATTACATATTTGAGGATGACTGCAGCAGTAAAATTTTAAATTCAATTCATAATAAGGAATGTTTCTTTCTACAGCTCAACTAATTGAGGTTCTACCTGGGTTCACATCCAGCACAACCCACTTTGAAAAGTACAGAAAGGTTTGAAAGAATTATGAATGTATACTATGTATAAATAGGTTATGCATAAACTGCAAACCAATAGCATTCAACTGGTTCTTAGACGATTCTGAGGCTTTAATCTCCACTACTCTATCCATGAGCCTAGTCGATATATTGATTACCTGCTGTCTGAAGAACTTCCTAATCCAAGTTCTAAATTTGCCTTTTGAACCTGTGACCCCGTTATTAGACTCTTGCAACTTAAGTAATTTCCACCATTACTGTTTCCATGCAATTTATCATTAATGCTCATCATTTTCATCCATACAGTCTCCAAAGATAGTGGTAACAACTGAGAAACTATAATGAGAGCAGTGTGGTGAGTGAATTGCCATATCCCTTGTGTTTTATTACTAAATTAAAGCTCCTGATCAAAACTACCTTTAAAACCTGTCACTGAATGGAAAACTATCAATTTATTGAACTCTGCATCCTTGTCAAAAACATCCACAATCCATTGAATTCCGTATCAGCTCCTGGAAAGGGAGAAAAAAATCATCACAATCCAAGTTTCACATTTCACAGAAATGAACAGTGAAGAGATAAAGCAACTTCAAATTATCAATAGATTAAAATATATTTTTCTATAGTGCAGATCCACAAACAAAAGCCCATAAGTGATCATTCTTCATGTGCAAGACTTGTATAGCAAGCACAAGGAGAAATTTCTTCACTCAAGAAAGTTGTGAATCTTTGGAATTCTCCACCCTGAGGGTTGTGGAGGTGAGTTGTTGAGGATGTTGAAGGCTGAGATCACACGGCTTTTGGATACTGAGCGAATCGCAGAATGAGAAAATCAAGTGGAAAAGTGGAGTTGATATTAAGAATCAACCATGATCTTAATAAAAGGCAAAGCAGGTTCAAGGGGGTGGCAGGCCTATTCCTGCTCCTATTTATGTTCTGCATGGGGAATTTGATCGGAGACTATCCCAATCAGGCCTGACCCTCTCTTAATCCAAAGTCCACTATTAGAACATTTCTAACACAGATCATTGGTTAGCAAGGGAACAAGAATCTCAGCCCCACTTTAATCAAGCTAGCTATGATCAGCAAAATCTAGTCTAAATTAGAGAAGAAAGTAGGCAACAAAGAGCACTGTTACAACTTTGTCTGATTCTATCTGTACCCATCATTCATACACGTATGTTTTACAGCTCGACTCCAATGTCAATTCCATTATATAAATGTAAGCTGCTCTTCCTGAAACGACCAATGTTCAAGGTGAGG
Organism: Cetorhinus maximus; assembly: GCF_964194155.1. Taxonomy (NCBI): domain Eukaryota; kingdom Metazoa; phylum Chordata; class Chondrichthyes; order Lamniformes; family Cetorhinidae; genus Cetorhinus; species Cetorhinus maximus. The sequence continues at coordinate 132,262,596 of NC_135881.1, forward strand.
TTCATCAAACTGAATTCCTAAAGATCATACTTTTGTTTCACAAAGCTTAGTAGCACACCATAAGGAATGAAACCTATATTAAACAGGGATGATAATTCCAGTCAATGGGGTCAACACAAAGTTTCATAGCTACTTAACAACCCTTCTTACCAATGCAGCATTATTTTACTAAAAACTTCTAGTTCCCTACAAATTGTAAAATACCCTAGTTACAAAATACCCGTTTAGAAAATAAGCTATTTGCCAGATGAGCCCATCTGCCAGCTCACATCACCCTTGCACATAACTGTGCCCATTATATTTGCCAATTTAGCACCCTTCTGGTGAAATTAGAAATGATAATTAAATCAACATATTAATTAGATTACCTGTAGATCCTCATATAAATGTCCTCCCAAAAATTTCATTCCTGGGCAACCATCTGCTGGATACTTATAGGAAAAATAGAAGCCAGGCAAAACTTCACAGGAATAGCAGGGAAGGAAGCAAAAAAGAACAACCACTGCCTCCCCAACCTCCAAAAGGCATATTAGACAAGAACGGAACAAAAATAAAAATAAAAATACCTGGAAAAACTCAGCAGGTCTGGCAGCATCTGCGGAGAGGAACACAGTTAACGTTTCGAGTCCGTATGACTCTTCAGCAGAACTAAGGAAAAATAGAAAAGAGGTGAAATATAAGCTGGTTTAAGGGGGGGTAAGAGCTGGATAGAGGGCCAGTGATAGGTGGAGATAGCCAAAAGATGTCATAGACAAAAGGACAAAGAGGTGTTGAAATTATCTAAGGAATGTGCTAATTAAGGGTAGAAAGCAGGACAAGCCAAGGTACAGATAGTCCTAGTGGGGGTGGGGTGAAGGGAAGGGATCGAAATAGGCTAAAAGGTAGAGATAAAACAATGGATGGAAATACATTTAAAAATAATGGAAATAGGTGGGAAAAGAAAAATCTATATAAATTATTGGAAAAAAAGAGGGCGGTGGGGATCGGAAAGGGGGTGGGGATGGAAGAGAGAATTCATGATCTAAAATTGTTGAACTTGATATTCAGTCCAGAAGGCTGTAAAGTGCTTAGTCGGAAGATGAGGTGCTGTTCCTCCAGTTTGCGTTGAGCTTCACTGGAACAATGTAGCAGGCCAAGGACGGCATGAGAGCAGGGTGGAGTGTTGAAATGGCAAGCGACAGGGAGGTCTGGGTCATGCTTGCGGACAGACCGAAGGTGTTCTGCAAAGCGGTCACCCAGTCTGCGTTTGGTCTTTCCAATGTAGAGGAAACCGCATTGGGAGCAACAAATGCAGTAGACTAAATTGAGGAAAGTGCAAGTGAAATGCTGTTTCACTTAAAAGGAGTGTTTGGGCCCTTGGATGGTGGGGAGAGGGGAAGTAAAGGGGCAGGTGTTGCACCTTCTGCGATTGCATGGGAAGGTGCCGTAGGAGGGGGTTGAGGTGTAGGGGGTGATGGAGGAGTGCACCAGCGTGTCCCAGAGGGAACGATCCCTGCGGAATGCCGCCGGGGGGGGGGGGGGGGGTGGCGGTGAAGGGAAGATGTGTTTGGTGGTGGCATCATGTTGGCATTGGCGGAGGATGATCCTTTGAATGCGGAGGCTGGTGGGGTGATAAGTGAGGACAAGGGGGACCCTATCATGGTTCTGGGAGGGAGAGGAAGGTGTGAGGGCGGATGCGCGGGAGATGGGCCGGACATGGTTGAGGGCCCTGTCAACCACCATGGGTGGAAAACCTCGGTTAAGGAAGGAAGAAAGACATGTCAGAGGAACTGTTTTGGAAAGTGGCATCATCAGAACAGATCTGACGGAGGCGAAGGAACTGAGAGAATGGGATGGAGTCCTTACAGGAAGCGGGGTGTGAGGAGCTGTGGGAGTCGCTAGGCTTGTAATGAATATTGATGGACAGTCTATCACCAGAAATTGAGACAGAGAGGTCAAGGAAGGGAAGGGAAGTGTCAGAGATGGACCATGTGAAAATGATGGAGGGGTGGAAATTGGAAGCAAAATTAATAAAATTTTCCAGGTCCAGACGAGAGCACGAAGCAGCACCGAAGCAATCATCGACGTACCGGAGAAAGAGCTGTGGGGGGGGGGGCCTGAGTAGGACCGGAACAAGGAATGTTCCACATACCCCATAAAGAGACAAGCATAACTGGGGCCCATGCAGGTACCCAGAGCCACACCTTTTACTTGGAGGAAGTGAGAGGAGTTTAAGGAGAAATTGTTCAGTGTGAGAACAAGTTCAGCCAGACGGAGGAGAGTAGTGGTGGATGGGGATTGTTTGGGCCTCTGTTCGAGGTAGAAGCGTAGAGCCATCAGACCATCCCGGTGGGGAATGGAGGTGTAGAGGGATTGGACGCCCATGGAGAAGTGGAAGCGACTGGGGCCAGGGAAGCGGAAATTGTTGATATGATGTAGGGTGTCAGAGGAATCACGGATGTAGGTGGGAAGGGACTGGACAAGGGGAGAGAGAATGGAGTCACGATAGCAAGAAATGAGTTCCATGGGGCAGGAACAGGCTCACACGATCAGTCTGCCGGGACAGTCCTGTTTGTGGATTTTGGGTAGGAGGTAGAAGCAGGCCGTCCGAGGTTGGGAGGCTATCAGGTTGGAAGCTGTGGAAGGAAGATCTCCAGAGGACATGAGGTCAGTAACAGTCCTGGAAACAATGGCTTGATGTTCAGTGGTGGGGTCATGGTCCAGGGGGAGGTAGAAGGAAGTGTCTGCAAGTTGACGCTCAGCCATAACGAGGTAGAGGTCAGTGCGCCAGACAACAACAGCACCACCCTTGTCAGCAGGTTTGATGACAATGTCAGGGTTGGACCCGAGAGAACGGGGTGCAGCAAGTTGAGAGAGACACAGGTTAGAGTGGGTGAGAGGAGCAGAGAAATTGAGACAACTGATGTCACGCCGACAGTTCTCAATGAAAAGATCAAGAGAAGGTAAGAATCCAGAGGGAGGGGTCCAGGTGGAGCGAGAATTTTGGAGGCGGGTAAAAGGATCTGTTGAACGGGAAGAGGACTCCTGCCCAAAGAAGTGAGCACGGAGACTAAGGTGGCGGAAGAAGAGTTCAGTATCGTGCCGAGCCCGAAATTCATTGAGATGAGGGCATAAGGGTATGAAACTAAGATCATTTTCATTTGTATCATTTTCACATGGTCCATCTCTGACACTTCCCTTCCCTTCCTTGACTTCTCTGTCTCAATTTCTGGTGATAGACCGTCCACCAATATTTATTACAAGCCTACTGACTCCCACAGCTACCTCGACTACAGCTCCTCACACCCCGCTTCCTGTAAGGACTCCATCCCATTCTCTCAGTTCCTTCGCCTCCGTCACATCTGTTCTGATGATGCCACTTTCAAAAACAGTTCCTCTGACACGTCTTCCTTCTTCCTTAGCCAAGGTTTTCCACCCACGGTGGTTGACAGGGCCCTCAACCGTGTCCGGCCCATCTCCCGCGCATCCGCCCTCACACCTTCCTCTCCCTCCCAGAATCATGATAGGGTCCCCCTTGTCCTCACTTATCACCCCACCAGCCTCCGCATTCAAAGGATCATCCTCTGCCATTTCCGCCAAAGCCAGCATGATGCCACCACCAAACACATCTTCCCTTCACCACCCCCGGCGGCATTCCGCAGGGATCGTTCCCTCCGGGACACCCTGGTCCACTCCTCCATCACGCCCTACACCTCAACCCCCTCCCACGGCACCTTCCCATGCAATCGCAGAAGGTGCAACACCTGCCCCTTTACTTCCCCTCTCTCCACCGTCCAAGGGCCCAAACACTCCTTTCAACTGAAACAGCATTTCACTTGCACTTTCCTCAATTTAGTCTACTGCATTTGTTGCTCCCAATGCGGTTTCCTCTACATTGGAGAGACCAAATGCAGACTGGGTGACCACTTTGCAGAACACCTTCAGTCTGTCTGCAAGCATGACCCAGGCCTCCCTGTCGCTTGCCATTTCAACACTCCACCCTGCTCTCATGCCCACATGTCCGTCCTTAGCCTGCTGCATTGGTCCAGTGAAGCTCAACGCAAACTGGAGGAACAGCACCTCATCTTCCGACTAGGTACTTTACAGCCTTCCGGTCAATATATTGAGTTCAACAATTTTAGATCATGAACTCTCTCCTCCACCCCCCCACCCTTTCCAATAATTTATATAGATTTTTCTTTTCCCACCTATTTCCATTATTTTTAAATGTATTTCCATCCATTGTTTTAGCTCTACCTTTTATCCTATTTCGATCCCTTCCCTTCACCCCACCCCACCCCCACTAGGGCTATCTGTACCTTGCTTGTCCTGCTTTCTACCCTTAATTAGCACATTCCTTAGATAATATCACCACCTTCAACACCTCTTTGTCCTTTTGTCTATGACATCTTTTGGCTATCTCCACCTATCACTGGCCCTCTATCCAGCTCTACCCCACCCCCCTTAAACCAGCTTATATTTCACCTCTTTTCTATTTTTCCTTAGTTCTGTTGAAGAGTCATACGGACTCGAAACGTTAACTGTGTTCCTCTCTGCAGATGCTGCCAGACCTGCTGAGTTTTTCCAGATATTTTTATTTTTGTTTTGGATTTCCAGCATCCGCAGTTTTTTGCTTTTATCTTAGACAAGAACAGCAGAGGTTTGAAATGTGATTGCTTGACCTTTGCTAAAGGAAATGTTTCCAGGTCCTGATATTAACTCAAAATGCAAGTGGAAAGAATACAACTATGAACCTTAAAAGATACAGCACTTTTGCCAGCAGAAAGTAAACTTGGCTGAACATTTATCTCATGCATGCTTCTTTTGACTGAATTAGGGTACTGTAGATGCTTCTTCACTACTGGCCTCCCTCATCTCCCAATTCACTTTAATTTTACTAATCACTAGCACATCAAGCATTTAGAGCCAACTTTAACAGGAACACATTTTAAATGCATAGTCTGCACAGAACATAACTAGGGTCAGCCAGAATCTAGGTGGGAATCTAATGCTGAAAGACAACTGGGTGTAAATGTTCAGCTATTTAATCAATGGTGTTAAATATTTTGTCCGCTTGAACAATAATCTGCATTTACCCAAGTTAGGAAAATCAGGATTCTGAAAAATTACCATTAATCATTGTGTTTTTGTTGGCTTCACTATACAATAATAAGAACAAGTTTTAAAACAAGAGCAATATTTTCATTACACAAAGTTCTTTTCATGTGCTACGTTAGTGATTCTCCAACACTAACTTGCCTTCCTTAAATTGGTGAGCACTAGCTTTCAATTCCGACATGCCAAACCCCTCAGTGCAATTCAATTATTCAACAAATTCAGTGCTCATTCCGAATGTTACATTCAAATCAACGCATATCACTTGGTGTTCTGTACACTTACCTACTTCAGTCGAGAACAAAACTGATCATGTGGCTTATAGCCTAGATCACTGCCCTCTCCACTGTGATTTCAGTTTCAGTGCAGCTCAGACCAGTTGATAGAGGTCAGATGCTGGCTGAGGATGGTTCTGATCACATGTGGAATGAAGTCTGGCAGCTCACAGTTTAAGATCCAGTGGACAATCAACACCCACCTTCAGATACTATAACCTTGAATAGCACAGAAAAGGTAAACAGTTAGGCACAAAGAAACCATAAGTTTTTAATTTTGTGCAAATTTTAACTTTGCACAAAAGAGAACTGGCGTATATATAAATTCCTACAGACCAAGAATGTGATACTATGGAACAAATTGAAAACATAAAACAAACATTATCTGCTAGTTTGCTACGAGCTACTATTGTATAGGCCACCTCTTCACTTCTGTAAAGTAAAAGACAATTAAATGATATCTTACCTACATGAAGAAGTTTAACTGATGCTTAGCTCTATTCTGCTCTACAAGACACATCTGTTTTCGTTGGCCTCCTCTTTAAATTTACTGCAGTTAAAGCTTTTGATGCATGAATATCGCTCACTTTTATAAGAGTGCTGGCTGAAATTAGGCTTCTTTGTCCAAACTTCTTGTGCTAGACCTGTTTTCTTGAAAGTGTAAACCATTTGGTGTTTAACGCCGGATCATGCCTTTCCTGGCCGATGAAGTAGCTGCTGTATCTACAGGATCTAAGGATCTTTCCTTCTTGCAGAAACCACTCAGTTCTAGCAGTTTTTAAAATTTTGAGGATTTGAAGATTCATCTCTGCACCTTTTGTCTGATTAGTAGTCCTTGCATTTCCCTGGCTGTGTAAAAGACTGAACATTTTACCCACCCATAACAAATCTACCTAAGAAAACAATTAGACACCCCCTTTTCTTTTTTTTGGGATTTTATTAAAGTTACTGTGGACATACAACATTTTCCAAACTCTACACACTGCAGATATTGAACATAGAAAGGCTGAATATTATAACTCCATGATCCTGGTTCATAGCTCTCAAAGTTCTCAGTGCATCTAGGAATATTTAAATGTTGAAAAATCCCCTCAACTCATAACAATTCCACATCGCAACTTATGTAGAACACTACAAAGATACTACAGCAAAGAAAATTTTAAAAAAGCTAGAAATCTGTCTCCAAGGCATCTTTACAGTCCTTTCTCCACATCAAGAGTCCGCTCAATTAAACAATCCCAAGAATTGACAAAATGGTTTTCTCTGCCTGTGCTCTGGAGTCTTCCGTCATCTCACTGCCTTTTTATGTTCCGCTGAGATAAATTTTTTCCTTAAAATTTTGCTGAGAGAATAACCTGCAGCTGTCCTGTAAACTCTGGGCTCTCATCCTCCCCTATTTATATAGTGATGCCTGTTACAATAAAATAGAGGTAAATAGTAAGCAGCAGTTAATCATAAAAATCCAATGTTACTATCCATTTAACATTGAAATGGTACAAAACCCTTAAAGAAGTGGTATGGTGAATGAACCTTAAGTTTTCGAGAAAAATGTTACTTAAATAAATAGTGGCTACATTATTCCTCCCCAGACAACTTGCTACAATTATGAATGGTTGTGCATGTCTAACTGGGTTAAAGGATACAAAGGAGATGCAACTTCAAATTATTACTTGAAACCTGAGTCTAAGGATTCAAACATTCAACACAGCATTAGAAGTAACTTTAAATCTCTGCTACTGGTACTATACACAATAGTAATAAATTCAGTAATAATAGGAATGGATCACATACTTACCCTTGGAATGGGTTGTTACTGAACTAATATCTGTTACGGCCACCAAATCCACCACCATTTCCACCACCATAGTTCCCTGGGGTCAAGATTATATAAAATTGCATCAAGACAATTCTATTTTAGTTAAATACAAAACATTAAAATTGCTTAATTTTGGTACCATATTCATTCGTTCCTCCTTTGACGTTATTCAGTCACACACCAGCATTCAAACATCATTTGATGGAGAAAATCCAATGGGATTTTGATCACCATGATCTCATGAAAGCCATGTGATCTGAAAGCCATGTGATCATCTGATCCTACACCAAGAACCGTAGTCTGGAATTCCTGTATTATTTCCAACACAGGCTTTTGCCCTTAGGTAGACTACAGCAATTTAAATTACAGCTTAAGTATGCTGGACTTAAAAAGCATTGCTTTCAAGATCTTAAAAGCAAAGCTACATTGGTCATAGCCGAACAATGTAAACATTTGCTTTAGTTGTTAAGGAACTACTGACAAACTTTAAATCTCATCAACCATTTCTCAAGAATATACAGTTAAATGGGATTAACTCAAACTTTACTAAACAAAACATCAAAATATTTAATGAACAAAATTTCAAAACATAGTTAGGAAGTTTCAGACAGCATTTAAAAAATGATTCTGCACTCCCAAAGAAGCAAGAATGTGCTCTTACAGAGAGGTTGCATGAAGAAAAATATAAGTTTGTAAACAAAGTTAATGCTATATTCAGAGTCAGTGGGTAAAATGACTTAAGCGGAATAATCAAGATATAATACAGGGTAAAACAGACATTCATGACATGCAGAAATTTCAATTGTTCTGAAGTGTAAAACAGTGCTTACTACACCAAGAGGATTTCAACAGTGAATCTGCCAACTGGAGGTACCAATTGTAAAACAATTCTTTCCTCCATTTAAAATATCAAATCTCAACTGTCGCAGGTAGGTAGAGCATCCTCAAAACCCTAATCCAAGAAGGAAACTTTCCCCAGTCAGTTTCCCCCTCCCCCGCTTCAAGGGGAAAAATTCAAAATTAAATTTCTCATCCATTGGAAGTTGCCATTTGTCCAATGCCAAAGACCTATTCATTCAGAAATGCTGCAACAAACTAATTCTAAAATGTAGAAGAGGCACTCCAATTTATTAAATAGGCAACTGTCAATGGTGCACATGGATGTATCCAGTGGATTTAAGGAAGGGATTTTCATTTATGGGTGAAATGCAGATATAGATAATCCGCAAAAATGCAAGCAACTCCTACTGACTCAATTACACTAAATCTACTAAGTACAGAAGCCAAGTATCCTTCAATCCTTTAGTTCCATGTTAATAAACAACTGGAGAATTAACTTTCAACTTTTCAGTGACCTTGAAGTATGTTCAAATATATTTGTACTTTAAAAAAAAAAGACAAGAAACAACCTCTCTCTCTTTGCTGGCCAATATAGTCTATTTCAGACATTACTGCATTATGGCTATATCGTGGTTACCAACTTCAAATTAACTCTGATGACTAAATTGAAGTTTTAAAGCACAGACTTGTTCCAATAAAAAATTCACAAGTTTTCTCCCATTCCCAGGGAAATTTCTAAAAGGGATGTTTATTGTAAACAAAGCAGGACATTCTAAGCTGAGTACAATCACAAGAAAAAAAACAACTGTGGTGATTTTATTGCAATTGCTTAGTAAATGTGCCATTCTGCAAATGGCAACAGGCATCCCGGGAGTACAACTGGCTTTTACTGATTACAACCAGCTATTTGTAAAGCACAATGTTCAAATCAATATGGCTTTTGTATTTGAAAACTAAAAAGTCTTTTATGATGACAATAAGTGCAGATCACACTTAAAGCCAAAATACTTTTTAATCCAACTACCAAGCTGACTCTAGAGAGCTGTTACCCTGGATAGGGCATTTTCCTCTACATTGCACAAGGAAAAAAATGCATGTATGCCTCATGGGTTAAGGTTTGCAGTACTCCTATAGATAAGAAAATCAGATGATCCTGGGCTGGTTGAAGGGCAGGGTAGAAAAGAGAAAATTAACAGGGTTTCCATGCTTGATAGCTGTCCAGCGACTCCTAGATGGTGAATAATGGATGAGGGCAGGATTGCCTTAGCTGTAAACTCCTCAGCAGACCAATTACCTGCTGCCATTTATTGCTTACACTCATCAGTCAAGACTCATTTGGCCAGCCCCCATGAAACTATCACTATCTTAAGACAGCAGAAAAATGGTAAGAGAACAAAAGAATGTCAACAAATTAAATTTAAACATGAACGGAAACAATGTAAAACTGTTGACACTCCACAGGAGACAAAAGGAAAATTCTACAAATATAGTAAGTGGAGGTTGTTTCAACAGGCCCAATGTTTGAATCAAGGCTAAAAGCACAAGTGATTATTGAGGTTGGGTTAAAGTATATTGCTGTACTAGAATAGAAAGTTTTACTCCATCTGCCCAGGAACACTCAACTCAAATACTTAAAAGTCAAAAGTGGTCAGGGGGTTTCTAATTTTCCAACACCTTTCACCCTAATCAAGCAGAAAAAATGTAAAATAAGTAAACTCATCACTTTCTTTTAACTTAGGAGTTCTTTGAACCTCCACTACACTGCTTTCTGCCATACAGTAACAAAAGATATACCTCCATATGGTCCACCCATATTTCTTCCTCCATAGTTTCCACCTTTCATTGGTCCAAAATTAGAGTTCTGATGATGGTAATTTCCAAAATCATTGTAGTTACCACCTCCTCCAAAATTTCCTAGGATATAAAATACACTGATCACCAGATGAGTTATTTAATTCCTACATATTCTATACTTCCATAAGAAACTTTCCCTGTTCATGCAGAAATGAATCTTCACCGTCCTCATTCAATTATTACAACCATGGCTCTATTTTCATTTCTCCCCACATTATGAGGATGTTAACGTAATAATTATGCTAATGGACTAGTCATCCAGAGGCCTAGACTAATGTTCCACTCATAGGAGTTCAAATTTCACCACGGCAGCTGAGGGAATTTAAAAATTCAATTACATTTGGAATTTTATAAAAAGTATCAGCCATATATGTGGTCATGAAACTGCCAGATGGTTTAAAAATTCATCTGGTTCATTAATATCCTTGGGAAGGAAATATGCTGTCTTTATCCAGTCTGGCCTAAATGTGACTCCAGACCTCTGGAAACGTGTTTGACTCAAACGCCCTCTAAAATAGCCTAGCAAGCCACCCAGTTGCATCAAACCTCAAGAAAGTCAAATAAAGATAAAAACAGACATATCACCCGCCATCAACCTAAACACAAAACACAACAAAGGTACAATGAGGCCAGTCGATACCCTGCAAAATCCTCCTCACTAACATCCGGGGATGTGTGTCAAATTTGGAAGAACTGTCCCACAGACCAATCAAGCAACAGCTCAACATAGTTGTACATAAAATTATATCTTCCAGCCAATGTCCCAGGCTCCTCCATCATCCTCCTGGGTATGTTCTGTCCTAACAGCAAGACAGGCCCACGAGAGGTGGTAGCACAGATGAGACGGTGTGCCCTGCATGTCCTCAACAATGACCCTGGACCCCATGAAATCTCATGCCTACTGGTCATCATGGTAAAGGAAACCTCTGATGACTACCACCTACCGTCGTCCCTCAGCTGACGAACCAGTATTCTATGTAGAACACCATTTGGAAAAAGCACTGAGGATAGCAAGAATGTAGAGGACTTCACTAAGCATGGCTTGGTAGCAACACTACTGACCAAGCTGGTGAAGGCCTGATGGGCATAGCTGTCAATAACAATGGTATCAAATGGCACTTACTCAACAATAACCTACTCAATGTGCTCAGTTCAAGTTCTGCCACAACCACTTGGCTCCAAACCTCATTACATCACTGATCCAAATATGGAGAAAAGAGCTGAATTCCAGAGCTGGAGTGAGAGTGGCTACCCTTGACAACAGGAAATATTTGACCAAATGTAATATCAAGGAGCCCTAGTAAAATTGAAGTCAATGAGAAATGGGGTGGGGGGTGGAGACGCACGCTATATGGCTACAGCCATACCTAGCACAAAAGAAAGATGGTTGTGGTTGTTGGAGGACAATCAACTCCAGTGATGTCCTGGGACTGAGGACTATTTCAGGGCAGTGCCCTAGGCCCAACCATCTTCAGCTGCTTCCATGACCTTCCTTCCATCATAAGGTCAGAAGTAGATATTCGCTTACAAGTGTTTGGTTCCATACGTAATTCCTCAGAAAATGAAGCAGCCCTTGCCTTCATGGAGCAAGACCTGCACAATATTTAGGCTTGGGCTGATTAGCAGCAAGTAACATTCACACCACACAAGTACCAGACAACGACCATCTCCAACAAGAGAAAATCCATTCCCTTGACATTCAACAGTATAGTTATCTCGGAATAGACCACCATCATTACCCTGGGGTTCACCACTGACCAGAAACTTAACTGGGCCAGCCACATAAATACAGTGGGTACAAGACCAGGTCGGAGGCTTGGAATTCTGCAGTGAATAACTCACCTCCTGACTCCCCAAAGCCCAGCACCATCTACAAGGCACAAGTCATGGAATGCTCTCCATTTGCCTAGATGACTGCAGTTCCAGCAAGATAAACTCTGCACCATCCAGGAAAAAAAAGCAGCCTTCTTTGATTGGCACGCCATCTGGTACCCTATGGCTGCATGCATAGCATTACAAGCAAGGCTTCTTTGACCACACCCTTCAAATCCATCCATAAGACCAAGGGCAGCAGGCACACCTGGGTACCACCTGCAAGCTCCCCTACGAGTCACACACCATCCCAATTTGGAAACAGATTGCTGTTTCTTCATCTTTGCTGGGTCAAAATCTCAGAACTCCCTATTAAATAGCACCATGGGTGTACTTACACCACACAGACTGCAAAGCAGCAGCTCACCTTTGTTTTCTCAAGACTAATTAGGGACTGGCAATAAATGCCAGCAACACCCACATCCCACAAACAGATACAAGAGTTTTTTGTGATTTACTACTAAATTACTTTGTCATTGCATATAAGATCAATTATATACACAGATAAGCAAATCCAGAATATAAGCACTTTTGTGGGATATTTATTAATGATTAATTTGCCAAACTTTTAGATGTATAAATTTACTTCATTCTGAAAAACTGAAAATGATGTGCTGCTCAGGACTGGTGGTTGCAAATAGTTATTTTTCTTTCTTTTCCACCCCAGCCCCAACATCTGTAATGGGCCCTGTCACCGGAGTGCCACCCAATAATTAGGAAAAAATTGCAGCAGAACTGTCCCTGGGTCACCCTCCTGCTTAAAATTTCTGTAGAAAAGCTATCAGTCGTATTTTTGATGGGCAGAAGGCATTTGATGCAAGGAAGAAAGTGACTGGCAGTAACTCCAAGAAGTAAACAGATCTATTTCAACCAGCCTTGTGTTTGTCTAAGCAGTATGAAAATGCACATTGGAAGACATATATAACTCACAACAGGTCCCATATTTCACACATTCAAGCTTTATGAAAGTTCTTATTGATCAGCACATTTGGTATTTCAATTATAGGAACTCTTTGAATTTTGTTTGAGAATATTATTTTTTCTCCTTCAATTAAGTTCACGCCAGACCCTTTCTCCTCCACCTCATAATTGGCTGCCATATGAGTTAAGGTGATCTAGGAATAAGTCTTTTGCTTCAAATCTTTCCTGCTCTTGGATTCGCTTTCTACATTGTGTCCCCAGCCTTCCTGATGTTGCTAAGCTTCAGCAACAAAATTTAGGAAGCCGCATTAAATATTTGACAATTCTATTCAACCACAAACAGGAAATACCGCCCCTCATTACTATTCTGTACAAAAGGTTGCGCACTACAATGCACCAAGTGCCGCAGAAATTGCCATAATGTAGATCCATTATATCACATACATCAGAGTAACTTCATAAAGATTTTTCAAATGTCTCGCAGTATCAACAAAGTACTCACCACCATAATTTCCACCTCCATCATAGCCACCACCATGGTTGCCAAATCCACCACCAAAGCCAGGGCCTCCACCAAAACCTGGGCCTCCAAAGTTACCACCTTAAAACAGAAAACAGACACTGAATAGCTCGCCCAATTCATTCCAGTTATCTAAGGATGGCATGGGATCACAAGGCAAGATGCAACAGTCTCAGAGCTAAATCTGTTCATTAAATAAATTCATGAAGGAACTCAAGTAAATGGAGAAGTTGTGCTTGAAAGACAAAGGCACAAACACATAAAAATGCAGTTATTTTACATGTAATTCCTAGACCATTTAGCTTTTAAATTTGTCTGAAAACTTTACAAAGTTGCAAGTTTGATCAAGTCTGGAAGAATGACTTGGTGCTCGACAAGAAAGATGAAAATGGTTTGTGTAGGTCACAAACATGGATCTAAACTAAGCACAGGTCTTCCACTTTGACAACAAATCAGGTCACACGTAGAGCATAAGAAATAGGAGCAGGCCATTTGTCACAAGCCTGCTCTGCCATTCAATACCATGGCTGATCTTCTATCTCAATGACATCTTCCTGCGCTATCCCCTATCTCTTGATTCCCTAAGTAACCAAAAATCTATTGACCTCTGACTTAGATATGCTCAATGACAGTATCTACAGCTCTCTGGGGTAGAGAATCCTCAAAATTCACAACCCTCTGAATGAAGAGACTTCTCACCTCAGTCCTAAATGGCCAATGCTTTATTCTGACACTGTGGCCATATGCTCTAGATTCTGCAGCCAAGGGAAACAATTTTTCAACATCTACCCCTTAAGAATTTTATGTGCTTCAGTGATACCACCTTCTCATCAAAGGAATTTATAAGAACATTATCTTAAGACATAAAAACAAAAAACTACTGCGGATGCTGGAAATCCAAAACAAAAACAGAATTACCTGGAAAAACTCAGCAGGGTTCTGTTCTCAGTTCTGTTGAAGGGTCATGTGGACTCGAAACGTCGACTCTTTTCTTCTCCACCGATGCTGCCAGACCTGCTGAGTTTTTCCAGGTAATTCTGTTTTTGTTTATTATCTTAAGACAATCCCTTATCCCAAGAAGCAATTTAGTGAATCTTTGTTCCACTCGCTCTAAGGCAAGTACATCCTTCCTTAAGTAGGGAGACCAAAACAATGCACAGTAATTCAAGTGTGGCCTCGCCAAGACCCTCTACAATTGCATTAAAGATTTCTTTAATCTTATACTTCAATCCCTTTGTAATAAAGGTCAACACACCTTCTGCTTTCCTAATTGCTTGCTTTACCTGCATGTTAACTTTCCACGATTCATGTACAAGAATACATAGAACCCACTAAATATCTGTATTTCCCAATCTCTCACCATTTAAAAATATCCTCTTCTATTTTTCCAACTAGAGTGGATAACTTCACATTTCCGCATCTTACATTTCATCTGCCATGTTCTGCCCGTTCACTTAACCTGTCTAAATCCTTTATAACTTCTTCACAACTTACTTTCCCATCTAACTTTGCATCATCAGTAAACTTGGATACATTATACTGTTTCATTTAAGTCAACGATAGGTTGCAAATAGCTGAAGCCCAAGAACTAATTATTGAGGTACCCCACTAGTTACTAGCTAACCCAAAAGACTATTCTGTTTTCTGTCAAACAATACTCAATCTATGCTAATATATTACTCTCAATCTCATGAGCTCTAATTTTGCGTAATAACCTCTTGAGGCACCTAATCGAATGCTTTTTGAAAATTCTAACACACTACATCTCCAATGGTTTCCCTTTATCTACCCTACTAGTTACAGCCTCAAAAAATTAAAAGATCTGTAAAACGTTTCCCTTTTAACATCTGTTCAATCGTACTATGATTTTCTAACTACCTCGTTATCGTTTCCCGAATAGATTCTAGCATTTTCCAAAACACTGATGTCAGTATAACTGGCCCATTCCCTCCTTTCTCGGAGACAGATTATATCAGCTACATTTCAATCTAGAGACCTTTCTAGAGTCTAAGGAATTCTGGAAGATCAAAACCAATAGATCCACTAGCTTTGTAGTTACCTCCTTCACAACCCTTGGGTATAGCTCATCAGGTCTGGGGATTATCCATCTTTTTCTGATTAGCTTCTCAAGTACCAATAATAATATCCTTAAAATTCTTTATTTTTTAAAATTAGATCCTTGGTTCCCCACTATTTCCAGAATTTTTTTGTCTCCCTTACTCCCTTAGAGAGAAGCTAGTTTACTATGATTTCCTAGCTTTCTTTACCAGTTTCAACAAATCATATTCATATAGCACTATCATGCAATAAAATTTCCCAATGAACTTCACAGGAGAATTATAAAATAAAACACAACAGCAAGCCACATAAGACGTTATGTCAGATAACCAAAGGCTTGAGGCAGCTTTTACGAAGTGTTGTAAAGGGGGAAAGTGAGGTAGAAAGGAAAGTGAAGATGTGGCCACCAATGAAGGTGCGATTAAAATTGGGGATGCTCAAGAGTTCAGAATTAGATGAGCGCAGATATCTCAATGGATTGTGGGGGTGGAGGCTATAGACAGGGAGGGGCGAGGCCATGGGGGCATTTGAAAACAAGAATAAGGTCAGTGAACACATGGGTGATAGGTGAATGAACTTGGTGCAAGTTAACACATGTCAAGAGTTCCAGCTGACCTCAATTGTATGGAGGGTAGAATGCGAGAGGACCAGCCAGAAGTGTATTGCAATAGCTGAGTTTAGAGGTTACGAAGGCATGAATGAAATTTTCAGCAGCAGGTGAGCTTAAATAGGTGGCGAAGTTGGGCAATGTAATAGGGGTGAAAATAGGCAGTGTGATGATGGCTGACCACATGGTTGGAAGCTAGTCTCGGGGTCAAATGTGACATTGAGGTTACAAACAGACTAGCTTAATCTTGGACTACTGCTGGGGAGAAGGGCATAATCGGTAGATAGGGAACTGAGTTCAGAATGGAAACTGAAACAAGGGTTTCAGTCTTCCTAATATTTAATAGGAAAAAATTTCTGCTCATTCAGTACTGGACATCAGATAAGCAATCTGATGATTACCAACAGAGGAGTCATCAAGAGAGGTGGTGGAGAGGTAGAGCTGGGTGTCATCAGCGTACATTCAAAGATTAATGTTGTGTTTTTGGGTGACAATGTCAAGGGACAGCATGTAGTGAGAAATGGTAGTTTCTTGATCATCCTTTGCTGAATTTTAAAACTTAATCCTCAGACTTACTACTGCTCTCGACAACTTTATAAGCCTCTTCCTTTAATCTAATACTGTCTTTAGTTTCTCTAGTTAGGCATGTTTGCACCACTTTCCCTGTGGGATCTTTATTCAGTAAAAGGCTATCACTATTGCTCAACTTGAAACTTCTTTCCCAATTCAAGTCATGGAAAATTGCAAAAAAAACTTGGATCACAAAGCCAGAACGTACATATACAAAAGTAAATTTGGGAACTTTTTAGTTAAGTGCAATATCCTATAGTTACAATTCAATCTGAACAGAATATTGAAGATTGAGAATCTATTCCATCACTTATGTGCAGAGGAATAGCTCCACTCTTCAAGTTTCCCAAGTCAAAAAACAACTCAATTAAAGATTTTATATCTTGGTGGTTATTTTTTCCCCAGTTCACACTCATTTATGCATATTACAAATGCAGGTGTAGTTACTTGAGGTTAACTGTTCTTCACTTCTGCCTGATACTTTTTAAAAGTCATAACTCCTTGATTGCACAGTATGTTTATCCACAGAATAATGTCCAAATAAAGGACTCCAGGCTGTGCCAATCTGAGTTGAAAGTAATTGAGCTGTTACAATTGGCACCAGGAAGCAAGTCTTTTTGCAGGGACCATGAGAAGATGATGGAAAAAACAGAACAAGTTTACAACACAGGAGGTAGTCATTTAGCCCATCATGTTAAGATTTTTGCTGCAGTAATCACTATCCTTCTTCCTCCGTATTTTCCTCTTTCTAATATCTATTTAATTCTCCTTTAAAAAATGGAATGGTCTCACAGCCTTGCTCATTACCTGTGGTAAAGATTCCATGGTCCAACAACCTTTTAAGAGTAAAGCAGGTACTCCCAATATCACTCCACCCTCAGTGACAAGATGCCCCCTTGTCACTGATACACAGAATAAACTCTCTTGCCCTGTTCAACTGTCTTTAGTTTCCCTTTCCATAAAATCCAGGCGAAACTAACATTAACATTTTATATGGGGTTCCCACAATTGGACGAAGTACTTCACTTGTGCCCTAACTGAAGATTTTTATAAACTTAGTACTTCTTTACTCTATTCCCCTTGCACAGGACCCCAAATTCAACTAGCCATTATTGGCTTTTTCCCCACTTGCACTTTTAAGGAATCATGTATTCAAACTCCAAGGTCTCTGTTCAATCACTTCAGTATCCTTCCACACATGTGTAAACTCCCATTTTTCATCTCCCAATCATATACTCACATATCTCCACATTAGGTGGCATCTGTCAACTGCCTGCTCATTAGGCTAACCCACATGTCTTCATAAATTATTTACAATTCTCCTCACAATTTGTCTATGTTAGAACAATGACCACACTTCAAAAAGTACTTCACTGGCTGTAAAGGGCTTCGGAGTGTCCTAAGGTTGTGAAAAGTACCATAGAAATTCAAGCCTTTCTGTAAATCCATTAACTTCTGTAAATTGATTCTGTGCAAACTATGATCAAGTCTAAATTAACTACAAATACAAAAAGCACAAGTGATTCCAATATTAACCCCTGCAATACTACACTTCCCAACCCAAATATTAGCCAGGTCACCGGAAAAAAATGCCCCTGCGTGTCTTCAGAAATAGTGCTATGTAATCTTTTACATCCACCCAAGCAAGCAGGTGGGGCCTCGGTTTAATATCTCATCCGAAAGATGGCACCTCCAACAATGTAGTGTCCCCAATACTATACTGAAGTGTCAGTGTAGATTTTTGTGCTCAAGCCATGGAGTGGGATTTGAACCCTGAACCTTGAGACTCAGCGGCAAAGAGGGCTATCGCTTTTCCTATGTTGCAACATGACAACACTTCAAAAGTATTTAATTGACTGTAAAGCACTTAAATTTGCATCGGTAAAGAATTGAAAAATTGTAGTCATGGCTTGCCACCATTTTCTTTACACCCTAGTGCACATACCATGGGAGTTTTGTGGACAAACTTGAGATCAATTCATTCTTCCCTAGTAATTTCTAATATTTATTCCACATCTTCTAGCACACCATCTTTTTCACTAACACCATTTGCAAAAACTGAAAATGTTTTATACCTTCATCCTTAAGTCACACTTAGTGAGTGTTTCCCTCTGTCAATTATCTATTACTTAACCCATCATCTCTCACGCTATGAGAAAAAAAAACAGAAAATGCTGGAAAAACTCAGCCCTTTTCACCTTTTTCAGAGCGTCGTACAGACTCGAAATGTGAACTCTGTTTTTCTCTCCACAGATGCTGTCAGGTCTGCTGAGTTTTCTAGCATTTTCTGTTTTTCTTTCAGGTTTCCAGTATTTTGCTTTTATCTCTCACGTTATCCCTGGTTTCTGCCATTTTTCTCTTTCATGCTGCTCTCTATTATTGCTGCCATTCCTCTATCAAGCTCTCACCAGATAGCTACCCAACAACACACAATGCAAAGCCAAAAACGGGACCAACTCTGCTGCACGTGCCCTCAAATAGCCTGCCCATACAACTCAACTTGTCATGAATAGCACGTGGGCAAAGTAAGGAGGAATTTATGGCACCATTAGCCAGTCAGAAGTCAACACCTCCAGAGAAGGCGGGGGAGGGTGAGAAGAGAGACAATTGGAAGAGAAACATTGAGAGAGAAAGAACAATTTCAAAAACGTACCGCCTCCACCATAACCATTGAAACCAGGGCCATCGCCAAAACCACGACCACCCCCATATCCATCTGCAACAGAAAATGATTGTTAAACTATCTTAAAGATAATTCATTTAGTTTAATTTAATCAGTAAATACATCTCCAAATCTTACTAGGGCCACCTCCAAAGTTTCCTCCACGTCCCATAGGAAAATTGCCACCTCCACGAGAGTCTCCTCTAAAGCCACCACCTGTCATTAACAATACTGTGTTACTTTCAAACTGAAGGAATGTTACTGAGAAGTCTTCACAACATCAGGAAAGGTTATACTGCATTGGAACATTATAAGTCATAAACTTAGTGCACACAAGCACATCGCAACCACATTTAGGTTCAAATCAGTGTCTCTGAAATTCCTTTGCAATTTTAAATATATGTTTCAGGTAAAAGGTTTTCTGCAAGTTTAGCACAGAATCGTAAAAAGCTAATTGTCCAAAATATCTCGACTTGTTCGGATTACATACCTCCTCGTCCTGACCTGTTACTTTGTGCCTCCATTATTTCTTGACGAGACAAAGCTTTTCTTACTTCTGCATTGTGTCCATTAACATAATGATACTTTTGAACTGGAACAAAATTTATAACAGTAGTAACACATTGAAGCAACAACTAAATTATACAGCTACAAATGTGATCACCAATAAATGTTCACAAATTAAAACTACTGATTATACAAAACCTCAAGCATTGTGGAATATCAAATTTAAAAATTGTCAGTTTCAAAATATTGCTATTTACAGAGCTCTCCTGTACATTCTAATTTGAACAGATATGCTGAGGTAATATGATCAGCGCAGGCTTGGAGGGCCAAAGGGCCTGTTCCTGTGTTGTACTTTTCTTTGTTCTTTATCACAATTTGAAGTGAATCTCCTCAGAGCACATGATAGCTGCTGTGTTCAATCTGTCAATCGCCAAAGCTTCAAGTTTGAAGTTCAAGTTTCACATTTAAATCCTTTCAAGGTCTCAACTCCCCTGTGTTCAACTCGTGTTCCTTCAAGTTGTGGAATTCCTCATTTCCTTTGCTCTACCATGGCCATACCTTCAACTGTCTAGGCCCCAAGTTCTAGAATTCGCTCCTTAAACTTCTCCACTTCTTTCTTCTCTTTAAGACCCTCCTTAGTACCCAACTCACTGACCAAACTTTAATTATGTCTCAGAATATCTCTGGCTTTACATCAAATTTTTTGTCTAATTACACTTCTGTGACTTGTCTTGAGATTCTTTTTCTATGTTAAAAGTGCAATAAATGCGAGGTGTGGCTATTTCAGGCCAAACAATGTTTTCCCAGTCTCCAATTACTTTCTGTAGAAAGCAAACATTCTAGCCTCTTTCAACTATATTATGTAGACATCACTTTACTGACAGTTGAAACTGAGCAAAGACAAAGGAATTTATCTACAGCTCATTACAGGAAAAGATATTTCAGTGTATTCCCACATTACGGAAAAGGTAAGACATAGAAAATATTATTTTTGCAGAAACCTCTAAATAATTGGCGAGAGCCCAAAGTGCAGAACACTGGTTTGGGTGCTTGGAGGGGGTGGGCAGAGAGAGATCAGACAATCTAAACCATGTAAAGCAGTTAGTTATGGAAGCTACTTACGGACTACTTTGTCAACAGGATCATGGTCATCAAACGATACAAATGCAAAACCCCTCTTTTTCCCACTTTGGCGGTCTGTTATTACTTCAATGGTTTCAATTTTTCCATAGTTCTTGAAGTATGCTCTGAGGTGGTGTTCATCTGTGTCATCTTTTATTCCACCAACAAATAGTTTCTTCACAGTCAGGTGAGCTCCTGGTTTCCCAGATTCCTAAAAATTGTGGACAGAAACTGTCAATTTTATTCTCAAAATTAATCCAAAGCAACACATACCAGGCATCATTATATGCCATGTTCCTGAAAAGCCAGGATTTTTGCTTCTTCCAATTTCTAATGGAAGTTCACAGGTGATCAATGAGTGAGAACTGGATTTGCTTCTGATGTGATGGATGCTAAGGTATTACTTTGGAGAAAATGGAAATGGAAATTAGCAAAAAAAAAATTGCAATCATCTTAAAGAAACAAACAGGGACAGCATCTCCAAGTTTTGAACCTTTGGGGCATTTCACCATTGCTGCACGTAAGGCCTTGATTATGTGGTCACCAGCATCAGTTTTGCTTAAGTGACGGCATGTTAAGGTTTTAATTAAACGAGGTGGAACTAAGGGTCTCAGAGAATGAAGGAGCAGAAAAGCTTGGAGCTTCATAGACAAAGTTACACTAATTAATGAGGAAGATCACACCTACATGAGATAATCAAACAATCTTGTTAATCGATGGTGCAATTCAAAATGTAGGAATATACAAACATGACACAAAAAAGATGTGATTCCTGCAGAAGTCTAAATCTCCACTGAGAACAATTGAATCATTCGGCTTATTAGGTTAAAATGCTGAAGCATATAAAACTGTTGAAGGCAACAGTCCCACAGAAAGTACTCTGTAAAATACCCATAGATAAGAGGCCACAACACAAGCACGTTGCTTAAGACCGGCAACTTTGCATCTCTGACCTGCCAACAAAATTAATAAAGGAAACAAGTAACCAGAATTCTCTGCCCCAAAGGGTTCTGGATGCTCCATCATTGAATATATTTAAAGCTGAGATGAACAGATTTGTAGTCTCTCAGGGAATCAAGGGATATGGGGAGCAGTCAGGAAAGTGGAGTTGAAGTCATCAGCCATGATCATACTAAATGGCAGAGGAGGCTTGATGGGGTGCATGGTCTACTCCTCCATGTTCTTTTGAGTGAGGAGCATTTAATTCATCATACACATTTCTTTCAACTGCAGATTCATGAGTTACAAAATTATTCTGGCTGCAATCCCAAGATGACTTTTGGGAAAACCTTTCACCTACTGATGCACAACAAAGGGACATGCACAAAATGTCCTACGCTGCTTTTTCAATTTAACATATTTTTGCTCCAATGCTCTCCTCTCACAAAAAAAAAACTTACTTCTCTTGCGACTGCTCGTTTAGGCTCCACTACACGACCATCAATTTTATGAGGCCTAGCAGCCATTGCATCATCAACTTCTTCAGGAGTAGAGAATGTCACAAATCCAAAGCCTCTTGATCGCTTGGTCTGAGGATCCCTCATGACCTGCAAAGATTGTAACTTGTAATTTCATGCTGTACCACTTTTGAATAGAAGTATAAGAATCTAGTATTTGTCTTTAAACACTGGTACATTAGGTGGTGTTCATGGACAGACAGGGTTTAGTTAATAGCCTGCCCCAGGAAGTCACAATTCCAAGTGCTTCCTTGCAGGCAAGGGTCAACAACAGGCACATTAAAAGGTCAATTTCTGACAACTAGCTCTATGAACTTTTCTCGCCAGGGGAAAACGCATGGCAAAAACAGCTGAAGATTAGAAAAAACACATTAGGAACTGACCAATTTTGGCTTTTTGTATATTTACATTGAATAATTTAGTCTTACAATGACCAGTTAACACCTGATTTGGGCAATCTTTATATATACATTTGCAAAACTTACCACACAGTCTGTAAGCTTTCCCCATTGCTCAAAGTGGCCTCTCAAATTTTCTTCAGTAGTATTAAAGCTGAGACCACCTATGAACAGCTTGCGATACTGCTCCTTATCCCTGTTCTGGAGAGAGAAAGATTTTAATTGCTTAATTGCTGATGGGGAGGAGGATAGTAGTTCTGGAGGGAAAGGCATTATGGGAGTTACAGGATGCCTTTGACATAAGGACAACTATTTTCTCATCAGTGAATGGCCGGTGAAGTGCTTGACCATGTTGATTTCTTAACTGATAGACTTGTGGAGATATATAGCTGTATATTTATTTGATAAAATACACACACAAGTTTCCCCATTGCTGGACAAATCCCCTTGCAGCAGAGTATTGATCACACCTCAAGATGGCAGAGGTAGGGAGGACTCTTTCCTGCAGTGTAAACCCATTCGACAAATACTTTCCATTCTGCTGTGATTAGACCTCAAATTGGCCTCTTAATTGTGAACCAAGCTCCAGGTATCTTTGTGAGGGATTTTACAAAGACTTAATTAGAAATGCTGGAGGATAGCTAGAAGCTACCTTTCAACTGTCAGGACCCACATCCACACCAAGACCTCCCTCAAATGCTCAACTACCTGTGTGGTCACACTGCTTGTCTGATATGCAGTCCTGGATGAGCTGCAAATCTTATCCAATTAAAAACTGAAAAGATCAAAGTCATTGCCTTCAACGTCTGGCACAAATTCTGTTCCCTCACCACCTGTCCTCCCCAGCCACAAGCTGGAACTGGCTATCACAAGTTTTGCTTTCTATTTGACACCCAGTTGAACTACTATCCTCACATTCTATCACCATCTACTTTCACTTCTGTATCACTGTCTCCAACACCGCTTCAGCTGATTTGTTCCTGAAACTCTCATCAACACTTGGGTTATCTGCAGACTCAATTATTCCAATGCTGTTTTAGCCAGTCTCCCATCTCCCACCCTCGATGAACTTGATCTCATCCAAAACTTTGCTGCCTGGGTCATTGACTGCACCGAGGCCAGTTACCCATCATCGCTATCCTCACCTGGCCTACATTAATACTCAGTTCACCAATGTCAGAAATACGCATTTCACATCCGCATTAAATTCCCATCACAGCGTGGTAACTCCCCACATCTGTAATTTCCCACAATCATCCAAGAACCCTGGTTGCTCCAACTCTGCCCTCTCGCGCATCCCGTTCCCTTCGCCCCATCATTGGCAGCCATCCAAGCTCTAAACACTGGAATTCCCTACTCAAACTTTCTTGTCTCCATAAAATCTCGCTTCAACCATGTTTTTGGTTGCCTGTCCTAATATCTCTTTTGATAAGGTATCAGTTTTAGTCTGTTTACACTCCCATGAAGTGTCAGGACATTTTACTATTTCACATGCACTAAATAAATGCAAACTGCTGCTGTTGACAGCATAGCATATTCTTTACTTTATATTACATTGAGGTGTATAGATTAAATTATGCAAGTCCAGATCTTGAGGGATGTTACTGTTATGTCCCTAGGTTATGTCATTGTTCAAGTAGACATAGGATAGCTTGAGGCAACTGCTACAAAAGTCAAACTGACCTGTTTACAGAAACAAATCAAAAAGGCATTTATGTCAGATCTTAATTTGAGACAGTAACCACACAGATGCATTTGTATTATACATTTACTATTTTCATAGTAGGAAAGATGAATTTAAAAATTTGTGAAGTTATTTTGAAGTATTAGGCAAGCGTTGAATTTTAAATCAGAGTACTACAATAGTGATTAATGTAGGATCGTTGACATGGTGTGAATTCAGTATAAGTTATACTTTAGAAAATGACTAGGGGCTTGGCAGATACATTCAATTTTTTTCCAACTGGGAACTCAAGTCAATCAGGAAAGTGTGATTTCTTTGTCAGGCGTAAGTATAGAATAACACACATAACTAATAAAATAAAACCAGATTGTCTCATTGGCATAGTAAGTCTCTCAGATATATGTAAAATAGTGGAATTTACCACATTGCACAATGCTAAGGTAGGTCTGTATCCCACGAGGCCATAAAGTAATTTAGAGATATGTAGGCTAAAGACAAATAGTCAGAGGAATTAACAGATTAAATTCACTCATCAATTTCAGACTTCTATATACCTGTAATGTCACAACTAACTGTAAAGCAAGCATTACTCAGATCAGAAGTGCACAGGATTTGCAGATAATCTAGATGCAACATAATGTGATTTTTGGGCATTGAAGACAATGTTTTTAATGCATCACTGGCGATCTCCTGTGTCTGTACTTAGTAAATCAAGTAAAACGCTCTAGAGCAAACATGAAACCATATAACGTTCAGGATATCTATGATGGTAACATCCAAGTTCTGTATCAATTTAAGGCCACCAATGGAAAGTCAGAGCTAAATTAGGTATTCTCAGGGCCCTGTACAGCAAGAATATTGTGCCATTGCACACTTCTCCCAATCCAGCCAAATCACATGGAATATGCACTCCATGAGCCTGGGCACTCTCACCCTCTCTCCAAGAACCATGTTTTTACCCTGGTTCAGAGATGCAGTATGGTGCTGAAACAGAGCCTGCAGTGGGGGGTCAGACACCACCTCCTTGGCATGGTGAAATTTCTTAAACAAAGTTATCCCATACCTTTCCATGGTCCATGTCTGACTTCCCTTCCTATAATTATGCTCACTCCTTCAGACAGAATCCTCATCTTTACCTCCCACATTCTAGATTCTACATGGCTCCTCCTCTCCACTTTGTGATGGATCCGTTCCATCCGTCACATCCTGGTTCACTCTTTTTTTCACTCCTACTATCTATCTGTTCCTTCCCATACAAATGCAGGAGCTGCAAGAGATCTCCTGTGAAATGTAAGGGCCAAACACCTTCCAGGTGAGTACTTTCTCCAACTTACCATATCAACATTTACTACTCAATGTGCAGTAATAAAGAACAGATGCAAAATAGGCAAGCATTTTACAACTGTCTGCAAAGGCACTTGCATTTATATAGCACCTTTCAAGACCACCAGATATCACAAAGCATTTTACATCAAATGAAGTACATTTGAATTGTAGCCACCGTTGTAGGAAACAACAGCCAATTTGTGAACGGCAAGCTCCCAAGCACGACCAGATCATCTGTTTTTGTGATGTTGATTAAGGAACATTAACCAGGGGTAACTCCTGTGGCTCCTCTTCAAAACAGTAAAACGGAATCTTTTTCAACCATCCATTAGGGCCGCAGTTTAACACCTCATCCAACAGACAGCACCTTACAGTGCAGTACTCCCTTAGTACTGTACTATAACGTCAGCCTAGATTGTCATGCTTGAGTTCTATAGTGGGACTTGAACCCACAACCTTGTGACGCAAGAGACAGGTATGCTTTCAACTCAGTCGCAGCTAACACATTTAAGTGCAACTCAGAATAAATGTACAATCCATTCCAAGGCAACTTAACGCAGTCTCTTAATGGCATTGTAACATCTAGACCTCAGCCCTCTGGTGCTCATTTGAGGTGAATGTGTCAGTATGGAATCAGTGAGCAAATCAATGGCAGGATGATGTTGATGTGGGAACCCTCCGATCTACTTTTTTTCTTCTCCTAGGCGCTTAAGTCTATTTTGCTTTGGTAGTTTTTGATGTTTTTTAGTTCTACCTACTTCAAGTTACTCATCTCGCCAAAGATTAGTTTGAAATCACTCCTTTCTCCTGCAAGGTGGTCACTATCTACTCTTTCCTGCCACCTCTCCCCTATCCAGAAGCCTCAAAGGAACATGACACAGGCTCGAGAAAGGCTTCAAAGTGATCTCTACATTTTTGTTTATAACTACATAGTGCACGAAGTGTTCATTATGTACTTGCCTTCCATTGACTCCTATGCTCAAAGGAGTATGTATTGCAACTTTTGGTGGTGAGGAGATTCAAACCTTCTGAACCGTATAATAAACTCAACGCAAATATGGAATGTTTGAGATTAAAATTTGTTGACCGTTTATTGAAAGATTGGGTTCAATCCTGAAATGTTATGAGCGTTCGCACTTCCAAAAAGCCGGAGAAGTCTCTCTCTAGATACCGTGGGCAAACTGACAACAGAAGGTGGCGTGGAGATGAGATGTTGATGATCTAAATGTTAACCCAATATGTTTCAGAGGAGGCGGCGAGATTATTCTTTGAATCTTCACCCTCCACCCAGTAGAAACGGTACAGCCCACAAACGGACTCCAATTAACTACCGTTATCAGCGCGACATCCCGTTTTCTTCAACTACCATAGGATCAATTTAAATCTTTCAAAATTTTATGCTGAAAAAATACAGCACCCCCACCCTCGTTTTTTCTATCCCTTACCTCCATCCTGCTCGAAAAAATATTTTTTTTAAATAAAAAGACTATACTTCAACTCAAGCGCTTCGTAAATAACGTTACATCGATAAAAGTTCGCGTTATGGCTTAAAAAAAAATTAAAGAGACAAGCTCTGATCCGCAGCCTCTTCAACGCTGCCGCCGACGCCGCTCAACTCTTTCTAGAACCTTCTCTCAGCCCCACAAAATGGCCTCCGGACCGTCACGTGAGGCCGATTCGCCAACGGAAAAATTGGCGACCAAGCCAGGTAGGATTCGAAAAAAATGCTCGCAAATGCGAGGAAATAATTTTATATCACAGTTCTGAAAAACATATATATATATTTTTACATGTGCTGTATACCTCCATTGATCACAATAATTAAGCCACGGTGGCTTTTGACGGAAAAAGCCGAAGCCGCTTCGGGTATAACGCAATTTAAAATAACCTTTAAAATATTTTGCGAACGATATTTTTGAAGGGCATTCCATTTTTTTCTATCAAAATCCAGTTGAATGCACTGCTGCAATTTGGAAAAATAATTCCCCCAAATTTAATCTGGATCACGTGACTGGCGCGAGCGAGCGCTTGAAAAATAAATAGCTTTTCTACGACACTTTTTTTTCAACCGAAAAGGGATGGATTTTCCACTTTGACTCGCAGGTGAGGGTTGATAAATAGCTAATATTGAGTTAAATTGTAGAAATTATGAACTTTGGGGGGGGGGGGGGGGGGGGGCGGTGTCCTGTGCAGAGACATGCGCAGGCGCGTCCTATCAGCGCGTGTTTTTGGCGGGACTGCAAGTGAAGCCCAGTGAGAGAGAGAGAGAGGAGCCCGGCTGGTGGAGTGACACTAAAACTGGGCAGGTAGGGCAGGCTGCTAGCTTGCAAACCAGCCGATTAGAGCCTTCCCTCCCATAATCGCGTAGTGCGGGCCGAGTAGCTTTCCAGCCGTTTGATATTAAATCACCCAACTGATAAAACTTACATTTAAATCGAATGGGACCAGGATGGCGTAGGCCCCGAACTCACTGTAGATTTTTGTGCCTGCGCAGTGGGAGCTTATGGAAGTTTCTCCATTAAAATCAGCTGAGCCTGTGGTTTTACAGTATTTGTTTTGGTTGTTGAGTGAAGGTTTCAAAGACTTGTTATTTATTTCTCCTGTTTCCTGTTGGGGGTGGGGGAGAGCCGATGATCATACTTGAAAATTTGCACCTACCTCAATTCACGGATCTGGGGGAAAATGACTTCAGTTTTTGTTCATTCAAGAACTGCTTTGGATTTTATATTCTCGTTGCTGTTTGTGCTTTTTTTTCTCGTTACAAGAGAAAAAAAGGTTGACGTGTAACTAGGCAGTTTAAACGAGATTCCAGTTCCTTTGTGGTGCGGAAGTCGGTTGCTTGCGTTTGTGTAATAAATACTGAAGATTAATTTTCAATCTGTAACTGGTACTTTTGTGACCTAGCTGAATCCTGATGACGGGATATGTTGACATTCAGAGCGTAAGGCTTGGAATTATTTTCAATTGCGCATTCTTTGTTTTCCATTATGGGAAAGTCACTGCCTGTAACATTCATTTAGTGCAATTTAACTGGACGTCGTACTGGAGGAAAGTCATAGGTTTATTTCTTATCTCGGGTGGTTTAGTTCTAAGAGAACATCACTAGGAAAAAAACTTAAAATGGTGAACGAGCGAATCTTGATGTACAAGATAAGTGGAATTCAAAGATTAAGAGCAGTAAACCACAACAGGAGTTTTTTTCAGTGGCCAGTTAGTTGGGTGTGTTCATGTTGACAGGTTTCAATGGAAGATGAATAAAATGAGTTTAATGTTCTGTGTGTACTTAGTTTTTATAATTAGTACAGTTGTCTTTTTAAATTTTGGCAAACGTTTGACTTAATTTTTTAAAAAAGTTTATATTATTTTACACAAACCTGTGCTTGAATCACATACTACACAACAGGAACGAGTAATAACTTTGAATTTATTAATTTGATATGTTTTTGTCTCAGGAATGTTTCTGTGCAGTTGACTGATCTAGATTGGGTTCCTATAACCTTTGCCATCTTGCACTATGTATCCCTTTTCTATTAAATTACTAATTTAAAACAAGTTTTTAAAATAGTTACTATCATGTTTACACCAAAATGTAAATGTTTGAAATGCTGACTTTATATATATGTGAGCAATTGCTGATTATTTTTTCCTAGGGGCTTGAGTAGGCGGATACAAAGTAGAAGATGACCACGGTTGAAGATTCCTTTTTTTCTCCTATTAGCCTTGTTTCTACTAGTGAGTTAATCCATGTTTACAAATAATAAAACACAAATGCATCATGTTATATCCCATTTACTGTACCTAACCATTTAACTATATGTAGAATATTGAGTAAAATTTGTTTGTAAACTCCTAGGCCCTAAACAGTGAGAACCTGAGTCCCTGTTGTGGTTCCAGGTCTGCCATTCTGAGTACAGAATGAGGTTGACACTTTGCCTTTGGACATTGACTTTTCAACATGCAATTGACACTATTCAGAAGATAAGTTATTGTGCCCCTTTAATGTAAAAGTTGATAAAAGACTTACAAATTTTAAAATCTGCCGTTTTGTTTATTAAGGACCTGCTAAACTTAAAAAAAAAATTCAAATTCTAACAGTCAATTGTCCATCCAAGATCCTGCATAGAGCTAGTAAGTGGGGAATATCATGAATGCGTTCAGTGGAGCTAGGAAAAAATGCTCAATTATATTTTTAGATTTGTTATTGGAGCTTACATATGCTTGGTGTAGCGATATATATCTAACAAAAACCTCTTCTGAAACAAATGCAGAGCTTGCAACTTCAGACAAATGTGCTCTCCTAACTTGCTTATCTTCATGACGAACCAAATTCTGAAATGTGATGGTGTTACAGTTCACCTAGTCTGAGCTGCTGTGGCAACATGCACTTTATGTATGTTGTAGTCTGGAGCTATGGATAGTGATTGAAGAGGCTCCAATATTCTTTCCATCACTTGGCTGACCAGGAATATCTCCTGCTCTTATTTCCATTGGGGTGTGTGTGTGTTGGGATTTGCAGGTGGACACTCAACCTGTTTGGCTGATTTATGAATGTACCTTCTTTGGCCATCAAGTCCTGGGGTTGGACTCCAATCCAGAGCTTCTAGCCCAGAGGCTGAAATGCTACCCACTGCACTACAAGATCACCTTTTCTGAAATGTGCATTGTTTGAAACTTATTCTAAACAGACACCCAGCTCTGAATTTGGATGTGAAACTCTTCTCTGCTTCTTGCCCATTTTACTTGCCTGTTTTTCTTGTACTATTAGATCCAAGTTGCAGCCCAAGGAATAGTTTATAACTAAAGGTCCTGAAATTTAGACCTGTGCATTTTATACAATGGAATGCTTATTTTTTTTGTTTTACAGATACAGTGAAATTTGTTTCAAATTCCACCCCCCCCCCCCCCCCCCCCCCCAAAACAACGACCAACAGTAGAAACAAAGGTCTTCTACTTGTACTTTGTAAAATGAGAATGATTGATTGTATTGAATAATCATACCCTGATACTAATCAACTGCTGACAAGCCATCGCTTAACATTTTTCCATTTTCACACTCTTGTCTCGCTAAACGGATGGAAGTTAAATTAGATTTCCTTACCCCCACCCACCCACAGCTCATTTGAAAACTTATGAAGGGGTCAACATTGAGTCCTATTGAAATGTTCAAATTTGCAGGAAGTGTATCTGTTAGGTTTAGTCACAAGTGACTATGGTTACTCTAATGATTGGGAGTAATGTTTTGATTTCAGGATAGCCTAGAAGGCTTAAATTCTGAAAGTAAATTTTACATTTTTTCACCTCTCTGCTTCCCTGTCTCCCCCTGCCTTGCTGGAGTACAGATTCTAAGATCCATTCACTTGTGGTCCTTGTTGCTTAGTGTTTGCAGACTGGAAAAAGAGCTTTGTAGTCAAACTTAATCTGGTCCTTTCTTAATATTGATGTGCACTTTGGGATAGCTAAAACTTCTGTTCTTTTCCCCTCATGACCCAGAGGCACTGAACCCAGTTATATCACTTGCTGTCCCAGTTAGGATTAGCCATCTGAGTGTAGACCAGGTTTCAATCCTAGGACTTCTCTGATTTGCATGGCCCAGCTATTCACTGCATCAGCTACTGCGCCAGTGAAGGAAAACTACTAACAAATTTTCAAAATTGTTTTACCCAAGGTTGTTTTTGCTCACTCTAACTATTGCATCTATGTGTAATCCTTAAGCAGTAATAGGGTATACAATTGTTTTGTCCATTCCTTTTCTAGAAAAGGATGTTAAAGAGAGGAATGAGTTACAGAGCTTTAACTAGTAATGTAAAATGCAGCAAGTTGTTTCTTAGTCACCTTGATACTGAGATAGGAAATGTTGTTAAATTTAATTACTATTGGTAATGGGGAGAGGCGTGAGAGAAAGGAAACATCACAGCTGAATTCGGTTTAGCCCTTCTAAATGTCTGATTGTGTGCATACTTTCAGCAGACATTTCAAACAATTAGTATTTGGCAGCATGATCAAATTTTCCTCCTCCAGCCCAGGGGCACTACCTGGGAACTTGTGATGCTGAGCACAAGTAAGAGATTGAATTTGCATAGTGTTTTTTCTCTGGTTGTGCAATACTTGCCAAACAAATGTGCTGATGTGGTGGCTTAAATAAAAACGAAAACTGTAGTGAGACTCTTAATAGTGCAGTGGGTTAGACAATCTCCTTTTGCCTTTGAGCTTTGTTCTAAAACTCAATAAAAATCTTTAGTTTACTATAAGGATCCTAAAACAAAGCCAGTATGGGTAGCCTCTATGCAGTTCCTAACTGGCACAAGCCTTTAACACAAAATGGTTGAATTTTTGGGCACTAGAGGTAAAGGCCCACCCAGAAAATGTGGACCAGTGACTTTTCAACACCTCTTCTCTCTTCTCTCCCCCCCCCCCCCCCCCCCCCCCCTCATTTTTTTGTTGCATATCTATTTTATAGTTATTTTAACAAACTTAGTTGATCTGGAATGGATGAAATAGATCTATAAACAACATAATTGCTCAACAATTTAAGTTATTAAAATCTGACTCCCAAAGAGCATATCTAGTTATCTTTTTCTGGACTGAATCCTAATTATTTTCCATAACGCAATAACTGCACATTTTTCTTTTACCCTATCAATTAGTTTGTTTTAAAATCTCTAACAATGGTCACTGCTCAGATTAGCTCTGGCTGCTTTCCTGAGCCACAATGTGTTTGTGGACCATTCTAGTTTTATAAGCCAGGCTAGCCAACAAAACATGGCCTGTGAGGGACAACCATGGTCTTCGTGCCATCATTGTTAACTACTTTATCTGCTACAGATTGTGTTCTGCCTTTCTGTAGGGAGGTTTTCAAACTTTTCCCTTCAGTTCCATATCACCAGTGTCTTGAATTCAGAATTGCCACTGGGGCATAATTTTCTCAAGTTCCGTTGAAATAATGACAAGAATGGCATGTAAATTTTAGTGCAGAAGGTCAAGAAATTCACATTTGGAGGAGCTCTTGTGCTTTATGTCTGAGTTTCTTCAAATTTTTGTGCCACTTCAGTAAAACCTCTGTTGGAACCCTCTTGCTCATTAACATAGCTCCACCCCATTCATAAATCAGCTGACTTTGCTGCATTTATGGCAATTTTTTAACTGGTTGTACATTTACCCTCAATTTTTATGTTACTGCTGTGCTTGAGTCTTTTCTGCTGCTTATAGTATTCCTATATTTTCTTTTTCACTTATGTTCTGCATTCTATTTTTTGAATCTTTGAATACATTTTTATGGTATCAAAATGAGCCACATTAAAAATTGAAAAGCTTCTGCAATTACATTTTCTTAAATGTGTGCCTAATGTGAATAAATTAAGGTTTGATTACTTCAAGCTTTAATTTTCATGCATAAAGAGTGACTTAAAGAACATGGCTTATGGCCTGCACTTCTCGGGGCCCAGATTTCTTTTTTGCTGACTTCCACTTGCTTATGTTTGTTTTCTTGCATTCCATTCTCATTGAGATTTTCTGAAGTTTTGACATAGCGCTGGTTAGCATAGAAAATGATGTATATTTTGGCATAACAACTGGCTTTGTTGTTTGAGGAAATTCAAAACCTTTTGTTTTTCCATCTGAATTATAATAGTCAAGTCAAAATTGACTTGATCTGAAAGTGAGTCTTATTCTTCCCAGAGAAATGTTAGAAACCAGTCCCTTTTGAGGATTAGTGTTCCTTTATTGCCCTCATGGAATGGGAAGCAACTATTAAAAAAATTACAACACAAGTATATGCTAAATATTTCTCTTTCCTCTCTCTGCCTTCTGCTTAAGTTTGTAATTCATTTGTGGATGAATGGAGGGAGAAGATGTGATAGTAAAATAGCCTAATGGTTAGGTACTCAACCAGTGATGCGGAAGCTGAGTGTTCAAATCCCATCATGGCAAGTAGGGAAATCGAACTCAATAAATCTGGCTGTTTGTAGGCTTGCACCATTTTATTATTAAAAAATCAGACTGATTCATGATCCTTTATGTAATTGACCCACCACTCCTCCTTGGACTGACCTACGTTTGGTTGACACTTAGTGTCCTTGGGGTAAGTAGACATAATGCCATGTCATAAATTAGTACATCCCAAGGTAGAAGTATTACCGGTAACCCAAGCAAAACAAATTATGTATCTCTATCTTTTAATGTTGAACAAAACTGGTTGGAGTTTTACACTTCTGATTGAGCTCTGATTGAAGATTTGCAATTGATCTTTCTAATCTGGTTATAAAGCTTTAATTTAGTGAAAGCCTCCAAATTAGAATGCTCCATATGATATTAGTTGTTTTGTCTGCCTATATTGATATTGATCCTTTAAAGTTTTTGTTACTGTGCGTTAATAGTTTTCACATGGAGTGCTTAATTGGTTTATTGATATCAAGAGGTATATGGCATTGTTAACCTTTTGAAATTGTTGCTCAGGTACCTTGTGATTACTTCAATTTCAGTTGGGCATATTTGGCTTTGGGTTGAGGGGGAGGGAAGCAATTTCATTAAACAAAAATGAGAATGCACTATTAAATGCTAGCATGTGAATCTATCCCTAGACTTTGTAGCTTGTAGTACTTAAGCCTTGGGATGCGCTTGTGCATAACTTGCACTTAGTGTAACAGTTTCAAGTGTGACAGTAGTACGAGAAGTAGGTCACTTGGCCTCGATCGTGTTCAATACTTGAGAAGAGAGCAGATACCAATTTTGTTTAAAATAAAAATTTGTTCCTCGGGAGAACGGTGTGCATACACATATGCAGACATGTTTTGAGCATACAGTTTTCAACTGCAATATTTAAAATAATTGGAGGAAGGATTGGTGGAGGGGTGGGTGGTGTGCAGTTGAATTTTTTTTTAACCTAGAGGATGAGGGTCTGGAACTTGTGTTTGAAAGGAAGAAAACCTCAACCTTTAAAAGTACTTGAGGTGCTGTACAAGGCTACAGACCACTTGCCTACAAGGCTACAGACCACTTGCCTATAAGGGCTAACCAACTACAGTACGTGAATTCGGGTGTTGCTGGTGGTCAGTTTGACTCAACCCTACATCAGAGCTATGCAGTTCATGGCCGGGTCACCTGGGTGGAAAACCTCAAACTTCTGTTGTTGATACTGTACTTGGTATCAGTAGCCATCTTGAGAGAGACATACTCCGCTCAATAGAATAGGGAAAATTAGTATGCTTTGAAACCCAAATGCTGGCCTTAGCTTGGACTTGATTGTAACATACAAGGTGAGCGTGGGAAATTGGGAGTGTCATATGTTTTGATTTTGTATATTTAAATACAAGTATATTTAAAAATTGTTTTTGGGAATTGCTATGTGCTTTATCATCCTGTCTTTTTTTAAAACAGCTAAAATGGGAAAGAAACAAGGTAGCAAGACGAAAAAGTCTGAAGATGTTCAGCCTGAAGAATATATTGTCGAAAGAGTGTTAGACAGACGAGTTGTACAAGGAAGGGTTGAATACCTTCTGAAATGGAAAGGTTTTACAGAGTAAGGAGTTTTACTGCACAGGCAACATTTAATTACATTTTCTTTGCTCTTCAGTTTCTGTTACAATTTTAGATGGTGAAATGGTTGGTTTTTTTTCTGTTGAATTTACCAGTCTGCCGAACCTCTGGGCTCAGAAATAAAATCAAATTTGGTGTTTGGTAACACACTTAAAATGGCTGCCATAAAGTTGATGATGTCCTATGGCACCAATAAATGTAGTGAAATTGCTTCTAAATCATTTGGTGGCTTCTGTTTTCCCTGTCTGAATCAAGGAGCATAAAATTCACTATGCATTGGCGTTCCCCACAAGGTGTGGAAGCAGTTCTGCAATATGCTGTAGCACCTGGTGTTGTGAAATCCAATCCTGTTGTATTGAGACTGATTCCACAGTGCTGAGGACAACAAACAAGTGCTCATAACATTTGATAAGTTGCAGATCATGACTTTTAATTCCCATCTGTTTTTAAAATGGCATGCTTTGTGCACCTAACCTAGTTGCAACATTTAACAATTGCCATATTTGGCACTGTTCCCATTGGTAGCATTGAGCAATGCCCTCCCTTAAAGTGGTTGTCTTGACACTTATGTTGCAGCACTGCGGTCAAAGTCAGGGCAACAGTTCTTTAAGGCCTACTCTTCTAACTTATATTCCTCAACTCTACAGCATTGAATATTGGTGTTCCTAGTGTTCCAATATGCAGTATGATTCATGCTTGTTTGGGGTCCTGTCTGCATTTACAGCATAGCTTGGAGGACACTGTAATCCAGAACCACCTAGTAGCTTAATCCCTGAGGTAGGCTGTACCTGAGCAGAGATGTATGTTAATACATTTATCCTAGTTCTGCTTGTAAGTTTGTATATATGTACACTGTTACATGGACTTTCATTATGGAATCATAATTGAACTCTTAAAAGATCAAATGTTTTTTAAAAAAGTAAGATCACACTGTAAACCATGCACCTGTTATCCAGCTCTTCCCAAGAAACAGTAATACAAATGTAAAGAAGTGGATACAAAAAGGATGTTACACCCATTCTCAAATCAACAATCAATAGTTTTTAAGTATTTTCTTAAAAATAGCATCCAATTGTTGGCAGCATAACTTCTGGAACTCTCCAAATTAAGTGACCAGTGGAACAAATTGCTTGTGTATTAGTTGTGTCATGCCAAGTGTGGATCTGCATTTTGTGCTTTATTTCACTAGCTTTTATTAAACCTAATTTAATAGGATCCCTGCTAAATATTCTAAATGGAGTATTCTGAATAAACACTTATTTAATCCAGTTTTGATATCAACCTGTTTCAGAGCAGACAATACATGGGAGCCAGAGGACAATTTAGATTGCCCAGAGTTGATCCAGGAGTTTCTGGATTCCCAAAAGGCCACCAAGGAGCGTACTGATGGATTCAAAAGAAAATCTGTCTCTGAAAATGAGAGTGAAGAAAACAAGTCAAAGAAGAAAAAGGATCCAGTAAGCCATTGTCTTCAAATTTATATTTCCAGAACTGATTCAGCTGAAACAGCTTTTATTTACTTTATAACAAGGCTGTGCAAAGTAATCGTCTGGTGACAAAGCCAAAGATGATTTTTGTTGTATGCTGTGCTATTTCTCATGTAAGAGTACAAGCAAGAGCTGTGCTGCTTAGCCACGACCAGTTCTCTTCTGTGTCTAATTGCTGGGTGTATTAAGAGTAGCTTGTATCAATGCACTTGGGGCTTTAGGCATTTGATTATTCTCATTCCACCCTGGCATTGGGAATCTGAATCAATTAGGAAGAGTGTAGCAGATGGTATAAATTTAGGTCATGAGTTCACTGCCAGTTTACATCAGATTGCCACCTGTCTAACACCTTAACCCAGAGATCTTGCAAATGGAAATCAACTTGGTGAGTGAAGTTGTTATGGGGTGCTAGCAATTTGGCATTTGAGATTCCATATGATTGACATTCTGAACTTAGTAATGTGTCTTGAGTTGTCTCCCTGTGACACTTTTTAAAATTGTCTTGCTTTGTTCAATTTCTCACAGTCCAGTGAGTTTGACAGAAACTCTAATATAATATTGGGAAATTTTTTGAAATAAAAAAACTAAAGTACTAAGTAGAGTTGGTGTTAGATGTATAAAGGAATGGATACAAAGAATTAGAGGTGTTCTAAACCTACTGAGGATGGGTTTTGAAAGGTGTCAAGGGTTTATGGAAGAAAAGAATACTATGCCACCAATGGTGATGTGGTTGGGGATAGGGAAAGATTGTGAAATTATCTTGGATGAGGACAAACATTGTTCAGCTCAATGTACTGTGAGCCAGCTGTCAATAGGTGAAGATAGTAATGATCAAGTGGTACAGCTTATAGGTAGATGTGACAAAAATTACTTTATGGTCTAGGTGTTGATGTGGATAACTGTTTCAGTGGCAGTGAGATGGCTACTGTTGCAGAGGTGGAAATAAGCATTCTTAATGATGGATGTGATAAATGGTTTGTAGCTAGTAGACACGAGTGTTTTGAAAGGTCTGGTTCAGTCTGAGCAAATACCCAAGATGGGCTTGAGTTTGTGAAAGCCAAAATTACAACTTTACTTTCTGTTCAGAAGGGGGAGGGCGGCGGGGGGAAAACTGACTTCACACTTGATGTCAGACAGACATAAGTGATTATAGAATTGAAGGAAATGATGGACCAGTATGGTTGGGCAACATGGAAATACATTTGGAAACTATTCCTGTTCCTGTGGTTGATAGGACCGGTTTGTCTTGTGAAACCTACCTCTAGTGAGCCACATAACTAGGAAAGTAGAGAGCGTTCTAAACTAATTAGTGGAGGCAAGGGATCAAATTTTGGAAGGTGTGGTAAACCAAAGAGTAGAGACAAGCGAATGGTATTAATATGGGAAATGATAAACGGAATGTGACAAGAAAGAAGAGTAAAACAGCAGTCAAGGCTAGAGGTTACAAAAATAAAAGGACGAAACTAAAGGCTCTGTATCTGCACGTAGCATTCAAAATAAAATCAGTGAACTGATAACACAAATAGAAATAAGTACGTACGATCTGATAGCCATTACACAGACATGGCTGCAGGATGACATAGATTGGGACATGAATATTGAAGGGTGTGTGACTTAGGAAGCTAGGAAAAGGTGCAGGGATGGCTCTGCTAACTGATGATATTAGCACATTAAAGAGGGATGACCTGAGTTCAGGAAACTAGGATTAAAGTGGAGTGGGTTCAGATGAGAAATGATAAAGGCAGGAAGTCACCTTGTGGGAGTAGTGTACAAGGCCCCTAACTAACTGCATGGAAGGACAGAGTGTACAGGAAGAGATGACCAGAGCTTGTCAGAAAGGTACGGTGATAATTGTGGGGAATTTTAATCTACATATAGCCTAGAAAAATCAGATGGGCAAAGGTGTAGCCTTGGTGAGGAGTTCATAGAATGTTTTTGGGATAGTTTCTTATTGTGCAACGAGATAGAATTAATTGAATCTCAGTGAAGGCACCCCTGGGTCGCAATGATCATAATATGATTGAATTTTACATTCCATTTGAGGGACTGGGTCCAAGATGAGTATTTTAAATTTAAATAAGGGCAATTATGTGGGAATGAAGGTAGAGTTAGCTAAAGTGAACTGGCAAATGAGTTTTAAGGGATTGGTTACCAGGGATGCAGTGGCAGACTTCTTAAAGGGATATTTCAGAATACACAATAGATACATTCCAACAAGAGAGGAAATTCCATGGGGAGGACCCATCACCCGTGGTTATCTAAATAAGTTAAAGGCAGTATCAAACTTGAAGAAAAAGCATATAATTGCGCAAAGATGATGGCAGGTCAGAAGATTGGACAGAAGATAAAGAACAACAAAGAATGACAAAAAGATTAATAAGGAGGGAAAAAGTGAAGAGTATGAGAGAAAGCTAGCTAGAAATAGAGTTGAAAGTGAGTCTGGGGAATTAATAACGGAAAATAAAAGAAAAAGCAAATGAATTGAATGGGTAGTCTGCATCGTTCTTTACTACGGAGGATACAAGTAATATCCCAGAAGTAGCAAGAATTGGAAGGGAGGAGGAACTCGGGAAAATTACACATCAGGGAAGTCTATTATTAATTCTGCAGACTTACTTTCTATAGGACCAAAGCTCACTTCTTTAACTCTTATTTAAATACCTATAGAAACTCTTACTATCCATATTAAGCAAATTGTTGGAGCTGTGGGCTGACAAATCCCCAACTCCCGATGAACTTCATCCTAGGGTCTTGAAAGAAGTGACTAGTGAGATAATTGATGCGTTGGTTTTAATTTTCCAATTCCCTGGATTTGGGGAAGGTGCCAATAGATTGGAAACTAGCAAATGTAACTCCTTTATTCAAAAAGGGAGGGAGACAGTAAGCAGGAAACTACAGGCCAGTTAGCTTAACATCTGTCATGGGGGAAAATGTTGGTAGCTATTATTATAGATGTTATGTCAGGGCACTTAGAAAAATTCAAGGCAATCAGACAGTGTCAACATGGACTCGAAACGTTAACTGTGTTCCTCTCCACAGATGCTGCCAGACCTGCTGAGTTTTTCCAGGTATTTTTATTTTTGTTTTGGATTTCCAGCATCCGCAGTATTTTGCTTTTATCTTCGTGTCAACATGGTTTTGTGGAATGGAAAACCTATTTAACCAATTTATTGGAGTTCTTTGAAGGAGTCACCTGCTGTGGACAAAGGGAAACCAGTGGATGTACTGTACTTAGATTTCCAGAAGGCATTTGATAAAGTGTCAGATCAAAGGTTATTGCAGAAAATAAAAGCTCATGGTGTATGAGGTAATATATTGGCATGGATAGATTGGCTAGCCAACAGGAAGCAGAGGGTAGCCATAAATGGGCCTTTTTCTGGTTGGCAGCATGTAATGAGTAGTGTACCACAAGGATCAGGGCTGGGGCTGCAACTTTTTACAATTTATATAAACTACTTGAATAAAAGGACAGAAGGTATGGTTGCTAAATTTGATATGAAGATAGGTAGGAAAGTAAGTTGTGAAGAGGACGTGAGGCTACAAGGGGACATAGGTTAAGCGAGTGGGCAATGATCTGGCAAATGGAGTAATATGTTGGCGAATGTGAAGTCCATTTGGCAGGAAGAATGAAAAAAGAAGCATATCTAAGTGGTGAGATTGCAGAGCCGTGAGATTCATTGGGATCTGGGTGTCCTTGTGCATGAATCTCAAAAGGCTAGTATGCAGGTACAGCAAGTAATTGGGAAAATTAATAGAATTATGTTTATTTCGAGGGAAATTGAATATAAAAGTAGGGAGGTTGTGCTTCAGTTGTACAGGACACTGGTGAGACCACACCTGGAGTACTATGTACAGTATTGGTCTTCTTTATTTAAGGAAGGATGTAAATGCGCTCGGAGCAGTTCAGAGAAGGCTCACTAAACTACTATGAGGAATGAGTGGGTTGTCTTAGAGGAAAGATTGGACAGGCTAGACTTGTATCTGTTGGAGTTTAGAAGAGTAAGAGGCTGCTTGATTGAAGCATATAAAATCCTGAGCGGTCTTGACAGGGTAGATGTGGAGAGGATGTTTCCACTTGTGGGAAAATCTAGAACTAGGGCTCGCTGTTTTTTTAAAAAAAAATAAAATAAAAGGGCTGCCCATTTAATCAAGGGTAGGTGGGAGGGTAGTCAGATCAGCTATAATGAATAGCGGAGCACTCTCGGTGCTGAGTGGCCTACTTCTCCTAATTCATATGTTTGTACTTCCTTTTGCCTAGTCAATGCTTGTTGGACCCCATACTCTGAAGTTTCTTCTCCAACTTCTAAGACCCACTAATTTTGATCGCTTGTTGGTTTGAGGGCCAATTTTCTCTTCAGCTGTGCCTCTGCAAACCTTCCCCCTCCTGCCCCAAACACGTGTCTCAATGTAATATCTCGGGATGTTTATCTTTAAATGTTATGTGCTTATGTGGATAATTTTCATTTGGGGAAAGGGAGATTTACTAGAGCCTTACAGTCTACCCTTAGTGATTTTGGGGTGAAAAGAGAAACTATAATAGAAAGTGAATCATAAAGAGGTCAGTCCACGGGATTTAACAGTCAAGGAAAATGGTTCAGTGAATAAAATGACGAGTTGAACATCATCTTCATACAAAATACAAGCTGTCAACCCGTAGGCCAAAATCCTCTGTTTGGCAAGCAGGGCCCACTCGTACTTGCCGACACGTAAAATGACGCGCAGTGACGTCGGGCGTGCGCCATTCAGATCCTCGGTTTGGCGGGCACGCCGCGTGACTGCCAAACTGTCTAAGGCCTATTATGGCCATTTAAACCCCAATTAAGATAATTAACTGAGCTGCCCGTCCAACCTTGAGGTTGGCAGGCAGGTGAAGAGCCCAGGTGGCCTTTGCACTTATCATGAAACCTCATCCACGGGCAGGATGAGGTTTCATGAAGTTTATGAATTTAATTTTTAAATCAAAATTCATTGACATGTCCCAGCTCATGTGACAGTGTCGCCTGTGCCTGCTCCCGTCCAACCCCACCAAACGGGGAGAAAATTCTCCCCAGAATGTCGGTAGAAAATGCCAGGAGGTTGACTCCATTCAACACTGCAGAGGTTCAGGGGAATGAGATTGAGAAATGTGCTGTGTTTAGTGGTGTATTGGAGTTGTAAACGACAAGCTAACCTGTTGTGGTGTTGAGTGATAAATGTTGGCCATGAAACCAGGAATACTCTCCTGCTATTTTAAAGGTGCCATGTGACCTTATATCCAGTGTTATGACCACAGCCGGTGTTAATTGCTGCGCAAACCAAACCCAGAGGGAAACTTGACTTACAGGCCGCAACCTTTTTGTTTTCATATTCTGTTAAGGAGAAGACGACGTACCGATCTCAGCAGTAAGAGGTCCAATAACACATTTACTTTTAATTTTTAAAAACCCAAAAGTTTTATTAACAAAGAAAAGAAAACTTAAGCACACAAGATTACAGTTACACAATTACGATTAGTCTTACAATAACATTACCCCAAAACACAGTACTTGGTCAAACCCACAAGTAAACACTTTCCAGGCAACACTCCCTTATAGATATTTAAATATGAAATCCAGTAATATTACACAAGGTAAACTGCTGTAGCTTCACTAATGGTGTACCATATGACCTTTTACCCTCTCCCCCTTTGTGGTGGGGATAAAACTGCTTTCTGCAGCCCAAGACTTTCAACAGCTCGCTCCAGCCATCTGCAGCTTAACAGCTCAACAGCTATCCTTCTCAATAGCTAAATCCAGCTATCCACAGTAACTCTAAAATACCTTTTTCCCCTTTCATCTCATTCCCATTATTCTCGCACCCCTTTTCAAACTCAAACACTTCCAAATATAAGATCTTTCATGTTTCCATCTTGTCTTTACTTTTGGGTCAATAAAAAATATAATGTCCCCACTATTTATCTATAGACTCCTGCAAGATGCAAACATTTTCCTTTATACCTCTGATTCCCCTTTGAAATTTATATAATCTCTCAACTTACTAAAAATGCAAATATTAGATCTTACCTATTTACTTGTGCCTCAACTTAACACCTCTACCCTTTCCATGTTTCCAAAACCCCAGGCAACCTGACTCCGGTCAAACTCTTGCCCAGCTACACACACATAACACACAACAATATGCCCCAAAATATTTTTTAAAATCCGTTCTCTCAAGTGTTCAGGACCAAGAATGGCAGCTGAATAGGAAGTAATTAAAGGAGCCAATGGTGGCTATGGTAGGGAGCACAGATGGGGGTAGTAACCAGGAATTAGAAGTAAGTGAGTGAGAGGAGGAGAGATGGTAATTACTGTGCAGTTGGTCTCAATGGCAAAATCCATGAACTCTTTCTACTTGAAGGTAGGGTGAACAACAAATTAAGTTTTAGTGGGTGAATAATCAGTTAAGAAAAGGTGCCTGTCTCTTTTAATGATCCTGAAGTACTAAGGATTTTAGAGGACAATGGTGGCACTAATGTTCAAGATGGTGAAAGGAGATCTGACTATCATTCACTTGGACAGTTGTGTGTTCAAATTTGAAACCCCCAGATCTCGGGGAGCAAAGAGGGAGTAAGTATTATGGAATCAGT
This sequence comes from Cetorhinus maximus, assembly GCF_964194155.1. Lineage (NCBI taxonomy): Eukaryota > Metazoa > Chordata > Chondrichthyes > Lamniformes > Cetorhinidae > Cetorhinus > Cetorhinus maximus. Next base: position 132,305,801 of record NC_135881.1, read on the forward strand.
GATCAATTTGGTGAGAATATTTCCAAAAGCGTAGATAGGAGAACAAGTGAACAACAGCTCAAGTGTCAGGATGGGATAGAGGAGATGAAGTTAGAAATTTGAGCACATTAGTGAGCTGGCCAAGTTGCCCACCCCCCTCCCAAAAATGATTGTGAAAATGGGGGTGGTAAGGGACACATGGTCAAAAATGGCTTTGATCTGATCGAGACCTTGGAATGGAAAAGTTTTGATGGGCTGGGCATTTTGAGTGTTTGTGTCTGGTAAGATTAAGCATGGATAGAAGGATTCTGAAATCTGAGGAGAGGGGTTAACTGGAAAAGTGTAGATGGACAACTAATTCCCTAGTTTCATACGGTACAAAAGCTAATGGAGATTTTTTGGTGAGGAAATTGGCCATGGACCTTAGTGTTGGTACATTATAAGAATTGCTACATTTTTATAATATGAAGGGGAGAAAAAGGCACTGCTTGAAAATAAAAGTTTCCATTTTAAGTGCTGGGGTATCTGCAGAAGGGTCACTGCATCAACTTTAGCCAGCCATTGTTTTAAAAACTAAAGCCCATATCCAGGTCAGCTGTAGCATGAACTAAATAATTTATCAATCGCTGCTACTGCTCACTCTCACTGTTTATATCCAGCCTATCCAGAGCATCGCTCCCTAGTGTAAAGTTGTTGTGGCCCATGCCAGCTGTGCAAACAGCTTCTTGCACTGGCAAATTCACTTGGTTTCAAACCCTTTTTTAATACATATTGTATGTTACTGTATAATTTTCTGTAGTATGCTTGTGTATGCATTTGTTTTCTATAACGTCAATTACTTGATGCAAATATGTAACTAACACTTTTCCTTTAAAAGAACGATAACCAACCAAGAGGCTTTGCAAGGGGGTTAGAACCAGAACGCATCATCGGTGCTACTGACTCGAGCGGTGAATTGATGTTTCTAATGAAATGGTAAGGATTTCTATTCTAAATTATGCTGGAGCTTAGATATGGATTAATACAGTTCCCCAATTTTAAGTTGTGTAGTAAATTTTCTGTTTGTGATAGTAATATTAAATGCAGCATACCACTAGAGCATTTCTGATTAAACCTACCTGACTAAAACATTAAAACCTACAAAGGAAGCTCAGTTCAGGCAAGTAAAAAGAAAATACTTGCATTTATATAGCGTCTTTCCTGACCTAAAGTGTCTTGCAACTAGTGAAGTACTTTTTTCGGTGTTTAGTCATTGTTGTAATCTAGGAAACATGGCAGGCAGTTAGTACATAGTGTGGACCCAGCAATGTGATAATGATTAGATTTTTTTTGTTGGCTGAGGGATATATCCAGGCTGTTCACTTTTCTTTGGAACAGGCATGGGGTTTACACAGCCTACCCCCTATTCCTAAGTTTGTTCAACCCCTGCCATTATATGCATTATATTTTTATATTAGAATTTCAGCAAGGTTGACAAAATTGTTTTATTTGTGGTTTCTGTAGTATAAGGGGTCTGGCATGTACAGGCTTAATGTGGGACTGAGTAGAGTACCGCCCACACAATATAAAAAGACATGACAAAGACCTAGGGTCAGTGTGGTGTTGGCCAGAGATATGTTTAAGGCCTAGAGATGGAGATATATATGCAGTAAAGGGTACAGGTGTGGAGCTATGTATATGATTACAAGTAGTCCATAAAGACTTCTTGTAAACATGCAGAAGACTACAAAGACTTCTTTTAACAGACCTGTTCTGTAACCAGCACCATTACAGCATGGTGGCATCTCAGGATTTTAAAACCCTCAATCTCACAAGGATTCTGAACTGAAAGAAGCTCCCAATTGAAGCTACAGACAGAGAAAATTTGCCAGAAAATGCTCCAGACAGAAGAATCTGAAAGCTAAAGGCAGAAGTTTTACTGCAGCAGAAGACTCCATAGAATCTCCCTTCGAAGCCCAGCTTCAGCACACGTAGTCCATAGCCTGCAAGGGTAAGCTAAATTTTTTAACTTCCAGGCTGCAGCCAGTCCTGAGAAACCTCTTTTACTGATTCTAATTTAGTCAGAAGCCCTGTTTGAACGAAACCCATCGCCAATCCCAATCCCTGACTCCTTGCTTCAAATGTGGTCTTCAAGTTGAAAAGAAAAAAAAACTTAACCCTCGGGAGCCTCATGCCCATCTGAATCCTTAAACAGCAAGCCTGTGGTTAATTTAAATACCTCACTACTCGCAACGCTACATTGCTGAATAAAGCAATTGGCAGACAGCTGACCCACACAACCGTTGTTAATTCTTCGGAAGCGCACCACTACCATTTCACACAGCCCAGCAAACCGGGAACTCCACTTTGTCTCCAAGGCCAGCGGCACCATCTTGAAATCCTGGGCGCTGCAACAAGCTTGACTGCAGAAGAAAAAAATTTTAAAAATGGCGGGCAGAGTTCAAAACTCCCCTCCCAGAATCTTTTGTCTGTTATAAAAATTAATTAGAGGGCCCAAAGGACTTGTTTCCAATATTTTCGTGCCGGGAGAACAATTGAGTTTTTTTTAAAAAGCAGCCCGCAAAAGCAGCGGGAGCCTGCCGAAACCGACAAGTGTGGGAAGTAGAGAGAGAGGCAGTTGGGGAACCATTTTGAAGTTTTTTTTAAAAATGGTTGCTGCACAACCATTCTTAAGGCAACAACATTTAAAGCTGTGATTATAAAAACAAAAATTAAACTACTGGAGGACAACAGGCCTCAGTAAGAAATCAGAGGTCCAGATTAATACCATTTTATCCTAGTTTGAGCTTGCTGATGTAATCCTAATGCAGCGCATTGATGAGTCTTCAACCAGCTTCAATGAAATATTAACAGCCTTTGACGAATGTTTAATCTTCAAGCGGATGAGTGCAGAGCCTTAAGAGTCACAAAAACCCCCAGCAAAATGATGAAAAGGCAAAAGACAGCACCTGAACAAACCACACAAAGAGGCACAGAACTTTCCATAAGCCTCAGTGATATATCTTCATGGGGAACCTGAGGCAGAAGTCCCAAATGATTTCCTTTTTGAAGACGTAGACACTTATTCCAGAACTGTACCAGCAACTGGCAGTGAACGTTAAGGAGAAAGCCCTGCAACAGGCAGATTAAGAAAAAACACGAAGCCAGAGAATGTTCTTCTCAAAGCCGAGTTAGAAGAACTTAACTGAAGTACAGCCAGGCATGACAGCAGGCGAGAGAGGCACTCAAAGGTAATCGCCTTGAAAAGACTCCGACAAACTAATAATGCCCCTGGAAAAACATGGGAGTTGCCAAAGATGTTGAATGCGCAGCTGCCAGCAATGGCAAAAGCTTTGATACACAGATTGAGAAGATGAGCTGAACAAGAATAAACATTGAAAGAGCCTCAGGATCAGATTCAAAATTAGTCCGTTACCCTTCAGCAACATGACCGAGTAAAGATTCCTAGAACAGCAGAACAAACTCAGACTCTGTTAAATTACAAGAAAACCCAAGATGAAGTACTTGAGTTTCACAATGAAGTGGAAAATCTGTTGAGGGACCTTCGCATATTACAAGGATCCTTCAGGTCCACGTTTGTCCTTCAGGAATATTACAAAGTGAAACGAAATGAATTTTAAGGTTACTCTGAAAGAACTGACGAACCCATTTTCAGAGAAGATTCGGGCATGTTCACAAATTCTGGGCGTGTGCCAAGGGGTACAAAGAGACTGCAGCGCTGAAGGAAGCAGTTGCACATTTGGAAGGAACCTTAGAAAAAACATTACATTCCCAAAGAGGTATCTGAGTGATGAAGATCCAGAACATGGAATGGCAAGCAAAGGTAGAAATTCAAAAACAATTGGCAAAAGTGCAGTTGCAGAATGTGTGCTTGAAAGGTAGCGCAGAGGAATTATACTCTGCCAAGGAAAAATTGATCAGCTGAGAATACAATGAGGGGCAGCAAACAAATCTTTGAGCTGATAGAATTTCTGCAAGGTTGATAGATTAGCACTGGAAACAGTTTCTCATTTATTTGATCAGAACCTTGATTTTGAACACCTGTATTAAATTTTTTAAGGTTCCAAGGACAACAGCAACATCTTATCTGACCCCTGCATGTAGCTGAAGTCCTGAATCTCTACTCCCATTCCAGTAAATCTCCTCTGGACTTCATCCAAGGGCTTGACATTCCTCCTCCTAAAGTTATAGTGACCACTTCCTTTTTATACTCTGTTTATTAAGCCAAGGGTCCTATATGCTTTTAAAGAACCTTCTCAACCTTCAAAGACTCCTATATGCACACTCCCCAGGTTTCTCTGTTCTTCCACCTCCTTCAAAATTGTACCATTTCAATTTATATTGTCAATGTTTGTGCAGCCTACCAAAATGCATCACTTCATGCTATTTTGTTAAATAGCCTGCCATGTGTCAACCCATTACATTGGGCTGATGTCCTCCCTGCAGTCTGTTACTATCATTCTCACTTGTTTCTCCTCTCAAATGCTTCATCCTGATCTTGATCACTTGCGCGCGCTCTCTCTCTCTCCCCTCCTGTCTAATTTAAACCCATCCCCACAGCACTGCACTAAATAACCTCCCTGCAAGGACATTGGCTCCAGGCCTGATAAAGTGGGTGCTGATTAGTTGGCCTTTTTCTCCTATAAATTGTTGTGGTTGTTTGAAATTTGGCATTCTTGCGTTTTGTCCTGATGAGTGTAAAATGTATCTCTTTTCAGCAATATTCAAGTTCTGTACTTTTAACATTCAGTATATAATTAAAGTTGTGTATAATTACTGTGCTGGCTCTAGCTGTCATTTTTTTCTGGCATTGGGGCCATGTTAATTATAGAGTTCTATTTAACATTTCATTCATGGGATGTGGGCATCACTGGCAAGGCCAGCATTTGTTGCCCATCCCTAATTGCCTTTGGGAAGGTGGTGGTGAATTAAATGGAGTCACATTGGAAAGTAGCTTGTGAAGCACTGCTATAGTCTTTTTGCTTTGCATGTACATAATCCAGCAACTTGGTTAGTGCATGTAATTCAGGATGAAGTCCATATTTACTACATCGAATGCTGAGGTCACTTTGGTAAGTTGACGCAAATGCATTGGTCCACAGTCTTGAGGGTAACAGAAGGTAAACAAAGGGAAATTTCTGGGCCAGAACTTCAGAAGAGTGGTAATTGCAGTCAGATTTCCACTCTGCTTACCTTAGCCAGAACCCCTTGTGTGCAGGGCATCGATGTTGGTGGAAGTGAAGCTGCACCCCCTTTTTATGGCACTAGCTGCTGTAAAGCAAGTAAGTTTAAAGGCCCCAGTCACTTTGAGAAGCCAGGGAGAAGATGCGTAGGTAGGATGGGTTTGTGGGTGGGGTGGGGGGGATGATGGTCCATTGAGGTCAGTAGGGCAGTCTTTGGCTGGCAGGGTTAGAAGTGGCTTTAATCCTTCTAACTTTTTCTGGTTAACAATTCTGCTAAGAGAGTCAGAACCATCCAAAGTGTCCAATTTAAATTGGAGTATTGGATGGTTCCCAATGCAGAATAATTGGCCATCGCAAGCTGAACTTCTTCCCATACAATTCCCATGCAACCCTTGTGTGGGGACCTCTGCGAGCGGTCCCCAGCACACCTTTTATAGATACCTCCTGAGGCAAGACCCTGCAAGCCCCCACTGGAGTTCAGAAGTTCTGGGCCTTTGTTTCTATCACCTTAAAGCCTAATAAATCCACCTATTTGAAGTGGCCTAGAAGCATTTGGGTTCACTAATAATCAGTACTATACTTGCATGATTCCTTGGTCACAAAAACTTTGATTTTTTTGTCTTTGGCCACTCTGATCCTTGTTTGATATTAAATAGACAACTTATGCTGCAGGCCCTATGCCCACCCAGAGTTAAATTGAGACTGTCCAAATTTCAAGTAAATTTGAAGAAAGATAACTGTCCCATCTATATAACCCAGTAATGTCAGGTCATAATTTTAGTAATGAACTTTTAACAGACGCATGATTTTAAGGCAAAACAACAAAAAAATGTGAAGTACGAAGCTGGTGTTTGTTTATTGCTCCCATCCCGATCATCAAATTGATTTCCAATATATAGAACACCTTTTGAATGCTTTGTGGTTGGAATTGGCCAGAAAGGTATTCATATAATTTGGGTAACTTGTGCCAATACTGCTACCAGTTTATGCTTGGAACTCTGGGACCTGAGCTCTGTCAAACTGGGTTATTCATCTACCCAGGAAAGAAGTGACGGTTATGAATTCAGTCTGAGTGGGGAGGCAGGGATTCCAAAAGAGGTGTCAGATATTCAATAGTTTGAGATTTGCTTTTGCCGCATGAGTGGCTCATTACAAGTGTGATATTGACAATATTGTCTATAGAGTGTTTCTTTTTTAACATAGTCAAATTTTTCCTTCTATTTGCACCCTCTAGGAAGGATTCTGATGATGCAGATCTGGTTCCATCCAAGGAAGCCAATGTTAAGTGTCCACAGGTTGTGATTGCATTTTATGAAGAGAGATTGACATGGCATTCCTATTCCACAGATGATGAGGAAAATTAACTGCAGCATACAGTAAAAGTAAAGGATGTTGTGGAGAAATTGTGTATTCATGTTCAGAAGTACTGTTATTGTCAAGTTTAAAACCTGCGCCTGAAATATAAAGTTCACCATCTATTTAATGCCCTTTGACTGCAAGGTGAATTTCAGCTGGATAGTTTATGCATTGAGACTGGAACATTTGTTACTTAGGATATATTGATTAAATGCATAAATATCAAATGTACTTTTGGTCCTTTTATTGACAATAATAAGGCTGCCTTAGCTGTTTGCCAGAAAAGTTGTTGTGCACGTCAGCAGATAGATCTAATACAAGCTGTCTTGAGAATCTGAGTTTAGACCACAGTCACCCTGATTTTAAATAGCTTTTGTGTGAACCTGTTTGCTTACTTTGTCAATTTTTTAAAAACTAAACTGCATTTTGACAAATGATAATTGAGTTCCAACTTGCAGTATATTTGGCTCAGCAACCTATTGTGGCTATTTTAATCATATCCAATTTCTAAAGTCACTATTATAAAGTTTAATTGGTAGTTTATAAATTTGTAGTTTCAATATTATTTGCCATGTATTATTTTTCTTGCAATTCACTCAGGTTTTTTCAAATGGTTCTAACAACGAAGAAACTGATCAAGTACTTCAGATTCAATAAGCCCGTTGTTGTAATGCAAATGCCGAATTGAAACTTAAGTACTTAAGTTGCTAAGTGCCATTTGACAATAATGGCCACGTGTATATTACGGCTGTAACTATTCCAAGTTGGCCCTCCGTTTTAAGCCTAAACGAGGATGATCATGAAGTAGCTAATCAGTCAAGAAAATTCTGCTCTACTATTGAGCTGATGCAGCAATTTGTTCTCAAATTAAGGAATTGTCACCTGTTTTGCGATATGAGTTAGTTTTAAAAGCTGAGCTTTTTATTTATAAATTTAAACTTAATGAGCAATGTTTTGTTGAATACTTGTACTGCCCAGTTTCTTCCGTGATGTTGATTTCCATTTCTTGTTAACTGCTGAGGAAAGATGTTTAATAAAACTATTTTTGTCTTTTTTGAATATACATTTCATCTGTTTATCTCATGATACAAATTCAAGTGTCTCAAGCTGAAGATAGTGCCAGTATCTTGACCAAATTAGTACAAGGGTAGATTAAAGGAGCTGCTTAACTTGCGTTGGGCCTTCTATGCAGGCGTTTGGATTTGCATTAGCACTAGGTGATTGGTAAAGTTGTGTGCCTACAATGTGTTGCACTTGATAATCTGCAAATTTCATAGGTGATCCACTTGATTATATTATATGTAGGAACACCAGCTTAAAGTGATCCTGAATAATTGACCTCTCGGCCAAATAGAATGCAGGACTCTGAAATTGAAAGGTTTACGTTAGAACATGAACAACTACTTGCATATATATTGACCCTTTAAAGATAAGAAGGAAAACTTGCATTTATATAGTGCTTTCTGCGACCACTGGATGTTTGTTTTACAGCCAATGAAATACTTTCAGCAAACTATAATGTGATGATGACCAGAAAATCTGTTCTGTGATGTTGATAGAGGGTTAAATATTGGCCAGGGCACTGGGGATAACCCCCTGCTGCTCTTCAAAATAGTGTCATGTGATCTTTTAGAATCACCTGAGCTGGCAGATGGGGCCTCTGTTTAATGTCTGATCTGAAAGACATCACCTCTGACGGTGCAATGCTCAGTACTAACTGGAGTGTGCGCTTTGATTTTTGTACTCGACCTTGAACCTTGTGATTCAGAAGCAAGTGTGCTACCAACTGAGCTACAGCTGACGCTCAAGTAGATAGGTGTCCCCAAGCAAACGTAAAGATAGGCCAAGCCTTTTTGAAAATTGAGAGGTTAGAAAAACTTTACTATGGTCTTTAAGCATATGTGTCAAATGGTCTGCTGGTTGAATTCTGCACATCATAAAGTTGAGGTCTGAGGTTAAGAATCCTGATTTGGGGGGAAGAGTTGAGATGGAGCCGGTGAAGGTATTGGAAGCAAAAGTAAGGAACTTTGTTGGATGCTTGGATTATGGTGTGAAGTGGAAATTAACAGTCTTGGCACTGGTTTGAAGCTTGGTCGTAATTAAATTGGCGTAATTAAAAATTGGTGACGCTTGTGTTGTGATCTGGGACCCTAGAGTTTTGACACCACCTTAAAAGCCAGAAATCCTGAGCTAAGAAAATGTAAATTTGGCAAGAAGTCAGTTCATCATAGTTTTGCCTGAGTTAACTGTAAAGCAGTTTAGTTTGATAGTTTAAAAAAAAAAGCCTAACCTCTTGTCTTAAATGGCAGATAACCTTTGTAGCAAGTAATCTGAAGGAGTGGACAAGATTGTGTATTGGGTCAGGGACCAGACATCGTGGTCAAATGGGGGTCCCTACCATGCACTGTGGGAACAGTCCCCAACATTGATCAGTTGGACTAATGGTTTTCACTGGCTGTCCAATTAAGGGCAATGGGCAGCTCTCAAAGCTGTAGTGCCAATAGGAGGCTCCAGCATGAAACGAGCAGCACGCTGCCATTACAGATAAGGGGGAAAGAAGGCATCTCCATCTTGAGGCACCCTCTCAGCAACTTCAATTTTGAAATAAAAATGGCCACAGCTGCTGGGGAAAACCTAAGCAGTGGCCAGATTGGAGTGGGTGGTGGGCTGAGAGGCAGTGGGGTGGGGCTCAAAGGCATTGACATGTTCCCAATATCACAGGGGAGACTTTACAGGCCTACTGGAAAGTTCCTGTCGACCTCTGATAATTATCTTTAGATTAACTTTTAACCTTGCCTTTAAATTATCTTCAGCAACTTGCTGCTTGGGGACAAATATCTGTTCTGTCTGAACTGGGCTCCAGCAAAATGGAGACTGGATGGCACTGGCAGATGTGCACACCAACCACCAGCACAAAATTTATACACCCACCACTGTGTTCTCATGTTGGGGTGAAAATTCTGCGCAGTGTTTCTGAAGGAGACTTCATTTTACATTTCCAGGTATGTATCCATTTGCTTGTTTGGTGCCATGTCAAAACCATTGTGGAGAAAAGTTATTCCTGGAAGACATTTGAAGCGTAGACAACCTCTAGAATAAGAAGCTTGGTGACAATATCGTTCAAGAACCTTGGAAGTAGATCATTTGAACTCCAGTACCATGTTCAAAATTGCCATCATCTATAGAATTGGGTGACAAGGAGAGAGGCATGCAAATAGTTTAGATTTAACTTTGCAGTAGATAACAAACACACTGATCCATGGAAATGATAAAGTAAAGTTGAACATCAAATTTGATACGTGGATGTGGACAACTAAGAGCCATTAGTTTTTGGGACCAGTAGATAATATGCATTCTTCTCTGGTCCTAAGTGTTCCCCATATTCCACATGTGATTTGCCCAGAATGTAACAATATTGTGAAATTCTTTTTGGATTTGCGCCCCAAACCTCCAACTAATATTGCAGTCAGCTATCTACAAGGTCAATCCAATTCTCCTACTTTAGCTATTCCAGAAATGTACATCTAACTCAAGTGCCACACATGGTTTTCTATTTTGTAGAAATAGCTTTGTATCCTGGATTTTTTCCAATCTAGTATGTACCAAAACAGTGGTAAATAAAGTAAATATAAGTAATAAATTAATTATCTAAGTAGAGATGGCTGGGCAGGTGATGTGCGGTAGCTGTATGATGTGGGAGCTGGCAGATCCCATTGCGAGCCGCAGTGACCACATCTGCAGCAAGTGTTGGTTGCTGGAGGAACTCCGGCTCAGAATTGATGAGCTGGAGTCCGAGCTCCGGACACTGCGGCACATCCGGGAGGGGGAGAGTTACCTGGACGCTTTGTATCAGGAGGCGGTCACACCTGGTAGATTAAGTACCTCAAGTCTGGTCAGTGGTCAGGGTCAGCAGGTTGTGACTGCAAGTGAGGCAGGTAGAGGGATCCTGTGTTCAGGGACAGAGGAGCCTCAGCTCTTGACCTTGTCCAACAGGTACGAGGTACTTGCTCCCTGTGTGGATGAGGAAGAGGACTGTAGGGAGGATGAGCCAGCTGACCACGGCACCGTGGCACAGGAGGCCATTCAAGAGGGGGAAGCAAAAACACAAGTGGTAGTTGTAGGGGATACTATAATTAGGGGAATTGATAGCTTCCTTTGTAAGCAGGGTCGAGAGTCCCGCATGGTACGTTGCCTGCCCGGTGCCAGGGTGAGGGACATCTCTGACCAGCTTGAAAGGATATTGGAGAGGGAGGGGGAGAATCCAGTTGTTGTGGTCCACGTCGGGACAAATAACATAGGTAAGACTAGGAAAGAGGACCTGTTTGGGGATTATCAGGAACTAGGAACTAAATTAAAGAACAGGTCCTCAATGGTTATAATCTCCGGGTTACTACCCAAGCCACGTGCAAATTGGCATAGGGACGCGAGAATAAGGGAAGTAAACACGTGGCTAAAGGAGTGGTGCGGGAAAGAGGGGTTCCATTTCGTGGGGCACTGGCATCAGTATTGGAACAGGAGGGATCTGTACCGTTGGGACGGTCTCCACCTGAACCGATCTGGGACCAATAATACCAATAGCGAAAAGGGTACATAGGGTGGTCAACAGGACTTTAAACTAGAAAGTGGGGTGGCAGGGGGGGCGGGGTGTTGGAGGGAAGGGTAAAACTCCAAGAAGCATGACTAATGGGAAACGAAGCAGCTGGTTAGTGTGTGGGGGGGTGGATTCAACTTCATGGAAAATTATGAAAAAACTGAAAAGAAAGGAGAACCCAGGAGAGGCTATTAAAGTCTCCAGAACACAAAATAGGACAGAGTGTTTGGAAAGGGCTAGGAATCTAACTTCAAGCACATCAGATAAAGGGATGACAATGAGAAAGGGGACAGGAAATACAGGACTGAAGGTGTATCTGAATGCACGCAATATACGAAATAAGGTAAATGAGCTTGTGGCACAGATTGAAATTGGCAGGTATGATGTGGTGGGCATTACGGAGACATGGCTGCAAGGGGACCAGGACTAGGAGCTAAATATCCAAGGATATACATCCTATCGAAAAGATAGGCAGGTTTGCAGAGGGGGTGGGGTTGCTTTGTTAGTAAGAAATGAAATTAAATCGATAGCAAGAAATGATGTAGAATCTGTGTGGGTAGAGTTGAGGAACCGCAAAGGTAAAAAAACCATAATGGGAGTTATGTACAGGCCTCCGAACAGTAGTCAGGATGTGGGGCACAAGATACACCAGGAGATAGGAAAGGTGTGTAAGAAAGGCAAGGTTACAGTGATCATGAGGGATTTCAATATGCAAGTAGACTGGGAAAATCAGGTTGGTAGTGGATCCCAAGAAAAGAAATTTGTGGAATGTCAACGAGATGGCTTTTTGGAGCAGCTTGTGGTGGAGCCCACTAGGGAACAGGCAATTCTAGATTTAGTGATGTGTAATGAGGCAGATTTGATGAGGGAGCTTAAGGTGAAGGAACCCTTAGGAGGAAGTGACCATAATATGATAGAATTTGCCCTGCAATTTGAGAGGAAAAAGCTGGAATCAAATGTAACGGTATTACAGTTGAATAAAGGCAACTACAGAGGCATGAGGGAAGAGCTGGCCAGAATTGACTGGGAGATGAGCCTAGCAGGAAAGACAGTGGAACAGCAATGGCAGGAGTTTCTGGGAGTAATTTGGGAGACACAGCAAAAATTCAACCCTAGGAATAAGAAGCATACTAAAGGGAGGACGAGGCAACCATGGCTGACAAGGGAAGTCAGGGACAGCATAAAAGCTAAAGAGAAAGCATACAATGCAGCGAAGAGCAGTGGGAAACCAGGGGATTGGGAAGCCTACAAAGACCAACAGAGGACAACTAAAAAAGAAATAAGGAGGGAGAAGATTAAATATGAGGGTAAACTAGCCAGTAACATAAAAGAAGATTGCAAGAGTTTTTTTTAGATATATAAAGGGTAAGAGAGAGGCAAAAGTGGACATTGGGCCGCTGGAAAATGACGCTGGAGAAGCAGTAGTGGGGAACAAAGAAATGGCGGAGGAACTGAATAGGTACTTTGCGTCAGTCTTCACGGTGGAAGACATGAGTGACATCCCCAAAGTTCAAGAGAGTCGGGGGGCAGAGGTGAGCCATTACCAAGGAGAAGGTGCTGGGAAAACTGAAAGGTCTGAAGGTGCATAAATCACCTGGACCAGATGGATTACACCCCAGAGTTCTGAAGGAGATAGCTCAAGAGATAGTGGAGGCATTAGTGATCTTTCAGGAATCACTGGAGTCAGGGAGGGTCCCAGAGGACTGGAAAATCGCTAATGTAGCCCCCCTGTTTAAGAAGGGAGTGAGGCAAAAGACGGGAAATTACAGGCCGATTAGCCTGATGTCGGTCGTTGGTAAAATTTTAGAGTCCATTATTAAGGATGAGATTTCAGAATACTTGGAAGTGCATGGTAAAATCGGGCAAAGTCAGCATGGTTTCATCAAGGGGAGGTCATGCCTGACAAATCTGTTAGAATTCTTTGAGGAGGTAACAAGTAGGTTAGACAAAGGAGAGCCAATGGATGTTATCTACTTGGACTTCCAGAAGGCCTTTGACAAGGTGCCGCACAGGAGGCTGCTCAGTAAGATAAGAGCCTATGGGGTTAGAGGCAAGGTATTAGCATGGATAGAAGATTGGCTGTCTGGCAAGAGGCAGAGAGTGGGGATAAGGGGATCCTTCTCAGGATGGCGGCTGGTGACTAGCGGAGTTCCGCAGGGGTCAGTGTTGGGACCACAACTTTTCACTTTATACATTAATGATCTAGATAAAGGAACTGAGGGCATCCTGGCTAAGTTTTCAGATGATACAAAGATAGGTGGAGGGACAGGTAGTATTGGGGAGGCTGCAGAAGGATTTGGACAGGTTAGGAGAATGGGCAAATAAGTGGCAGATGGAATACAACGTGGGGAAATGTGAGTTCATGCACTTTGGTAGGAAGAATAGAGGCATAGACTATTTTCTAAATGGGGAGAGAATTCAGAAATCTGGAGTGCAAAGGGACTTAGGAGTCCTAGTCCAGGATTCTCTTAAGGTTAACTTGCAGGTTGAGTCGGTAGTTAGGAAGGCAAATGCAATGTTGGCATTTATTTCGAGAGGACTAGAATATAAAAGCAGGGATGTGCTGCTGAGGCTTTATAAGGCTCTGGTGAGACCACATTTAGAATATTGTGAGCAATTTTGGGCCCCATATCTCAGGAAGGATGTGCTGGCCCTGGAGAGGGTCCAGAGGAGGTTCACGAGAATGATCCCAGGAATGAAAGGCTTAACATATGAGGAACGTTTGAGGACTCTGGGTCTATGCTCGATGGAGTTTAGAAGGATGAGGGGGGATCTGATTGAAACTTACAGGATACTGAAAGGCCTGGATAGAGTGGACGTGGGGAAGATGTTTCCATTAGTAGGAGAGACTAGGACCCGAGGGCACAGCCTCGGAGTAAAGGGAAGACCTTTTAGAACAGAGATGAGGGGCAACTTCTTTAGCCAGAGAGTGGTGAATCTATGGAATTCATTGCCACAGAAGGCTGTGGAGGCCAGGTCATTGAGTGTATTTAAGACCGAGATAGATAGGTTCTTGATCGATAAGGGGATCAAAGGTTACGGGGAGAAGGCGGGAAAATGGGGTTGAGAAACTTATCAGCCATGATTGAATGGCGGAGCAGACTCGATGTGCCGTTTGGCCTAATTTCTGCTCCTATGTCTTATGGTCTTATGGCCGGGATTTTCCGTGCCCATCGACGCCGAGTGTGCTCGGTGGCATGAGCGGACATTATGGCAAGAAGGCCAAAAATCAGCTTCACGACGACATGAAACCAGTTTGTGATCATCCACTCTGCCCGCTGATGGCGGGCAGCACTTCCTGCCATCGAACATCAGAAACTTCATGGTAGTACATCAGCATACCATTATAAGGCCAGCCCGCTGGACTCATCTCCCCTCCCACCCCCACTGGATCGGCCGCCCACATCGGCGAGAAAACGCGCTGATCTGTTTCACAACAGCACATGTTAGCGATGTGCACCTGGCGGGCTGCACTTTGCTCGGGACTTCAAGGTTTGTTTGCCTACCTTGCTTCAGGCAGCACTCAGTCATCAGCGCCAGGCTTTGCAGACAGCACCACATCATTTTTAGGGGGGTTCACGGGCAGGTCTCTACCTACCAGATCAGCCATATGTGGGTGGCTTTTCAATGATTGCAGGGCAAGTTCTTGCTTGGGGAAGGAGGAGAAGTGGCCTCAGGCAAGGGAAGAGACTGTAGGACGAGACCTGTACTGGGGAAGGAGGGTATCCCAGGGTGTGTGGGGGGAGAGACACGTCAATCTGTGCAAGTAGCCTCCAGATGGTGAGGGGGCAGTATCCAGGGGAGATCAGGCCAGATGGACATGTGAGGGCATATGTTTGAGAATGGTCGGTGGTGTCCCTTCAGCTGACAGTGAGTGAGATGCCAGTGAATGTGTGATGGGCTTGAGTGTGAGTTAGAGTGATGAGATGGTTGCCATACCCTGGCTGCCCGAATGAGATCATTCATCCTATCTGCATTGCATGGCCAACTACTTCTGTGCAACATTGGCACTGACCACTGCTGGCATGCTGGGTTGGTGATGCCACTGCCCGCCCTCTGGCCAGAGAGGGGGTCAAGGACATCACAGTGGGCCTCCACGGCATCCAAATGTCATTCCAGTGACGTGTAATTAAACCTGGGGGCTGGAGTCTTTGCCTCTCATGGACATCTTCCCTGCAGTAGTCGTGGGTTGGAAGCACTGAGATTTGTGCGCACGGCTGGACTTTAAATATCGCGCCTGGCGTGATGAAGTGGCGAGGTGATGGCGGCAGGCGAATGAGAGCCCTCCCACCATGGAAACAGCGTGTTTCCCAGGAATGCCTAAATAATGTGGCGGACTTGGAATGATATGGCATGAAAACCCACCATTGCAGCCAGCCGGTAAAACATCATTTTACCTGCCCGCTACTGCACTTAGTGCAAATCTGGTTTGATTCCGCCCAGTGTATTGCGATGTGGGAACCAAGTACTATAAATTGTGACACAGACTTTGTATTACTGAGAGATCCTTGGCAGAGCAACCAGGATAGATCTGATCTCTCCTCAGCATATGTTTTAATAACATTTTTGCTTACTGGAAGCTTATAGACTCGTGGTCATTTTTGCTACAACACCACCTGTGTTGTAAGTGACATGCCTGTCTGGGACCCTAGAAACTCTACCAGAGGTCAGTTTTGGAGAATATGTACCAGGAGTCGGATTTCAGCATGACTTTGGCATCAGTAATCACAGTGTTTAGGACCCCAAATTTATATTAAAGCAACAATGAGATAATGTCATTTATATCTTCTGATATAATTGTAAATGTCATCCCATTTCAATGGATTAGTTTTGGTACATTTTAAATTTGTGTACTTGAGAATAAGCACGGTGCTTTAGACAAAGATTACTTCTACAAAGTACTTTATTAATTTTTCATCTTTGCTGGTCTTCTGCTGTTACAGAGCCATTTCCAGATTCCAACCAATATCACTCCCAACTGCTGCTGGTTTGCCTGGAGTGTCGTCTTATGATTCCACCTTTCATTTTGCTCCCCACCTAGGGTGATGTCACAGGAGTTTTTTTCACATAATCAGATCAAATCTATGTTATGCACTTTGATACTAAGTACATTGTCAACATGGTAACCCAGAGGAAGATTCATGGGTACACTTCTGCAGGTTCTTTTGAGTATTTGGTCCTTCCTGATTTGTTTACAGCTAATGTTTGCTAATTTGGCTTTTGTCAATCTTTAAAGTTACAACAGTAAGTTAACTGTGTCATCTGCTAGGCTACCCTGATGTTCTCAGACATACAGGATCACAGCATTCAATTTTGGAGATATGAAAATTTACTTTGCAGGACTGTTCCAGAAGGAATTTTAATCAGCATATATGCATTGGATAAACAATAATTAAAAATATTATTGCTCTGCATTGCAGGTATAGGTTTGAGTATATAGGTCTCTAAGGATAGTGAACAAATGTATACCCGCATTACCAGGGTGAAAATCGCAAACAATAATTTAATTTACATCACAGATGATGTACATAGCAGAAATTCTTAATGTTACAGCACAAAGAGCACATCACAAACCAAACTAAAACCTCATCTAGAATTCTGTATCTTTACATATTTTATTCAATCCTGTTACCTTTCAATTTTCAACAGTGAAATTAAATTTTCTCACACACTTTCTTGGAAATTACTTCAATATTGCCAAAACAATGATCATTGATCACAGATTCATGAGGATAGAGTTCCTAGCCATCACAATATTGGAGGGAGTTCCTGAAATCGGAAATGGGGGGAGGTGAGGCAGCCCACAAGATTAGTTAATTAAACTTCCTGCCACAGCAGAGTCTGCCCTCGCCACAACAGCACTGGTTGTTGTCCCAAGACACCTGCGGCTAGGTGAAATCACCCGGCAATACTGCAGAAAACCATGACTGGCTGAAGTGTTGGTAACAGCCTGGGGGATAGTTGGGGGTGGGGTTAAGTTTCTGGGGAGTCTGGAAGGGGGCTTGGAGGAAAGAGGGTGGTGATTGAGAAATGGGGACGGGAGGAGAGAGTGGGTACTTGGGAAATGGTCGAGATGGGGATACAGGGAGACTGAGGAATGAGCTGAATGAGCTCGCGGGGCAGGGAAACTAGAGAATGGGAGCTTGGGGAGAGCAGGACACAGGATGAGAGATCGGAAGATGGGAGGTTGGGAGGAGAAAGGAAGACTGGGGAATTGTGGAGAGAAAGAAACAGTGGGTCAGTGGAAGGAAGGGGAGAATGGAGTGGGGTGGGCATGGGGTCCAGCATTGCCTGTGGATATGGGAGCAGCAGCAACATGGTGAGTGCAAGAAGTACTGAGAGAAGAGCATCCAGTAAAGGAGTGACTCTATCCTGGGGACATTACTATAAATAGTAAAAGATTGTTTCCACTGATGGGCAAGTGGGGAACAAGGGAGGAGAGACCAAGGATTCCCACTGGAAGAACCAAGGGGGAGGGGAGGAAAAAGTTCATTTGAACTGAGGGCAATTAGACTGGGGTCCATCACCATATGTGGCTATTGAGGTGGAGATTTAAGCTTTATTAAAACTGAGTCCTGAGCGTGGTTAAGAAACATTGCTGTTGATCTGAGTTGTGGGTACGGCCCTGTAAGAAGTGCTGCAGACACCAAGCCCAGTGTATATCTATTCATTTGGTTCAGGTCGGTCTGTACCACCCTGTTTTGGCATCTGAAGTCTAAGTACATATCAGCTCCAACCGAGATTTCCCAGTTCAGAGTTGCTACCCTCACGTGAAACTGGAGTCCAAACCAGAGTCAAAGGAGATAGGGAGAGCTTAGGCCTGTTAAAATTGAATCAACTGGGGAGCCTGATTATACATTGTGCAGTGCAGGAAGATTTTGGCAATGGTTTCTAGGTGACTACAAGCACCTTATAGAATTACAATTTGTAGGATATTGGAGCAATACATCTTTATAAATTCATGTACGGGATTATTTATTCATGGGCATTGCTGGCTAGGTCAGCATTTATTGCCCGTCCCTAATTGCCCTTGAGAAGGTGGTGGAGAGCTGCCTTCTTTAATCGCTGCAATCCATGTAGTGTAGGTACACACACAGTGCTGTTAGGGAGGGAGTTCCAGGATTTTGCCTCAGCAACAGTGAAGGAATAGTGGTATATTTCCAAGTCAGGATGGTGAGTGACTTGGAGGAGATGGTGGTGTTCCCATGTATCTTAACCCTTGTCCTTCTAGATGGTAGCGGTCATGGGTTTGGAAGGTACTGCCTAAGGAGCCTTGGTGAGTTTTTGCAGCGCATCTTGTAGATGGTATACACTGCTGCCACTGTTCTTTGGTGGTGGAGGGAATGAATGCATGTGAAAGGGATGCCACAGGAGTGCATTGTCCTAGACGGTGTCAAGCTTCTTGAGTGTTGTTGGAGCTATACTCATCCAAGCAAGCAAAGAGTATTCCATCACACTCCTGAGTTGTGCCTTGTAGATGGTGGACAGGCTTTTGGGAGTCAGGGGATGAGTTACTCGCCACATATTTCCTAGCCTCTGACCTGTTCTTGTAGCCACAGTATTTAAACGGCTAGTCCAGTTCTTTTTCTGGTCAGTGGTAATCCCCAGGATGTTGATAGTGGGGGATTCAGCAATGGTAATGCCATTGAATGTCAAGGGGCGATGACTAGATTATCTCTTGTTGGAGGCAGTAATTGCCTGGCAATCATGCGGTGCGAATATTACTTGTCACTTGTCGGTCCAAGCCTGGATATTGTCCAGGTCTTGCTGCATTTGGACATGCATAGCTTCAGTATCTGAGGAGTCGCGAATGGTGCTGAACATTGTGCAATCATCAGTGAACATCCCTGCTTCTAACCTTATAATGGAAGGAAGGTCTTTGATGAAGCAGCTGAAGATGGTTGGGCCTAGGACACTACCCTGAGAAACTCCTACAGTGATGTCCTGGAGCTGAGATGATTGACCTCCAACAACCACAACCATCTTCCTTTGTGCTAGGTATTACTCCAACTAGCGGAGTTTTTCCCTGATTCCCATTGAGTCCAGCTTTGCTAGGGCTCCTTGATGCCACAGTCAGTCAAATGCTGCCTTGATGTCCAGGGCAGTCACTTTCACCTCAGCCCGGGAGTTCAACTCTTTCGTCCATTTTTGAACCGAGGCTATAATGAGGTCAGTAGCTGAGTCACCCTGGCGAAACCCAAACTGAGTGTCAGTGAGCAGGTTATTGCTAAGCAAGTGCCACTTGATAGCACTGTTGATGACCTCTTCCATGACTGATGATCGAGAGTTGACTGATGGGGCAGAAATTGGCCGGGTTGTATTTGTCCTGTTTTTTTGTGTACAGGACATACCTTGGCAATTTTCCACATTGCTGGGTAGATACCTGTGTTGTAGCTGTACTGGGATAGCTTGGCTAGGGGCACTGCAAGTTCTGGAGCACAAGTCTTCAGTGCTATTTCTGGAATATTGTCATGGGCCATAGCCTTTGCTGTATACAATTCCTTCGGCCATTCCTTGATATCACGTGGAGTGAATCAAATTGGCTGAAGACTGGCATCTGTGAAGCTGCGGACCTCTACAGGAGGCCGAGATGGATCATCCACTCGGCACTCCTGGCTGAAGATTGTTGTGAGTGCTTCAGCCTTACCTTTTGCCCTGATGTGCTGGGCTCCTCATCATTTAGAATGGGGATATTTGTGGAGCCTCCTCCTCCAATGAGTTGTTTAATTGTCCACCACAATCACCATTCTGGCAGGACTGCAGTGCTTAGATCTGATCCATTGGTTGTGGAATTGCTTAGTTCTGTCTATCACTTGCTACTTATGCTGTATGGCACACAAGTAGTCCTGTGTTGTAGCTTCCCCAGGTTGACATCTCATTTTTAGGTATGCCTGGTGCTGCTCCTGGCATGCCCTCCTGCACTCTTCATTGAACCACAGTTGATACCCTGGCTTGGTTGTAATGGTAGAGTGGGGTATATGCCAGGCCACGTGGTTACAGATTGTGTTCGAGTACAATTCTGCTGCAGATGGCCCACAACACCTTATGGATGCCCAGTCTTGAATTGCTAGATCTGTTCAAAATCTATCCCATTTAACACGGTGGTAGTGCCACACAACATGATGGAGGGTATCCTCAATGTGAAGATGGGACACCATTTCCACAAGGACTGTGCGGTGGTCACTCCTACTGATACTGTCATGGACAGATGCATCTGCAGCAGGCAGGTTGGTGTGGATGAGGTCAAGTGTGTTTTTCCCTCTTGTTGGTTCCCTCACCACCTGCCACAGACCCAGTTTAACAGCTATGTCATTTGTACTCGGCCAGTTCAGCCTGTGTTGATGCTACTGAGCCACTCTTGGTGCTGGACATTGAAGTCCTCCACCCAGAGTACATTCTGCACCCTTGCCACCCTCAGTGCTTCCTCCAAATGGTGTTCAACATGGAGGAGTACTGTTTCATCAGCTGAGGTGGGGAGGGGGGTGTGCAGTACATGGTAATCAGAAGAAGGTTTCCTTGCCCATGTTTGACCTGATGCCATGAGACTTCATGGGGTCCAAAGTTGATGTTGAGTACTCCCAGGATAACTCCCTCCCGAGTGTATACCACTGTGCCACCACCTCTGCTGGGTCTGTCCTGCCAGTGGGACAGGACATACCAAGGGACCGTGATGCTGGTTTCTCCGATATTGTCTGTAAAGTACAATTCTCTATGACTATGTCAGGCTGTTTCTTGACTAGTTTATGAGACAGCTCTCCCAATTTTGGCACAAGCCCCTAGATGTTAGTAAGGAGGACTTTACAGGGTCAACACAGCTGAGTTTGCTGTTGTCATTTCCGGTGCCTAGGTCGATGCCGGATGGTCTGTCCAGTTTAATTCCTTTTAGACTTTTTAGCGGTCTGATACAACTGAGTGGCTTGCTAGGCCATTTCAGAGGGCATTTAAGAATCAACCACGTTACTGCAGATCTGGAGTCACATGTAGGCCAGACAAGATAAGGACTACAGATTTCCTTCCCTAAAGGGCATTAGTGAACCAGATGGGTTTTTACAAAATCAACAATGATTCCATGGTCATCATTAGACTTTTAATTCCAGATTTTTACTGAATTCAAATTCCACCACCTGCCATGGTGGATTTGAACATGGGTCCCCAAAGCAATACTCTAGGTCTCTTGATTACCAGTCGAGTGACAATAACACTGAGCTTCCGCCTCCTCAGTTACATATAGACCATCAGTAAGTTATTGTATTCCTTTTCATTGCAAGGAGAATGGCTGTCACCAGTATTACTATTAGTTAACATTGCAATTTCATTCTTGCCATGAATTACTGGTGAAATCAAGGTTCCTTCACCCTTCAGTTTCCCCTTTTCCATGGAGGTGTTGCCTCCTGGTTCTTGGAATTTTCTGCACGGAAGCTGCTGGAGTGAAACTATGAGCACATGGGATTCTCAGTGGTCATCCTGTGTTAGTTCTTTCACTGGAGCAGATGTAGCAGCAAAAACAGATGGAGGCAAGGGGGGTGAGCAGCATCTGAGATGCACGCACATCACAAAATGTTTACAAGCCATGAAGATCCAAAGATGTGGAGCTCTTTTTGAGAGAAATGTGCATGCTCAAAGAGGTTACAGAAGGCTCTATCACCTTCAGTATGAAGATCTACAGCCAGGATTATCTGCCCAGACAGTTGTGGCTGTAGCAGCAATGGTTATCCTGGCATTTAACTTTTATAACAGATACTAATTTCAAGCAACCAACCAGAGGGGGTGTAATATCATTAATTGCACACTTAAGGGCTTCAGTTGGCAGCGGGGTGGAACATCCACAAGCATCCCACCATGGACTTAATCAGCGTAGAGTCAGGAAAGTGGCGGAATCCGCATCTTCCACCTTCCCACCTGGTTAAATGCACCCCTTGTCATGGGGAAGAGCATTAAATTCCACCCCAAGTCTCACAAGGAGTTGTTAGGGATGTCAGGTTTTGTCAAGGGTTATTCTTTAAAATGCACATTTAATTCCAAGATAGAATGGAGTTTGGGTCTAGAGGATGGCTAATTAGTATTTCTACCTGGATATAAAGCCCATGTGATTCATGTCACCATGGATATGGGCTCTGAGAGGAAAGAGTGCATCGCAAACCATTGTAGTGTCGACTTACAGGGTTTTCTAAGATATCACAGAGCCTGTCAGAAATAGGTAAGTCTGCAAGAATCAGAGAGAGAGGGGTGGGGAAGAGAGAGAGAGAGAGAGGTAGAGAGAGCAAAGAGATAGGGGCAGCCAGTCTCTATTGTTCACAATACAGAAAGGGATCGAAATAGGCTAAAAGGTAGAGATAAAACAATGCATGGAAATAATTTAAAAATAATGGAAATAGGTGGGAAAAAGTATCTACTTTATCTCTACCTTTTAGCCTATTTCGATCCCTTCCCCCCACCCCACCCCCACTAGGGCTATCTGTCACTTGCTCGTCCTGCTTTCTACTCTTAATGTCACCATTAGCATATTTCTTAGCTAATATCACCACTGTCAACACCCCTTTGTCCTTTTGTCTATGGCATCTTTGGCAATCTCTTCTTTGCCTCCACCTATCACCGGCCCTCTATCCAGCTCTACCTGTCCCACCCCTCTCAACCAGCTTATATTTCACCTCATTTCTATATTTCTTAGTTCTAATGAAGAGTCATACGGACTCGAAACGTTAACTGTATTCCTCTCCGCAGATGCTGTCAGACCTGCTGAGTTTTTCCAGCTATTTTTGTTTTTGTTTCAGATTTCCAGCATTTGCAGTATTTTGCTTTTATCTTAGGGCTTTTGAATTAGCCTTGATACCCCTGAAGGAGGAAATATTGGCTATGGTTCCTGTTCCTGATTGTTAGTGAGTGATTCCCATTGATGACAACCAAGGACAAACTCAGGTCCTCGTTAAAATTTCCACCCTGCAATTTTGCTCAGTATAAGACAAATACAAAGAGTAAATTCATTTCCTGTGAGTCATGCCAATTAGGGTGATAGTGTGAAGAAGGGTAAAATGTCAAGTTTAAATGGAGCAAGAACAGAAGTAATCACAAATTTCGGATATCATGGTCACATCACTCCTAATCCAACCTGAACTGATAGCCTTGATCCAACTTTGCTGACAGTTTGAGTGGCTTAGGTGTTCTTTCCTGGGGATCCAATAATGGTTGTAGGTTGGAAGATGGAGATGATGAGGAGAAGTACGAGGAGATAAAATTCTTTCTTGTGGCGTGTGATGATGATAGTGAGGATGATGATGAAGTGGAAAAGAATTTTGCTGCCTGGGCAGAGAAGAATCCCTGAAGCAGGGCACAGCAAAGCATCTTGGGTCAACTCCCCAGGAATCCAAATGTCAAAGCCATTTTTGACCAACATTGTGCTCAACAAAATAAGCTACCACTTGTGGAATGCCACTTGAATGCATATTAGAGTCCCTCTTAATCTCTCAAGATAGCAAAGGCAGCTCTTTAAGACCACAAGAGTGCTCTCATCTACAGCTCTTGCAGATGTTGAGCCTCTTTATAACTACTTAGCTGCAAACTGTAGAGAGGTCATGATCAATGTAGCAGAGGGCAAACATTATCCCCCATTATCCACCCTGTTACATTAGATCAGAGTGGCAGAATTCCTAATGACAAAGGGTTCTAGTCACGCATAATCTGCGCATTCAGAGAGCGGAAACCCATTCTATTCAGAAAGATCATAGGGTTTACTATAGGAACATGCAATGCTAAGTGAGTGCCTTTTTGTGGGATCTATCATAATGTTGCTGGGTGGTGACATCAAATTGAATGCAGTCCACTGCCATTAGTATTAACTCAGTGATGGGCAGGGGTTTGCCATGTTGGGAGCACAAAAAGCAAACGCATGCAGGGTTGATTATGGGCTCCTGTGGCAAGGGGAACCCTCATTCAAAGGCACTCAGCCTGACCAAGGGACCCAGCATTGGGAAGTGGGGCCTGCTGAGAGCCACTCTCCTGTCCTGGCTGCCCCATGACATCCACCCCACGAACTCCCTTCCCTCCATCACTCACCTGTGTCCTGGGATCCAGCGCAGATACTAGATCTCAGGTGGGTGTTGTACCAGCAACAGCCATTGCCTCCTTGGTGGTGCTGCTGTTCAATAAAGCTGCTGGCCTCTGATTGGCTGGCAGCTCTTTGTGAGTGGGATTTCCACCCCTGTGGTCCTTGATCCTGGGGAAGGCCTGCTGCTGTCCAGTTAAGTGCCTGAGAAGCACTTAATTTGGCGGGCCTTCCCTAGAAAAGGTGATGCGGAGCTCTCGCCGGCTCTCCAGGCAGTAGGTGAAACCCCCATCACTTTCATTAATTACCTCCCCTACAGACTACCCACAGCTATCACAGATGCTCTTGCTCATTGTCTACATGTGTGAACATCTTGCACCTTCTTCCCAGCAAAGCATCCTGTGCCCCCCTTTAACCTTTAACAACCAAGCCACCCAAGTTTGTTGACAGGCAGAATTCAGAACAGGTCACATCGCCACTCTTCGTTCCTCCATTTTACCCTAAATTAAAGAGACAGTCACAAAACATAAGAATCTTATAAATTTTATATTTGTAACATGATAAAAAATATTTTTATAATTTTGTAAACCTTACAGCAATCATTGGAGATTTTAAGATAATTGGCTGGGGTCTGTTGCTAGAAAACAATAACACTAACATCAGCAAATGATAGAGTAATTAATATACACTAAATGTTCAGTCAAATTGATAAGGCTAGATGTACAGCTGTTAGGGACAACAAATCCCGACTTACCTCTGTTTTCTTTGTTGGCAAATCCCATCATCATGTGAAATGATTTTCATAAAGCCATTCAGTAAAAACAGAGTAAATTAGTTCTGTGCACAATGTGGTTGAGATTATTTTACAAATAATACACTGCAAATTGAAAGGTTTTCATTGTTTTAAAAATGCAATTTTAACCCTTCCATATTTATATAATTATTGTATTAATTTTCAGGTGCTGGCAGATCTGTTGTGTATTTCCAGCATTTTCTATTTTTATTTCAGATTTTTGACATTTGCAGATTTTTTTTTCCTTTGTTTCCATTCGTATTCTTCTTGCATACTGTTATTGTTGATTTACACACTATTCTTTCTTTCACATTTCTGTGACAGTATCACAAAAGGTGAAAGTCTAAATATGTCTTACTTTGTTAGAAGCTCCATAACAGTACTTCTCAGCCACTGCTTTCTTGCTATTCATGAGCTGATGGACATAAATTTAGATACAAAATGTCAGCCTTCCAGATTCACTTGCTCAATAGAAACTAGCATAATTGTCCTCATCTCCTGCTTCTCATCGCCACAGTAGTAACCTGACCATATCACAGCAGTATATTCATGTACCACAGGTAATGGCAGATATTATTCAGAACAGATCAAGCAAGATCTCCCATTGTACAGACTAATATTTGTCCCTAAAGCAATATCACTAAAGCAGATTATCTAATCAGTTACCTTATTGTTGTTTGTGGGACCTTGCTGTGTCCAAACTGACTGCCAGGTTTTCTATATTACAACAGTGACTACACTTCAAAAGAATTTAATTGGCTGTGAAGCACTTTGGGATGTCCCGAGATTGTGAAAGGTGCAATATAAATGCAATTTCTCCCTTTTGGGTTAGTAACCCATATGATGTGATGTTCCTCCTGGGGTACAGACAATACATTTCCTTGCCTTTTGTTTAAAGTAATGGTGGAAATATTCTGTTATTCTGTTCATTCTTTGGAAGGATATGCAAGAATGCAGCCTAATTAGCCACCCAGCCACTTGACCAAAAGAGAGCTAAAGTAAGTGAAAGAGGGCTGGACAAATAACTGAACATTGACTGAGATGCCTTTACCCAGTAAACTGTTAGGGAATCAGGGCTGACCATGAATCTGCATTTGTACCCACGTAGGGAGACTGACTAAGGAAAAGAAAAGTTTTTGTGGGCTTTATTTTGTAGGGTGCATTATGACTTGGTGGGGTTGTTAATCCAGTGAAATTCTACATCTGTGCGTTGACTGTTGGTTAATTAGATATTGTGACATTAAGGTACAGACTGTACTGAGTGTAACAATCTCTGATCCATGTGATACGAAGCACGTCAAGTAGGTTTTTATGTCCAGGACATGTCCTTGCTATCTAATCCAAATTCCGCATCCATTCATGTGTGCATTTTAACTGCTTCTAAAGTTCAGTAATTCTCCTTATTCCCTCCAATGGTCCGTTCTTTCCTGTCTCCCCCACTTCTCTCTGACCGTTTTTTCTCCCACCTTGTGTACTTTGTATTTCTGAATTGCTATTGCAACTCAAACTACTGATTTGCCTCCATCCTAGGCCCTGAAATTCTCTGCCAAAAGCTCAAAGCTACCCTTTGTGCATCCCTCTCTTAGCATGCTCCAAAGCGCTCATCGAGACACCTGTTGCTGCCTCTTCATGAGTAGCAACTCCAGAGGCTCCATCCTAAACTCGTCAACCTTCCACCCAGTACATTGTTGGACTCTAATCTCACTAACTTCCATCACATCCGTCTCAGCCCATCCAGTATTGTCTCTTTGAACTCTACTAGCAGACAAACTATTGCTGACCCTCTCTACATTCCCTCCACTTAATCTGTTCGTTCATGAACAAACCCTTGCCACCAACAAATTTATTGTGAATAATTAAATTGGCATCATGGTTTTCATGGAAGCTAGACTACTAGGTCGAGAGACCTTGGGTGGAATTTTAATGGAAGCGACCAGCAGCTGGATTCAGTGCCACAAGAGCTTCACTGACCTCATAAGGTCTGGAAAGGTTAGTGGTTTCCCACTTTCAGGTGTACCACCACTCCCCCATTTCCCCAGCATTATATTGCACAGCATACCTCAACAACACACCTTTCATTCATTCCCCTCACTCAAGGCACCTTGTCACATCCCCGTTGAGTCAGCAAACACTCAGGCTCACAATCATCTTAGTGCCAGCTCACACCCATCCTTCACAGTGATCCTTCACAATTGCAGTCATTCCACATTCTCCACACAGTCCAATTGCCACCTCCTGCTTTATCTCAATGCAGGAGAAGAAACTACGCAATGACAGGAAGAGGCAGAGAACCAGCCGGTGGTTCTGCTGTCATAGCTACCCTGACCATTGCAGAGAAGGGGATGTTGATTGTCGCAGGGTGTCACCGTCCATTGGTGTAGGTAATGGAGAGATGGGGAATCTACCACATACCTGACGACAGAATTAGATGTCACCCAGCTACTTGGCAAATAATAATTACTCATGTTGAGTTGCTATCACAACTAACTGAAATGCCAAGATCTAAGCAAAGTAGACTTTCAATGAACCCTTTCCCCATGTCACTTTTAATTCATATCTTTCATCTCCCATAGGTCCTTCAAGAGTGTGAGAGAAGCTGGAGCTGGAGAGGCATGGCAGTCCTCAGAGGAGGACACTGTCACTGGAATCATACACATTCTCCTCGAGTGCAGAAACACATACCTCAGTGGAGATTCCTACAGAGATTTTCCATGTGATAAGACACGTATCACAGGATCAGGAGCAGATGCTGGAGAGAGAGATAACAGTGACGAGCTCCCATCGTTGGGCTTACGATAATTCAAGCTCTGCTCACCTGTACACAGATACAGAGCCTCAGGAGTTATCCATGAAAAGAACATTTCTGGAAAAACACTGAGAAATGTGTGTGGTTCTGTCAACATTGCCAGAGGCAATGCATACTCTGGGAGAGACATTGGAGGAGTCTATCTCTACCATGAGTGCCATGTGTCTCAGGTATTTGCTCTGATATCCACCTCTGTAGAAAAGAGTGGCAAGCTGCGTGCTTATCCTCATCAATGGCCTGCACACTCAATCTGCCACTTTAAATAGGATGGAGGAAAGCTCCTCACTGAAGTGCAGCAAGGTGCTGTCCATTGCTTGGCTGGTGGGGAAATGCAGGTAAACCATGAGAGGGAAGATGAAGAAAGGGCCCATGGAAGTGGGGACTCTTCTCAAGGTGCTTCCACTTATCCTTTAACCGTGCACCATCTCTCCCGTGTCAGTCAGAGCTCCACATGCTAACTCCTGCCCCAATGACTGAGCCTATCCCTGCATAAGTATAGGTGGCGCAGTCTTTGGTAGGGTCCTGTTGAGCTCCAGAACCCAGAGGATGCCCCCACTGGCATCTCATCTGTCAGAACAGGAGAACAAGCAGCCTGCCTTTAGTTCTGTGAAAACCACAAGGGTAGCTCCATGTAGGAGTAATAAGAGCGGAAGATGAAGTCCTTTTAGTTGCAGAAGGGACTTGACTTGGGCGTTTATACCAATATCAACATTGTTATGTCTATGGAAATGGAAATGAATCAAGCACTTTATTTGAACCCTGTCCTGCCATCTCCATTGTTGCATCCTGAATTCCAAATGAACATTAGCCTCAAGGAAATTGGTATAATCAGAGTGGAGGATGAGCAAAGGGAGTGAATATGCTGAAAGAATTTATGACCGTTTGTTTTTTGGCGGCGGTGGGTTGTTGGGACAGAGGGTTTATCATTCTTGTACCATATGACCTCACACATGCAGGTTATCTGAACCCATTGCAGATGAGCCCATTGCCGGCTTCTCTAGCAGCCAGATGTGCAGCTGCACCCTGACCCCATCAAATTCCTCCTCTTCTTCCTCCTCCACTGGATCAGAGGAAGCCAAGCAGTCTGTACCATCCTCCTCCTGCAGCTTCGTTCCTCTCTGCAGCTCGATGTTGTGCAAGGCACAACAGACCACTCACATTCTGGAGACCCTTGCTGGTGCATACTGAAGGGTGCCCCCAGACTAGTCCAGACAAAGGAATGGCATCTTGAGTATCCCAATGGCTTACACAATAATCACCCAGAGGAGAGATACCTCACCACTGTAACAGGGATAGGGTTGGGGTTATGAGTCAGGCCCTCAGAGGATAGCCTTTGTCTTTAAGTAGCCACCCGCTCACTCTGTGTGGGGGTGTAAAGACCTGTGGCCGATGTGAATGTTGAAGAATGAAGGAGCCATGACAGGTTCCAAGATATCTTGCAGAGACATGCATGAAAACTTTCTGGTGGTCAAATACCAGTTTAACATTGATGGAGTGGAATCCCTTCTGATTGATAAATACTGCAGTATAATCTGAGGGTGTCTTGATTACCACAAGCATATGGTCTATAATTCCCTGTACTTGTGGGAATCCAGGCAGTGCAACAATGTCAGAACCCTCTATAAGTGGCTGGACTCATCAACGCCAAAGTGGGCAAACATGGCATTGGTCACCTGGGAAGATCACTTGTGGATAGTAGATTGCAAAATCCTGGAGATAGAGTCACATACAGTGCAGAAGGAGGCCATTCGGCCCATTGAGCTGGCTGTTGAGGAAGCAATCCAGTCAGTCCCACTCCCCCACTCAGTCCACATTGCCCTGTAAGTTTATTTCCAGCAAGTGTCCATCCAATTTCCTTTTGAAGTCATTGATTGTTTCTACATCCACCGCCCTCTTGGACAGTGGGTCCCAGGCCATTACCCCTCGCTGTGTAAAAACATTTTTCCTCACACCTTTCATCTCCTCCACAAAATCTAATCTTTTCCCAATCAGCTAATGGGAAGAGTCTTTCCTTGTTTAAGGCTGTCATAATCTTGTACACCTCTAACAAACCTCCCCTCAATGTCCTTTGCTCTAAGGAGAACAGCCCTAACGTTTCCAACCTAACACCCACGCCCCACCTCCCCTCAAAATCCATGGAACCATTCTGGTAAATCTCCTCTGAACTCTCTCGAGGACCCTCACATCTTTCCTAAAGTATGCTGACCAGAACTGGATGCAATACTCTAGTTGGGGTCTAACCAGAGCTTTATATAGGTTCAGCATAACTTGCCTGCTTTTGTACTCAATACCTCCTTCTATGAAGCCCAAGATCCCATATGCTTTGCTAACCACTCTCTCAATGTGCCCTGCCACCTTCAAAGATCGATGCATATGCACCCACAGGTTCCTGCGTGCCTACACAGTTTTTAGAACTGCACCATTAAGTCTATATTGCCTTTCCCATCCCTTCTGTCAAAATGCATCACCTCACACTTAACCGCATTAAATTCCATTTGCCACTTATCAGCCCATTCTGCTAGCCTATCTATGCCCTGTTGCAGGCAATTCATATCATCCTTACTGTTTGCCACTCCTCCAAGTTTGGTTTCATTGGCAAATCTTGAAATTTTGCTCTGTATTCCAAGATCCAAAATCCAAGTAATTTATATATAGCAAAAACAGCAGTGATCTTAGAACTAAGCCTTGGGGAAGACCACTCTTTACCACCCTCCAATCCAAAAAACAACCATCTACCAAACTTGCTCCTCTCTGTCCTTAAGCCAATTCTTCTATCCAATTGCACACTGTCTCTCCTATTCCATAATTTTGTTAACCAGCCTTTCATTTGGTAATTTGTCAAAGCCTTTCTTAAAGTCTACATAGACAACATCCACTGCATTCCCTTCATCAACCTTCCTTGTTACTTCATCAAATAATTGGGAGAGGCGATGGCATGGTGGTATTGTCGCAAGGTTCGAATCCCACCACGGAAGAAGGTACAATTTGGGAGGTGGTGGCATAGTAGTATTGTCACTGGACTGGTATTCCAGAGACCCAGGATAATGGTCTGGGACCCGGGTTTGAATCCCACCACAGCAGAGGGTTGAATTTTAATTCAATAAAAACCTGGAATTAAAAGCCTAATGAGGACCATGAAACCATTGCTGATTGTCGTGAAAACCCATTTGGTTCACTAATGTTCTTTAGGGAAGTAAATCTGTTGTCCTTACCTGGTCTTGCCCACATGGACTCCAGACCCACAGCAATGTGGTTGACCCTTAAATGCCCTCTGAACATGAGCAACTAGGGATGGGATATAAATGCTAGCCGAGCCAGCACGCCCACATCCTGCAAACGAATATAAAAAAAAGTCTGCTCTTGATCATCAGTAAAATAATGGAAGGGGTCATCAACAGTGCTATCAAGTGGCACTTGCTTAGCAATAACCTGCTCACTGATGCCCAGTTTGGGTTCCGCCAGGGCCACTCAGCTCGTGACCTCATTACAGCCTTGGTTCAAACATAGACAAAGAGCTGAACTCTCAAGGGGAGGTGAGAGTGACTGCCCTTGACATCAGTGCAGCATTTGACAGAGTGTGATATCAAGGAGCCCTAGCAAAACTGGAGGCAATGGGAATCAGAGGGCAAAACTCTCTGTTGGCTGGAGTCATACCTAGCGCAAAGGAAGATGGTTGTGGCTGTTGGAGGTCAGTCATCTCAGCTCCAGGACATCACTACAGGAGTTCCTCAGAGTAGTGCCCTCAGCCCAACCATCTTCAGCTGCTTCACCAATGACATTCCTTCCATCATAAGGGCAGAAGTGGGGATACTCGCTGATGATTGCACAATGTTCAGCACCAGTCGCAAAAACTCAGATACTGAAGCAGTCCATGTCCAAATGCAGCAAGACCTGGACAATATCCAGGCTTGGGCTGACAAGTGGCAAGTAACATTCGCATCACACAAGTGTCATGCAATGACCATCTCCGACAAGGGAGAATCCAACCATCGCCCCTTGATGTTGAATGGCACTGAATCCCCCACTATCAACATCCTGGGGATGACCATTGACCTGAAACTGAACTGGACTAGCCATATAAATACTGTAGCTACAAGGGCAGGTCAGAGGCTAGGAATCCTACGACGAATAACTCACCTCCTGACTCCCAAAGCCTGTCCACCGTCTACAAGACACAAGTCAGGAGTGCGATGGAATACTCTCCACTTGCCTGGATGAGTGCAGCTGACATAACACTCAAGACGCTTGACACCGTCCAGGACAAAGTAGCCCGCTTGATTGGCACCACATTCACAAACATTCACTCCCTCCACCACCGATGCACAGTAGCAACAGTGTGAACCATCTACAAGATGCACTGCAGGAATTCACCTGGGGGCTGGTGCCAAAATTGGGAGAGATGTCTCACAGCAACAGTCTGACATAGTCATCCTCACAAAATCATACCTTACAGATCATGTCTCAGACAACCACTATCACCATCCCTCAGTATGTCCTATCCCACCGGCACGAGAAGCCAGCAGAGTTGATGGCACAGTGGTATACAGTGGGGAGGGAATTGCCCTGGGAGTCCTCAATATCGACTCCAGACCCCATGAAGTCTCATGGCATCAGGTCAAACATGGGCAAGGAAACCTCCTGATGATTACCACGTACTGCCCTCCCTCAGCTGTTGAATCACTGCTCCTCCATGTTGAACATCACTTGGAGGAAGCACTGAGGGTGGCAAGGGTGCAGAATGTACGCTGGGTGGGAGACTTCAACGTCCATCACCAAGATTGGCTTGGTAGCACCACTACTGACCGAGCTGGCTGAGTCCTAAAGGACATAGCTGCTAGAATGGGTCTGCAGCAGGTGGTGAGGGAACAAACAAGAGAGAAAAACATTCTTGACCTCATTCTCACCAGTCTGCCTCTGCAGATACATCTGTCCATGACAGTATCGGTAGGAGTGACCACTGCACAGTCGTTGTGGAGGCGAAGTCCTGCCTTCACATTGAGGATACCCTTCATCGTATTGTGTGGCACTACCACCGTGCTAAATGGGATAGATTTTGAACAGATCTAGCAACTCAATACGAGGCATCCATGAGGCACTGTGGGCCATCAGCAGCAGCAGCAGAATTGTACTTGAACACAATCTGTAACCTCATGGCTCAGCATATCCCCGACTCTACCATTACCATCAAGCCAAGGGATCAACCCTGGTTCAATGAAGAGTGCAGGAGGGCATGCCAGGAGCAGCACCAGGCATACCTAAAAATGAGGTGTCAACCAGGTGAAGCTGTAACACATGATTACGTGCATGCCAAACAGCATTAGCAGCAAGTGATAGGCAAAGCTAAGCGATCCCACACCAATGGATCAGATCTAAGCTCGGCAGTCCTGCCACACCCAGTCATGAATGGTGGTGGAAAATTAAAAACTCACTGCAGGAGGAGGCTCCACAAATATCCCCATCCTCAATGATGGAGGAGCCCAGCACATCAGTGCAAAAGATAAGGATGAAGCATTTGCAACAATCTTCAGCCGGAAGTGCCGAGTGGATGATCCATCTCGGCCACCTTCGGTCGTCCCCAGCATCACAGATGCCAGTCTTCAGCCAATTTGATTCACTCCATATCAAGAAATGGCTGTAGGCACTGGATACTGTAAAGGCAGTGGGCCCTGACAATATTCTGGCAATAGTACTGAAGACTTGTGCTGCAGAACATGCCGCGCCCCTAGCCAAGCTGTTCCAGTACAGCTACAACACTGGCATCTGCCCGGAAATGTGGAAAATTGTCCAGGCATGTGCAGTACACAAAAAACAGGACAAATCCAACCCGGCCAATTACCGACCCATCAGTCTACTCTCGATCCTCAGGAAATGAATGGAAGGGGTCTTCAACAGTGCTATCATGCGGCACTTGCTTCGTAATAATCTGCTCAATGACGCTCAGTTTGCATTCGGCCAGGGCCACTCAGCTCCTGGCCTCATTACGATCTTGGTTCAAACATGGACAAAAGGGCTGAATTCCCGAGGTGAGGTGAGAGTGACTGCCCTTGACATCAAGGCTGCATTTGACCGAGTGTGGCATCAAGGAGCCCTAGCGAAACTGGAGTCAATGGGAATCAGGGGGAAAACTCTCCGTTGGTTGGAGTAATACCTAGCACAAAGAAAGATGGTTGTGGTTGTTGGAGGTCAATCACCTCAGCTCCAGGACATCACTGCAGGGGCTCCTCAGGGTAGTGTCCTCGGCCCAACCATCTTCAGCTGCTTCATCAATGACCTTCCTTCCATCATAAGGTCAGAAGTGGGGATATTCGCTGATGATTGCACAATGCTCAGCACCATTCACAACTCCTCAGGTACTGAAGCAGTCCAGGTCCAAATGCAGCAAGACCTGGACAGTACCCAGGTTTCGGCTGACAAGTGACAAGTAACATTCGTGCCACACAATTGTCAGGCAATGACCATCTCCAACAAGAGAAAATCCAACCATCACCCCTTGATGTTGAATGGCATTACCATCACTGAACCCCCCACTATCAACATCCTGGGGGTTACCATTGACCAGAAACTGAACTGGTCTAGCCATATAAATACTTTGGCTACAAGAGCAGGTCAGAGGCTAGGAATCATGCGACGAGTAACTCACCTCCTGACTCCCCAAACCTGTCCACCATCTACAAGGCACAAGTCAGGAGTGTGATAGGATACTCCCCACTTGCCTGGGTGAGTGCAGCTCCCATAACACTCAAGAAGCTTGACACCACCCAGGACAAAGCAGCCCACTTGATTGGCACCACATCCACAAACATTCACTCCCTCCACCGCCAGTGCACCGTATCAGCAGTGTGTACCATCTACAAGATGCACTGCAGGAATTCACCAAGGCTACTTCGACAGCACCTTCCAAACCCACGACCACTACCACCTAGAAGGACAAGGGCAGCAGATAGATGGGAACACCACCAGCTGGAAGTTCCCCTCCAAGTCACTCACCATCCTGAGTTGGAAATATATTGCCGTTCCTTCAGTGTCGCTGGTCAAAATCCTGGAACTCCCTCCCTAACAGCACCATGGGTGTACCTACACCACATGGACTGCAGCGGTTCAAGAAGGCAGCTCACCACCACCTTCTCAAAGGCAACTTGGGATGGGCAATAAATGCTGACCTAGCCAGCGAAGCCCACCTCAGGTGAATGAATAAAAAAAAAATCAGTTAGATTAGGCAAGGCTGATCTGCCTTTTAAATATCTGTGCTGGCTTTCTTTAATTATCTCAAACCTCTCAAGTACCTGTTGATTTTTTTCCCCTGTTTAAGGATTCTAAAACTTTACCCATCACTGATATTAGACCAACTGATCTGTCGTTGCTAGAACTGTCCACTCTCCAATGCTCTGGCACCTCCCCAATATCTAGAGAAGCTTGAAAAATTAAGGGAAGCCCTTCCATTATCTTCCTTTAGTAACCTGGGAAGCAAGCCATTCAGACCAGATGGCTTATCTACCATAAGCATAGCCAGCCTTTCCAGTACCTCCTCCCTTTCAATTTTCATACTTTTTATTGACTCCACTATCTCTGCTTTGACTGATACTTTGTCAGATTCCTCTTCATTAATAACAACTATTAAGCATTCTAGCCTTGTCCTGCACCTCTAAGCATATTACACCCTCTTTGTCCCTAGTTGAACCCACTCCAGCTCTTACTACCTGCTTACTATTTACATGCTGCTAGAAAGTTTTTGAGTTCCATTTTATGTTGACTGCCATTCTCTTCTCATGCTTACTCTCTCTTTGCCAGTCTTATTTTTCTCTGCACCTCCCCTCTCAACCTATTGTATTTGACCTCGTTTTCACTTGAAGAATTCACTGGACATGCATCATACACCGTCTCTACACCGTTTCATCATCGTCTCTACGTCCCTCGTCATCCAAGGAGCCCTGTTTTGGGCTCCCTTACCATATCCCCTTGTTGTCACCAGCAGATTCCTGGGAGGAGCTGGAGGTGAAGAAATTAAGGGTTGTGATGACCTTGAGGGCCACTAGCAACACACACCCACATTGTTACCTTTGATAGGGGTCTTGCTCCAGGAAGCTGCAGATGTCAGCAACAACCTACTGCAGCAGACTGCGCCTCCTGAAGCACTATTGCATCATCATGTTGTGGAAGGTAATCATCTGCTTGTACACCCTGTGCTGGGGGTACTTCCTCATTGGAGCTAGAACTCTGTATCCATCCCTTCTGTTCTGTATAGTGGCATGTGGGTGCAGAGAAGCGTAGATGCTGCTGATGTTGCTGCTGTTCCTGCTGCTGTTCGTGTTGTGTGGCTGACTCTGCTGTTCTCATCAGAGGTCCATGTTATAGCTGCATAAGCTGTTCCTGGAGCTTCATTGGAGGCTGACAACAGGGAAGATCAGATCAAGGTTAGTAAAATAAAAGGTAGGTGAAATGACTTCCAAAAAGTTGGAAACCACCTGTAAAGTAGTGAAAGCACACTCTCAGAAGAAGTCCTGTAAGCAAAAGTATTTATTTCACTTAGACAGGGCAGCAGCCATGTGATTTCCCTCTTAGAGAAGCCAACTGAGGTCAGGGAGACAGAACAGCTACAGGAGAGTGTCTGGCATTTTCCCTGTGTGGTAATGCGGTCAATGGCCAGAAAAGGTCCGTCAATGGAGGCTGAAGTGGCATTGCAGACAGAACACCCTACGGTCTGGTTATCTGAAACCTTTTTCAGGAGTCCAGAAGACCCTAAGGAAGTAATAAATAGATCTTCCTTGGTAGTGGCCCAGCAAGGTGGCTGACCAACTGTTAACTCAGACTACCCACACTGAAGCTGAGGCAGAAGCAGTCCCTGAATGCTATTACATTAAAAATGAGGTGCCAATGATGAAATGGAGACCCTCTCACAGGTCTGTAAACAAGGAGTGGATGGTGATCCACCAGGTAGTGGTGCCTCCGAGGTAGTATAGAGAAATATTGTGGCTAGCTCACGAAATTCCGATGGCAGGGCATGGTGGTATACACAAAACCCAAGCCCACATCAGCCAGCATTTTTACTGGCCACACCTCCACAGGGATGTAGTAAGGTTTTGTAGAACCTGCCACACGTGTCAGGTTGTGAGAAAACCGTAGCCTGCAATAAAACTTGTACCCTATGATTCTCATGCCAGCTTTTGGGGAACCATTCAGCAAGGTGTTAGTGAACTGTGTGGGGCCATTGCCCAAAATAAAAGGGGGCTACAGTATACCCTCTCCATTACAGATGTGCCTACCCACTTCCTGGAGGCTGTCACCCTGAGAACCATATCTGCCAAAACAATGGTGTGGGAATTAACCAGGTATGGTCTGCCCACTGAGATCCTGTCAGATCAAGGCTATAATTTCATGTCCAAAATATTCCAGGAAGTCATGGATAACCTGGGCATGATCTGCTGAGGTCTTCAGTGTATCACCTGCAGTCACAGAGGGAGCTAGAACGGTATCACCAGACCCTAAAAACAATGATCAGGGCATACTGCCACAAGTTTTCTTCTGTTCGCTACCAGGGACCCATTGTTAGTTAATGGGCACCAAGTGTGGGGACCCTGAAACTAATCAAGAGAGGTTTTTAGAACAGAAGGAAGAAGTCTCCATGTTAGACTACGTAACAGTGTTCCTACCAATACCAGGTGAACCCTTAAAAGCCGGGTTCAGTGGCCCGTGCAGAGTATCAAAGAAGCTCGGGGAAGTAAACTATCTAATTGAGACCCCAGATTGGGGGATAAAGCGAAGGCTGTGACATGTCAATATGATAAAGCAATATCACAGCCGAGAAGGGGACAAGCAGGTAACGGTCTATCCCTTTGCCACCGACCGAGAGGATGAGGGTAGCAGTGGAGATGAATTGAAGGGAGACGTGGGTGAGGTTCACATTTAACTCCCTACTACCCGGCTAACCAACACAGAGATTCTAGCAAACTTACACTCCTTATTCACCCACCTAAGTGCAGAACAGCGAGCAGACTAGATGAGGCTGCTCACTGCATTTAAAGGCTTATGCAGAGTCAAGCCAGGCTGCACCACACTAACTCTACATGGTGTCGATGTGGGAGAACCCCCTCCCATAAGGCACCACCCCATCATCTAGGCCAGAGAATCTGGCCCAGGTTCAGGAGGAGATTAACCACATGCTGGAGCACTGACTAATACAGCCTAGCAGCAGTAGCTGGAATTCCCCAGTTGTGCTTGTGCCCAAGCTGGACGGCTCCACAAGGTTTTGCATTGACTACTGAAAAGTTAATGCAGTGACAAGAGCCAACTCCTACCCGATACCCCCGCTGGAAGACTGCATAGATAGGGTAGGTAAAGCAGCCTAAGATAGATTTACTCAAGGAGTACTGGCAGGTTCCCTTGACTGTCCATGTGAAGGAAATCGTTGCCTTCAAAACTCCAGAGAGATTATACCAGTGTTGAGTCATGCCATTTGGACACCAAAATGCCCCAGCCACCTTTCAAAAGCTGATGATCCAGGTAGTGGCGGGCTTACCCAATTGCGGATGTACCTAGACGACCTGGTAGCGCACAGTGACACCTGGGAAACTCACTTAGAGCAACTGGAAGCCCTGTTCCAGAAAGTACAATCAGCTGACCTTGTGGTCAACCTAGCAAAGAGCGAGTTCACTAAGTCTCAAGTGACCTATCTCGGGCAAGTAGTGGGTCAAGGACAATACTGCCTGGTGCTGCAAAGGTACAGGCAGTAGCACAGTGCCCCATTCCCACAACAAAAACGGGAAATCATGAGGTTCTTGGGGACGTGTGGGTTCTACCACAAGTTCGTCCCAAACTTCAGCACAATAGCCGCCCTGCTGACAGATTCACTGCAGAAAAAAGAAAAGGTCGTTTGGATTGAGAAATGCCAGACAGCTTTCGAAAAGCTGAAAGCCATTTTGACAGGTGAGCCTGTACTTGCAGCCCTTAAACCAAGCATTTAAAGTAGCCATCGATGCAAGTGACATCAGAGTAGGGGCTGTCCTCCTCCAGAAGATGAACCAGGGGCAGAGAGACCAATCGGGTACTTCTCCAAAAAGCTAAACAAGCATCTGAAATGGTACTCCATAGTGAAGAAGGAAACCTTCGGTTTATTACTTTGAGATGTGTCATGAAATGGATACAGAGAGACCACAGTCTATACCGACCACAACACTTTAATCTTTGTACAGCTGGAGTTTGTTTCTCCAACCATACCACCTAAAAATCACCCACGTTGCCAGGAAATCAAATGTGATTGCAGATGCCCTACCCAGGACCTTAAGAACTGAAGGAATAATTTTGATCAAGGCTAGGAGATTGAGTGTGTGTGTGTCTGTGTGTGTTGCAGATGCGTGTGTGTGTGTGTGTGTGTGTTTGTGTGTGTGTAATGAAATGAGAATGAATCTCATTTCATTCATGCTGTTGGGGAAGTGTCATGAAAAGCAGATTACAACCATGAACTTCTGAACTTTATAAGTAAGGCCTGTGTACTTTTAAAGAAATACAAGAAAAGACACTGAATAGAAGATGGCTGATAATGTAAAGTGACCACTTTCTGGAAAATTCCTATGTGAATTATACTGAACAACTTGTCCTGAAAGAACATGGAATGTCACACCTGAAGAGATGTCATGGCCTTCTTCAAGCAGAGACACTTAAACAGAGATAGGAAAGATGAAAAAGACTGAACATTAATCTCCTGTGGTTGCGGAGACAAAAGACTGATTTGCAGGTCTCAGCAGTCACTCAAAAATCCATCTCCTGTTGAGTTATATCTCAAAATGTGTAAATAGTTCTCAAATGAATGCAAGATGACTAATTCCCCTCATGAGAATACACAGGGAACAATCAACAAAAGCAGTCTGTGCTGGTGTGCTGGGTGTGACAGCAAGCAGAAAGCCAAGCTAGTCACCCCCTTGCAGCTTGTAGGTGAAAGATCTCATACTCTCTCTCTCTCTGTTGCTGGAGGCAAAGCTCAGCAGAAGCCACAATCTAAAGGAAATAGGTCAGCTTTTCAGCCACCCTGCAGAACCAACTGACTCCAAACTAACTGCAAAACTACAAAAGTCAGCTCTACTGGAATCAGCCAACTTAACGGCTGCAACATAATGCCATTTACACCTTACAGACAAGACAAAGACTGATTCATATATCTTTTTAAACTTTTATTTGGACTCTTAACTTCTCATTTCTAATTTTGTGTTTTTATTATTTTTGTAACTAATAAACTTACTCTTTCTTTGACTTGACTCAAGAAAGCCTGGTTAAATTGGGTCCTAAAAATATAAATAGAGTTGGAATAGGAAAACATATCCAAAGAGGAAGGGACTACCTTTAAACTAACCTTCTTGTGACCAACCGAGGAATTGAATAAAGAAAAGGACCCAGTTCATTCCTCCTCACCCAGGAGCATAACAAAATTATGGTCCCATTCGGGAAGTTAACAAATTGGGGGACCTTGCCCGAGGATGGGTCATAACACTGAGGAACTCCTGCAGTGATGTATCGGGACTGAGATGCTTGACCTCCAACAACTATAACCATTTTTCATTTGTGCTATGTATGACTCCGTATGACAGTGGAGAGTTTTCCCCTGATCCCCATTGACCGTAGTTTTACTTGTGCTACTTGATGCCACACTCAGTCAAATGGCAACTTGATGTCAAGGGCAGTCACTCTCACGTCACCTCTTAAATTCAGCTCTTTTGTCCATGTTTGAACCAAGTCTGTAATGTCAGGAGCTGAGAGGCCCTGGCAGAACCCAAATTGTGCATTTGTGAACAGGTTTTTTCTGATTAAGTGCTGTTTGATAGGAATGTTGCTGACTGCTTCCATCAATTTGCTGATGATCAGGAGTAGTCTGATGGGTGGTACATGGTTGGGTTGAATTTGTCCTGCTTTTTGTGGGCAGGACATACCTGGGCAATTTTCCACAATGCCGGGTAGATGCCAGTGTTGTAGCTGTACTAAACAGCTTGGCTCAGGGCACAGCTAGTTCTGGAGCATAGGTCTTCAGTACTTTTGCTGGAATATTGTCAGGATCCAAAGCCTTTGCAGTATCCAGCGTCTTCAGCCATTTCTTGATATCACGAGGAGTCAATCAAATGGGCTGAAGACTGGCACCTGTGATGTTGGGGACCTCCCAAGGAGGCCAAGATGGATCATCCACTCAGCACTTTTGGTGAAGATTGTTGCAAACACTTCAGTCTTGTCTTTTGCCCTGATGTGCTGGGCTTTCCCATCATTGAGGATGGGGGTATTTGTGGATCCTCCTCCTCGAGTTAGTTCATTAATTGTCCACCACCATTCATTATTGGATTTGGCACGACTGCAGAGCTAAGATCAGATCTGTTGGTTGTGGAATCACTCAGCTCTGTCTATAGAATGCTGCTTTCGCTGTTTGGCATGCAAGTAGCCCTGTCTTGTAGCTTCATCAGGTTGACACCTCACTTTTAAGTATGTCTGGTGCTCAACCTGGCATGCCCTCTTGCACTCTAGCATTGAACCAGGGCTGATGCCCCATGGTAATGGTAGAATGGGGGATATGCTGTGTCATGAAGTTACAGATTGTGGTTGAGTATAATTCTTCTACTGCTAATGGCCCACAGCACCTCATGGAAGCCCATTCTTGAGCTGCTGGATCCAATCAAAGTCTATCCTAGTCAACACGGTGGTAGTGCCACACAACACGATGAAGGGTATCCTCAAGGTGAAGGCAGTACTTTTGTCTCGACAAGGTCTCTGCGGTGGTCACTCCTAACAATATTGTCACGGACAGATGCATCTGTGACAGGTGCATTAGTGATGATGAGGTCAAGTAGGCTTTTCCCTCTTGGGGCGGAATCAGTCCAGTTGGTGGCAGGCGTCATGGCAGGTGGGGGGTGAGAATTCAGTGTGACAGGCAGAAATTGGTTTCACCGTGGCATGAAATCACAACGTGATCATCCGATGGAATGCGATGCCCACTGGAGGCTGGCATGAACCCGATTTGCATCCCGTTAATGGGATGCAAAGTAAGGCCCAACCAGAATCGACCCACACACCCGATTGACTGTTATACCGGTGGGAAAACACACCAGTCTAGAGCACATTTGGATAAGTGTGAAGTCTAGAAGTCAGGATTTATCTTTAGGGCCTTGCTCATCTTGCGAACATCTGAGGAGAAGAAGACGCTGGAGCCCTACAGATACCGGACCCTGGAGGAACAGGTGCATTTCATGCTGAGTGGATCCTTGTGCACATAGCTCCACCGCAAAGCAGCTCTCGGGAGGTGGGAGGCCTCTCTTGATGCTTCGGGTCTGCTTCAGAACATCATGGACTTTGTCATGGGCTGCTACAGATGATCAGTGAAGGGGTAGAGAGGGAGGTCTAGATGTGAGTGAGAAAGGAAGGTGTACCGGGCGAGGTGCGGGTGTGTGAGGTTGGGAAGTGGGGGGAATGGTGGGAGGGGAATTGTTGCACTTGCAACAATCTTCAGGCAAAAGTGCCAAGTGGATGATGCATCTCGGCCACTTCGTGAGGTCCCCAGCATCACAGGTACCAGGCTTCAGCCAATTCGATTGACTCGACGTAATATTGAGAAATGGGTGACAGTGTCGGGGGGAGGAGGGAATACGGAGACAGGAGGGTGTAATGAGGGAGAATGCTGCAGGTGGGGAGGTAGGTGTAGGCAAGCGGAGGAAGGTATAAGGGAGGGAGTTCGGAGAGGGGAAGGTGGCCAGGGGGAGGAGGGAGTTCAGATAGGTGAAGGTGTCTGGGGGGAGTAACAGTGAAGGAGGGAGCAGGGGTGGAGGAGACAGTAAGCTGAGGGGATGTCCAGGTGAATATGCAAGGGAGGGGTCTGTGGATTCAATGACTGCCTCCTAAGGAGCGAACTGAGCATGGGCATGGTAGGAGGGAATGATGACTGTGAGCGGGGGCAGAGGGAGGCAGTAGTGTGGGACGGTAAGGTCGGTAACAGTAGCAAAAGTGGTGAGTGTGGTTAGTGGGGACTCGGAAGCAGACATGGACCCTGGGGATGGGAAAGAGGAGATTGGGGAGTTCAATGTGGATGGGGGTGGGATTTTAAGGAACGTAGGAAATGTGCATGTTCATCTGGACATCTGGGAATGACAGGGGTTTGGTTTGGTAGATGATGGTGGGGAGGGGGAAGGTGATGTCAGGGGTCCACCATGATGGGGGAAAGGACATGGGTGACTGAGAGATCTATGTCCCTCTGAGATGTGTGTCTCTGCGCTGGTGCAGGGTGTGGGTAAGCACTATGACAGGTCTTCCAGGCTGCTTATTTTCGGCTATTCATTGAAGGAGGAGATCTCTTGGCTGGAGGTGAGGACCTGGATGGAGCTGAGGGACTGGCTGGCTGAGGTCATTGGTCGCTTGGCAGAGTTCCCTGTGAACCAAAGTAGAGATAATTAGTGCATGGCAGCAGAGCCAAAAGCAGGAGAGAGAGAGCACTCACATTTGCATTGAGGGAGGGATGATGTTGTGCAGGATCCTCACGTGGGCGTTCACCACTGACCTCACCATCGCCGCAGGCACAGTCCATGTTCTCACCAGCCAGTGCAATGGCATGCTCCTCAAAGTGAGTGAGGGGCCTAATGGGGGCCACTGCACCCCCCCCCTTGGTCTGTTATATCTCTCCCCTCTTGTGAGCCAGCTTCTCCTGCATTAAAACCAATGGAGGGAGTGTGAGCAGGACGCATGGCACAGCGTGGAATGTTTGTGTGGTGAGCGGAGCCATGGATGGGATGAGGACACGAGCTCCAGAGGATATGAGTATGACGGAGATGTGAAGGTGTGTGTGAGAGTTAGTGGTGTTGTCCCTTGAGGTGTAAGGTCTCTATGGATGTGTGGTGGGTTTGTGAGTGTGTGAGTTGAGAGTGATGAGGTGGTTGATTTACCCTGGTGGAACGGATGAGATCATTCATCCTCTTCTGCACTGAATGGCTGACCTCCTCTGTGCTCCACTGGTGTTCATCGCCGCTGCCACTGCCTCCCAGGCTGGATTGGTGACTCTGGTAGACCTCCTGCAACCAGAGCTGAGGGTAGAGGACATCGCAGTAGCCTTCCACTGCATCCAGTAGCGTCCCAGATAGGTGTCACTAAATTTGGGGGCTGCCATCTTCCTGGCTTCCGGGGCCATCTGTCACCTGGAGCTGTCCTGATCTTTAAACATGAAGTCGGCTGCGCTCTGGTGCACTTTAATCATGGCATCCGGAGCGAAGAAGTGCTGAGGTCACGGCCTGATGGGCAAATCCGAGCCTGCCCACCAACGATCTGGCATGTTTCCCCTGAATGCCTTATTAATGAGGCAGGATGTGCCAGGAATGGGACGCTACAGCGCGATAACCCTCCATTGTGGCTGGCGGGTAAAACGTCTTTCTTCAAGCCCACTAATGCACTTAGTGCAAATCTGGGACAATTCTACCCTTGGTTCCTTCACCACTTACTGCAGAACCAGTCTAGCAGCTATGTCCTT
Organism: Cetorhinus maximus; assembly: GCF_964194155.1. Taxonomy (NCBI): domain Eukaryota; kingdom Metazoa; phylum Chordata; class Chondrichthyes; order Lamniformes; family Cetorhinidae; genus Cetorhinus; species Cetorhinus maximus. The sequence continues at coordinate 132,350,022 of NC_135881.1, forward strand.
TAGGACTCAGCCAGCTTGGTCAGTAGTGGTGCTACTGAGCCACTCTTGGTGCTGGACATCGAAGTCCCCCCCATCCAGAGTACATTCTGTGCCCTTGTCACCCTCAGCACTTCCTCCAAGTGGTGTTCAACATGGAGGAGCACTGATTCATCAGCTGAGGGAGGGTGGTACGTGGTGGTAATCAGCAGTAGGTTTCCTTGCCCGTGTTTGACCTGATGCCATGGGGTCCGGAGTCGATGTTGAGGACTCCCAGGGCAACTTCCTTCTGACTGTATACCATTGTGTTGCCACCTCTGGTGGATCTGTCCTGTCAGTGGGGCAGGGATGGTGATGGTGGTTGTCTGGGACAAGATATTATTCCGTGAGTATGACTATGTCAGGCTGTTACTTGAGTAGTCTGTGAGGTAGCTCTCCCAATTTTGGCACGAAACACAGATGTTAGTTTTTTTTCATTCATTCATGGGATGTGGGCATCGCTGGTTAGGCCACATTTATTGCTCCTCCCTAATTACCCTTGTTCATGAGGCATTTAAGAGTCAACCATATTTATGTGGGTCTTGAGTCACATGTGGACCAGACTAGGTAAGGATGGCAGACTTCCTTCCCTAAAGGACATTAGTGAACCAGATGGGTTTTCACAACAATCGACAATGGTTTCATGGTCATCATCAGACTTTTAATTCCATATTTTTATTGAATTCAAATTCCACCATTTGCCATGGCGGGATTCAAACCCGGGTCCCCAGAGCATTACCCTGGGTCTCTGGATTACCAGTCTGGCGACAATACCATTACGCCATCACCTCTTAGTAAGAAGGACTTTGCAGGGTCGAGAGGGCTGTGTTTGCTGTTGTTGTTTCCAGTGCCCAGGTCAATGCCAGGTGTTTTGTCCAATTTCATTCTTTTTTGTAGACTTTGTACCGGTTTGATACAACTGAATGGCTTATTAGGCCATGAAAGAGTGCTTTTAAGAGCCAATCACATAGCTGTGGGTCTGGAGTCACACGTAGGTCACACAGATAAGGATGGCAGATTTCCTTCCCAAAGGGCATTAGCGAACCAGATAGTATTTTTACGACAGTCAACAATGGTTTCATGCTCACTATTACTAAGACTTGCTTTTTAATTCCAGATTTATTAACTGAATTTAAATTCCACCAGCTGCTGCGGTGGGATTCAAACCCCTGTCCCCAGAGCATGAGCCTGGGTCTCTGGATTACTAGTCCGGTGACAATACCACTACACCACCGTCTCCCCTAAATGCCTGGGTAAAAGCTGGAAGTGCACAATATCATGTTGGGCTACTGACCTACCTGTATTTTTCATGCCTGTACCCAAACCTGTATCCCTCTGGCAGTTTAAGTTCTGCCCCTTGTCCCTTACTGAAGCCTCCCCACTTGTCTAAACTTTCCACCATCTTCCCCCACAAACCACTGCAATGGGAGCATGCTTTCATCACCAAATCTCACCTCCATTCCCCTGGTACCTTTTCCTTATTAAAGCACCTCACCTTGTTCCACCCCTCTCCCCTGTTCTTTAAAATCCTCATTGTCTATCACCTCCTAAATCCCACCACAATTCACTCTCTTCTTTCCTCCCTCATCCTCTGCAATAAATAACTCCTCACAATGTAAAAAGACCGTGATCCCTTGAACTTGCAACACTGTATCAACCTTACCTTGCTCCACTTAAAATCTTAGTTTGTCTATCCAACCCCAAGTCCCACCCTGAATTTCTTACTGAGATATTCTCCTTCCTTTCTTCCCTCAGTCTCTGTAATGAGCAACTCCATATCATAGGTGATTTCAGTTGTCTCCATCTCAATTCACCCTGCCGCTCTCCTCTGTGTGAAGTTCTTGGGAAGAAGTGGTAAGATTCAGTAAGAAGCATTCAGCGTCAGAACTGCATGTACTGTTAAAAGAGGGACTCCTTTATTCCTGTTCTAGACTCCCTCTGCTGGTATATAGTTATGGTAGCCTTAAGTGGATAAAATGCACATTGCAATTTTGAATGCAGTACATCCGTCCCCTTCTTAGTAAATGAAAGGCATAGCGCGTTTCAATGGTTTATTTCCATAAGTGTGAACCATAAACCTTAACATAACTTGAACATTCAACTTCACAGTATTCTAACTTTTGTATTAATTTAACAATATATGCAGTCATATACAGCGCGATAAAAGATTTGTTCACCAACTGAAAATAATTCACTTTGGCTGGGATTTTTCATTCCAGGCCTAGTCCTATGGTGGGGACAGGAACCGGGAGTGTTTCCTGTCATGGGGGCCGGTGGAAATTTGCGCTGAATCACACGATGCTGACCAAATTAATAATACAGTCGGGAGTTTCCTGACATATTGCATGCAGGTCGGGCTGGATGACACTGGCCCTGCTGTCATAACTGGGCGCCATATTTAAAAAGCGCCAGGACATCAACTTCTTTGTCGCGAACTCAGTGTGGGAGGAGGAGATGGCCTGGCGATCTCAGGGAGCTCCAGCCCCCAGATTCAGTGACACTTCCCTCAATGTGCTGCTCAATGCAGTGGAGGCCAGGAGGAGCATCTTGTACCCTGAGTATGGAAGAAGGAGGCTGAGCCAAGTGACCATGACTGCATGGAAGGAAGTCGCCTGAGCGGTCAGTGCCCACGGCCTCCACCGGACCACTGCCCTAACTGACCTCATCCTCTATGCCAGGGTAAGTGAACCCTCAACTACTCACACTCACCTCACTGAAGGTAGAAGGGATATGGGTCTCAGTGGCCAAGGCGCCATCCATAGAGCCCATGCATAAAAGAGCTACTCAACATGATACGGTGATGCCTCATTGTCCCACTGCAGTCCACCTAGTCCGCAGGTGGAGAGGCCACTGTGGGTCCCTGACCCTTCCACACAGGGAGCTCAGTTCCTGTCTGGGAGGGAGGTGGGAGGGAAGGGGTTAGGCATTGAGGGCACCAGCAAGCACTGCTAATGACACGCCTCTGTGAGCCTTATCCTTCTATCTGCATGGACTCACCGCTCTGGAGGGCGCTGCCCCAGAAACCTTGTGAACAATCTGCCGTGCATCAATCACATGGCACACAATCCAGTGGGTTATTTATAAGAATGGAAGCATGAGAAAGATACATGAAGCCCAATTGCTCTCAACCCCATCTTCTTCTCTCTTTGTGCAGGAAAAGTTAAAGCATAACAGGAGAGTGAGAGAGAGAGAGAAGATGGGAGGGGGCCACCCTGACCTCAAAAACCTCATCGAGTCGAGGACTGAGCAGCTGAGCTGGCTGGGGAGGAACCGGACTGAGCCTGTGCGGATGGAGAGGTCGGCGGGCGGCCTCCATCCAGTAAGGATCCATGCATAATGTAGTCACATAGAAACCTAAGGGTCACATGTTCCTCCATGTTGGAGGCAGCTCATGCAGTCACTTGCTCTCTCCTCTCTCACTTACAGGTGCCAGCAGGAAGAGGGAAGGCCTGAAGAGGAAGCCCTGCCCAGCAGTACCTCCAGCCCACAGACGACCCAGGACATTGGGGAGGAGGAAGGAAGTGCACCTGTAGAGGCATCACAACAGTCACCTGCACCCTCCACCAGCGCAGAGGTGCACACCTCAGTGGGTACTATATCTAGTTCAGGCAGGGTCTCACATACTGGTGGTCACCGGATGGACACGTGTCCGCAGCAGGAGGAGGCAGGGTCAGCCAAGCTCATGACACTCAGAGGACTGCTGGGGAAGTGACACCTGTGACGTCCAAGTTGGATGACTCTGGGATCGGCCTTGCACGAGACGCTGAAGATGCTCTGAGAGGAGGTGGAACATCAGACAGAGGTGATGGAGGCCCTCAACAGAGTAGCACGTGAGGTGGCGGAGTCAATCCGTCTGCTCTCTGATGAAGTGGTTCTCACTTGTGCACGCATGGAGGTCTCTATGGTGAGGTTGGCGGATGTGAGGAGAACAGCAGTTTCTGTTGGAGATGCACGCTGACCTGCACTCCGTCACTGTAGCCATTGCTAAGCTTTTGCAGTGGCTACACAAGAGTGGGACGGGGCACCTTGACCTCCCTCCAGGTACCCCTTCCCCTCAAGTGGTCAGGCAGGGGACCTTGGGCACTCAAAGGGAGGAGGAGCGGCCATTGGAGGCCCCTGGGACCTCCACTCAGGACTCTCTGAGGATGTCTGGCCCTTTGGAATCCTCCTTGCCTGTGGCACCTTCAGCTTCATCCCCTGTGACCGCAGAGGGAGCAGCTGCCCCACAGCAGGACAGACAAAGTAAGCTGGGGCCCTCCAGACCTCGGGTCTCCAGAGGACGGCTGCCAAGGTCATCCAAGACAACAGGGCAAACTGGTCGGCAGGCTGCCTCCACCCCGCTGTGGGTGTGGGGGCAGCACCTAGAAGAAGTGGTAGGGAAGGCATGATTAAGAAGTTCTGATTTCACATGTGGTTGTACAGATGAACTATGATTGCTAATGTTCTTCCACTTTTGTAAGTAGAGTACGGTAGCACTTTAATGAGGTCTGATGTGGTTTAACTGCGATTCGCAGTCCTTAAGCCTGTGCACCCCCTACCCCGTTATTTCTGAGGGACACCGCAGCCTGAGTCTATGTCCCCCAGAATCAGACATGTGCAGAGAGGCAAAGGGCCCTTGTGAGCCATGTGCAAGAAGTCTCCCATACACTGAGCCTTTGCCCTTCACACACTCATCTGTTCCAACGCCCTAGCATTGTAAGTACTACATGCATGTATCATTGTAAGTGATACATCCTTCAGTTATCCAGTTGCTCCACCCACCCCCGATGACCTAACTCACACGCAGCATCTCAAGATCTCCACCTCGAGGCTCTGGATAGTTGCAAGTGGCCATGGTGTGTGTGACTTTTCAGCTTCAGTCCAACACCTTCCAACCTCCATCCATGACCCACTCCTTCCCTCCCATAACCAGTGACTCTCCTGGTGTGACCTTAGACCTTCACACAGTCACTCTACAACCCTCCCCCATCACCCTCCACCCCATGCAGGTGAATGTCCATGCCCCCTACCTTCCTGAGGAGCCCAACCCCATCACCATAGACAGTCCCCCTCAACTGCTGACCCCCAGAATCCAGTTTTACTTCCATGTCCCCTCCAACAACCCTCAGTGTCCCTTCACCAGTCAGCGCAGGACCCTCACCCTCCTGCCCTTCTGGCTCCCACTGCCCCCTTTAACCCTCACCATTCCTTCCTATCAACAATTCCCTCAGTATGTCCCCCAGGACTCATCATTTGACACCACAGATCTCCCGCTGAACCCCTTTCCCCTCCTCCCGCCATGCATGTTCACATCTGCATAACTCCCCCAGCCCACACTCCACCATGGCCCTTCCCACCCTCCCCCTCCATACCACCTCACCCATTCCACGACCCCCACAGCATATCTCACCCACCCTCAACCTCCCTCGTCCCCTCTAGGCCTCCACAACCACCCCACCTCTTCATTCCTCTCCTGGCAACTGGTAACTCCTGGCCTTTGTAACATAGTCACTTAATTATAGTGACAGCAAGTATCATCTCATTTAACTCAGCTCTTCATCTGAGATGTTGGTTTCGGAATTGGATCCAAATGGTGTTTTCAGTGCTTTGAAAAATGATATGTTTTGTGTTTTGATTTGCAAACTGTGCTTAGCAGTGATCATTGATCCTTTTATGTTGGTCACAACAAAAGGCTGGATTTCATAGGGATTGTTTGCTTTGCAATATGACCATCACATTTCAAAAGCACTTTACCTCACAGCTTTAGTGGTGTAGCTTTCTACTTTCTACTTTCACTCTACACTTGATCCCTCTGTTCTCAAATGTGTTCATGTGCCTATTGATCATTAGCTCCGCAGAGTAACACAGGAAGATGTGAGCATATAGGATATACAAAGTTGAATGTAGCTAGAGTAGTCTAGTAGTCAAGTGAGGAATCACTCTGTAATTGCGAAGAAAGCAATACAACTTTTGCTTCCATGACTTGCTCTCAGCTGTAGCTGTACTTGCCACTTTTTTCAAAATATGCATAAATTCCTTGACCCCTCCATTAGCTCTTAGCTAACGGGGTGTGATTTTTCAAAGAGCGAAGCCCAGGTAGTTCACAAATTTACTGAGCTCATTGCTGTCGAGTGGGGGTCCATTGTCACTTCTCACTGTTTATCTTATCTATCTAATCAAAGCCAGAGATTCACTTACAATGGCTTATCTTCCTGCTCCTGCACCGTTACCCTTGAGTCCCCCAAGGGTCAATCCTTGCCCCCTCCTATTTGACATAAGAATCAGGAGCAGGGGTAGGCCATTCAGCCTCCTGAACCTTCTCCAACATTCAATTAGATCATGGCTCAGTGCTCAATTTTGTCTGGCAACACTATCATATAATATTATCCCTTAGCCAACTTAAATAAACCATTTACCTCACTGCAGTTTATGGGATTTCTCTGTGTGCAAATTGGCAGCCACATTTCTCTCAAATTGTGGCTACAATTCAAAAAGTATTTGATTGGTATTTCTCAACCATATTATGTCCCTCAAGGACATTATCTGAAAGCACAGTGTTAGGTTACACATGTAAGCTGATGACATTCAGCTCTAGCCCACCTTGGCTACTGCCTGAGAGTATACCAGATTGACCGCAACATTGGTGTCATATTTGACCCTGAGATGAGCTTCTAATCACATCTCACCATCACTAAGACCACCTATTTCCAGCTCTGTAACAACACCCAGCTTTACCTCTGCCTCAACTCATCAGCTACTGAAACCCTCATTCATTCCTTTGTTACTTTTCGACTTGACTATTCAAACGCACTCCAGGCTGGTCTCCCACATTCTACCCTGCATAAATTTTACATCATGCAAAACTCTGCTGCTCATGTTCTAAGTCACACCCAGTCCCGTTCACCCATTGCCCCTGTGCTCACTGATCTACAGTGACTCCTGGTCAGGCAACATCTTGATTTTAAAATTCTCATCCTTGCTTTCAAATTCCTCCATTTTTTACAACCTCCCTATCTCTGTAATCTCCTCCAGTCCTACAACTCTCTGAGATATCTGTACACTTATTCTGGCCTCTTGAGCATCCCCAATTTTAATCACTCTGCTTTTGGCGGCAATGCCTTCAGCTGCCTAGATCCCAAGGTATCTGGAACCCCTTCCCTACACCTCTTCACCTCTCTACCTCACTCTTCTCCTTGAAGACACTCTGGAAAATCTGCCTCTTTGATCAAGTTTTTGGTCATTGGGCTGAATATCTCCTGATGTGACTTGGCGTCACACTTTACAATGCTCCTGTGAAGCACCTCGGGATGTTTTGTTTTGTTAATGGCCTGATATAAATATAAGCTGTTGCTGTTGAAGTGTTTCCTGACTTCAATCCTGAATGTCCTGACTAAAATTTTTAGGCTAAGCCAACAAGGGAAGATTCTCTATTGGATCTAGTAATGGGGAATAACTAGAGCAGATAAGAGAGGTAAAAATGGGCAAAGTCTAAGCAACAGTGACCATAATATAACACTCTTTGAGATGAAGATAGAGAGTAAGGCATGATGAAAACCAGGTCAATAGATAGGAGAAAAGCTGCATTTTGAGGGGCTGAGATTAGAACTTGGGAAAATAAAATGGCAATAATATTATCTCACAATAATGTAGAACAACACTTAAAACAGCGTTTATCAGAGTTCTGGGAAAATAGATTACACTTACAGGAAAGAACAAATTAAAACTAGTGGGACTCATGGATCAATAAAAACATAAGGCTGTTCCCTTAGATTGAAGGTTCAGAAAGAGTCAGAAGGCCCACTTCAAGCCAATTAATACTCCTCAGAGTGTTAAATGGCTGAGGAGCAGTCCATCAGAGTGCAGCAAGTTTTACAGCGACTTTTTCAACAGCAGCCCTCCACCTGTAAAAGGCTGCCAATTAAGCTCATAGGCAACAGAGGAATGGTAAGGGAGAATACAAAGAGATTAGGAGAGAAGTCAAAAATCAATTAGGCTGGCAAAGAGGAACTATGAATTTAAATTATCAAGGAACATAAAACAAAATAGTAAAATGTTTCCCAGGTACATCAATAGAAAAAGGAAGGCTGTGATGGAAATAGGACCATTAAGAGGTAAACAGGATAATACCACAGGTAATGATAGAGGGATAGCAAAAATATTAAATAATTATTTTGCTTCAGTATTTTCCAGGGTGATAGAACAGGCAGATGTGACATTGAATGATGAGATGAGAAATTGGACAAGTGCATTTAAAATAAAAAAGGGGATGCATTGAATAAAATAAACAAAAACCCCTGGTGCAGATGGATTTCATCCACATATTTTAAAAGGACCAAGGGAAGAGATTGCAGAGGCATTATCATTCATATTTAATAATTCATTAGAAAAAAGTCTAGTTCCAGAAGACTGGTGGATAGCTAGTGTAATTTATTTTTTAAGAAGGGGATCAAAACATATCCAAGGAATTATGGACCAGTCAGTTTAACATTAGTGGTAGGAAAAATAATGGAATCCTTACTAAGGGAGAGAATAGAAGAACATCTAGAAATGAGAAACATAATAATGAATAGCCAACATGGATTCCAAAAGGGAAAATCTTGCTTGACTAACCTTATTGAATTTTTTGAGAAGGTAACAGGGGGAATATACAGTGGTAGTGCAATGGATGTGGTTTATCTGGATTTTCAAAATGCCTTTGTTAAGGTGTCCGATAATAGACTAATTACTAAGGTCAGAGAATGTGGACTCAGGGAACAAGTGGCTGAATGGATTGCTATCGGGCTTCAGGACAGAAAGCAGAGAGTGGAATAAAGGGTAGTTATGCATAGCGGCAGAAGATGGGAAGTGGTGTTCCAAAAGGATCAGTACTGGGACCACTGCTGTTCACAATTCACACATTTACGATTTGGACTTGAATCAAAAATACAATTTCTAAATAAATTCAATAGATGTTGGTCTAGTGAGCGACGCCTGAATCCCATGAACAAATATAAAAAGATTTGCAGATGACACTAAATTTTGCAGGGCGGGGAGGTTGGTCAATACTGAGGAGGACTGCAACAAATTACAAGAGGACAATAATAAACTGGCTGAATGGGAAAATAATTGGCAAATGAAGTTCAACATAGATAAATGTGAGATAGTACATTTTGGTAGGTAGATGCAAGATTAGTTTGGGTGGAGGAACAAAGGAATCTCAGAGAACAATACATCAATCACGAAGAGTTGCAGCACAGGTTAGTAAGGTCATAAAAAGTAGCAAACTAAGTATGTGGTTTTATTTCTGAAGGGATAGAGTTGAAAAGTAGGGAACTTATGCTAAACCTGTTGAACCTTGGTAAGACCACACTGTAAGTATGCATGCAGTTCTGGTCACCATATTATAAAAAAGGATGTAGAGGCACTGGAGAGGCTGAAAAGATTTACAAGGATCATACCAGAAATGCATAGGTATACATATCAAGTAAGGATTGACAGGCCAGACCTGCTAGAAGTGTACGAGAGTATGCTTCTGGCCGGCAGCATGTCAGAATCCATGAGGAAAGGCATCATCACCCTCATCTACAAGCACAAGGGGGAAAGGGAGGAAATTAGAAATTGGCGACCCATTTCACTGTTGAATGTGGACTATAAGATTCTGTCCAAGGTCATCGCCAATCGGGTCAAGTCCGCTCTGGAATTGGTGATCCACCCTGACCAGACCTGCACTGTGCCGGGCAGGAAGATCTCTGACAGCGTCGCGCTGCTCAGGGATACAATTGCCTATGTGCAGGACAGGGGTGTGGACACCTGCCTCATCAGCCTGGATCAGGAGAAGGCCTTTGACAGAATATCGCACACCCACATGGTGGATGTAGTCTCCAAAATGGGGTTTGGGGACGGAATTCGCAATTGGATCCAACTGCTCTACACTAACATCAATAGTGCAGTCTCAATCAATGGGTGGGAATCAGATAGCTTTCCTATTAAATCTGGAGTCAGGCAGGGCTGCCCTCTCTCCCCTGTCCTGTTTGTGTGTTGCATAGAACCCTTTGCTGAGTCCATCAGGAAGGATCCAGCATAAGAGGAGTGACAATCCCAGGCAGTGGAGGCACTCAGGTCAAAGCCTCCCTGTACATAGACAATGTCGCCGTCTTCTGCTCGGATCCGTTGTTGGTGCGCAGACTGATCCACATCTGCGACCAGTTCGAACTGGCCTCGGGAGCCAAGGTAAATCATGGGAAGAGCGAGGCCATGTTCTTTGGGAACTGGGCTGACCGATCCTTTGTCCCCTTCACCGTCAGGGCTGACAGCCTGAAGGTGCTGGGGATATGGCTCGGAGGGACCGGGGCATGCGTTAGAAACTGGAAGGAGCGAGTGTCTATGGTGCAAAGAAAACTGGGCATGTGGGAGCCACGCTTCCTCTCCATTGCAGGTAAGAACCTGGTCATCAGGTGTGAGGCAATCTCGCTGTTGTACGTGGCGCAGGGCTGGCCCATTCCAGACTCCTGCGCGATGGTGATCACCCGAGCCATCTTTTGCTTTGTCTGGAGGTCGAAAATGGATCGTGTCCGCAGGGACGCGATGTACAAGCCTCTAGATAAAGGGGGAAAAAACATGCCCAACATTGCCCTCATAAGGCCACCTTTGTGTGCGGCTGCATCAAGCCGTGCGTAGACCCTCGGTACGCAAACATCAAGTGTCATTACGTGCTGAGGTTCTACTTGTCCCCGGTGTTGTGAAGGATGGGTCTGGCCACGCTGCCCCGGAACGCTCCAAGTAGTTGCACCACCTGTCCCTTGTGGAAAAATTTATGCAGAGAAGCACCTTTGACCACAAGTCCATCAGGCAGTGGTTGGCACGTAACGTCTTAAAGGCCCTGCGGGAAAAGGAGAGGGTGGATCCTGTGGGATGGTTCCCCGAGCAGACTGTCAAAGTCATTTGGCAGAATGCCTCATCGCCAGAACTTTCCAACAAGCACCAAGATGTAGCTTGGCTGGTGGTGAGAAAGGCTCTCCCCGTCAGATCCTTCCAACACGCCAGGAGTCTCACCCCCTGTGCACGTTGCCCTCAAGGTGGCTGTGGTGGGGACAAGATCGTTGTTCACCTCTTTGTGCATTGTGCCTTTGCAAATAAGGTCTGGAGAGAGATGCAGTGGTTTCTGTCGAGGTTCATCCCGAGCAGTTCTGTGACACAGGACTCTGTGCTCTACGGGCTGTTCCCAGGGACACACACTGACACAAACATCAACTGCAGCTGGAGGATCATCAACTCGGTGAAAGATGCTCTTTGGTCTGTCTGAAACTTGTTGGCCTTCCAGCGCAAAGAGTTGTCCCTGACCGAGTGTTGCAGACTGGCACATTCCAAGGTCCAGGACTACGTGCTGAGGGACGCACTAAAGCTTGGGGCAGCCGCCGCAAAGGCACAATGGGGAAAGGTCGCTGTCTAAGACCTTTCTGCCACAGTGCACCGAGGGGCTGGGAACTGTTGAGAGCCCCTCGGGCTGTACAGCTCAAAATGAATGTCTGCATTAAATACTAATTGTATTATAATTGTATTGAAGCACCTCAGAGTGCAACATGATGTATGTTGATAACTCCAATACCATTGTCTGATTGTCTGCATTGACCAGATTGAAATGATTGTAATATTCATTGATTGTATTGATGCACCTTGTGATCCATGTATGAAAGTTGAATCTGATTGTACTTTTGTGATTGTGATTTTGAAATGTTTTGGAATGTTCTTCCAGATATTTTATGAATAAAGTATATTTTTCAAAAAAAAGATTGACAGGCTGCTTCTCTCCTGAAAAATGAAGGCTGAGGGGTGACTTCATAGAAGTCTTGAGAATGATGAAAGATTTTGATAAAGTGGATACAGAGATAATGTTTCCTCTGTGGGGGAAGAGCATAACTAGAGACTATCAAATTAAGTTAGTCGCCAAGAAACCCAATTGGGAATCCAGAAGGAATTTCTTCACCTACAGAGTGGTAAGAATGTGGAAACACAGGGAGTGGTTGAAACGAATAGTATAGATGAATTTAAGGGGAACCTAAACAAGTATATGAGGAAGAAGGAATAAATGGTTACAATGGTAGATTTAGAAACTGAAATATGGGAGGAGCCTCAAGTGCAGCATAAACACTGGTATGGACTGGTTGAGCCTGTTTCTGTGCCATATATCCTATGTAACATAGTTCTACATTTTATCCTGTCAGTTCCCCTTAATAACTGGAAAACTTTGATCAAATCACCCATTGATCTTCTAAATTCCAGGGAATTAAACCCTAGTTTACTCTCTCTTTGTAAATTAAACTTTTGATTTGCTAGTATAATATTAATTACCTGGGCAAGGTGAAAATTGGCATAGAGTAAATAAAATTAGAGAGATGAATGCGTGGCTCAAAGACTGGTGTGGGAGAAGTGGGTTCCAGTTCATGGGGCACTGGCACCAGCACTGGGGAAAGTGGGGGCTGTACCATTGGGATAGTCTACATCTGAACTGTGCTGGGAGCAGTGTTTTAGTGAGCTGCATAACTAGGGAAGTAGACAGGGTTTTAAACTAAATAGTGGGGGAAAGGGATCAAATTTGGGAAGATGTGGTAAATCAAAGAGTAGTGAAAAGGCAAGAGAGAAAGGTACTAATGTGGGAAATGATAAATAGACCCTGATAGGAAGGGGCAGAGAGTATAAATCTAAGAGTAAATCAGCAGATAAGGCTAGAGGTTATAAAAAAATAATAAAAGGACAAAACTAAAGGCTCTGCATCTGAATGTATTTCACGTTCAAAACAAAACTGATGAACTGATAGCACAAATAGAAATAAATAAATCCGATCTGATGGCCATTACGGAGACATGGCTGCAGGATGACATAAATTGGGACATGAATATTGAAGGGTTCATGACATTTTGTAAGGGCAGGAAGTTAGGAAAAGGTGGAGGGGTGGCTCTGTTAATTAATGATGATATTACCACAAAGAAAGGGATGACCTAAGCTCAGGAAACCAGGATGTAGAAGCAGTTTGGGTAGAGATGAGAAATGATAAAGGCAAAAAGTCACTTGTGGGAGTGGTGCACAGGCACCCTAACAGTAACCACATGGTAGGATGGGGTATAAAGGAAGAAATAAGGGGAGCATGTCAGAAAGGTATGGCGAATGGAGGATTTTAATCTACATATAGGCTGGAAAAATCAGATGGGCAAAGGTAGCCTAGACGAGGAATTCATAGAATGTTTTTGGGATGGTTTCTTAGAACAACACATCTGGAGCCAACCAGAGAACAAGCTATACTAGACCTTGTATTGTGCAATGAGATAGAATTAATTAATGACCTCAAAGTGAAGGCACCGCTTGGCAGTAACAATCATAATATTATTGAATTCTACAATCAGTTTGAGAGAGAGGAGTGGTTTTAAGAATAGTATTTTAACCTTAAATAAGGGCAATTATGAGGGCATGAAAGCAGAGCTAGCTAAAGTGAACTGGCAAATTAGGTGAAGGGATAAGTCAATAGAGATGCAGTGGCAGACATTTAAGGGGATATTTCAGAACAGACAGAATAGATACATTCCAATGAGAAAGAAAAATTCCAAGGGGAGGGCCCACCATCCATGGTTAAATAAAATAGTTAAAGATAGTATCAAACTTAAAGAAGAAGCATATAATTATGCAAAGATGGAAAGCAAATCAGAAGCTGGGGCTGAATATAAAATGCAGCAAAGAATGATTTAAAGATTAATAAGGAGGCAAATAAGGAGTACAAGAGAAAGCTAGCTAGAAATATAAAGACAGATGATAAGAGTTTCTATAGGTATTTAAAAAAGAAAAGTTAACAAAATGAATGTTGGTCCTATAGAAATTGAATCAGGGCAATTAACAATAGGAAACAAGGAGATGGCAGATGAACTAAACAAGTATTTTCCATCATTCTTCAATATACAGAATACAAGTAACATCCCAGAAACAGCTATAAATCAGGAAATGGTAGGGAGGGAGGAACTCAAGAAAATTTCAATCACCAGGGAAAATATTGAGCAAATTGTTGTAACAAGTCCCTAGATCCTGATAGACTTCATCCTAGGGTCTTAAAAAAAGTGAGATAGTTGATGTGTTGGTTTTAATTTCCCAAAATTCCCTAGATTCAGGGAATGTTACATTAGATTGGAAAATAGCAAATGTAACTTCTTTATTTAAAAAGGGAGACAGAAAGCAAGAAACTACAGGCCAGTTAGCTTAACATCTGTCATAGGGAAAATGTTAGCAGCTGTTATTAAAGATGTTATAGCAAGGCACTTAGATAAATTCAAGTTAATCAGGCAGAGTCAACATGGTTTTGTGAGAGGGAAATCATGTTTAACCAATTTATTGGAATTATTTGAAAAAATAATGTGCTGAGGACAAAGGGGAACTGGTGGATGTACAGTACTTAGATTTCCAGAAGGCATTTGTTAAGGTGCCATAACAAAAGTTATTGTGGAAAATAAAAGCTCATGGTATAGGGGGTAACGTATTGCATGGATAGAAGATTGGCTAGCTAACAGGAAACAGAGAGTTGGCATAAATGGGTCATTTTCTGGTTGGCAAGACGTAACTGAGTGGTGTGCCACAGGGATCAGTGCTGGGGTCTCAACTTTTTTACAATTTATTTAAATGACTTGGATGAAGGGACCGAAGATATGGTTGCTAAATTTGCTGATGACACAAAGATAGGTAGGAAAGTAACTTGTGAAGAGGCTATAAAGGTATATAGATAGGTTAAGCAAGTGGGCAAAGATCTGACAAGTGGTATATGATGTGGGAAAATGTGAAATTGTCCATTTTGGCAGGAAAAATAAAAAAGAAGCACATTATCTAACTGGTGAAAGATTGCAGAGCTCTGAGATGCAGAGAGATTTGGGTGTCCTAGTGCACAAATGGCAAAAGGTTAGAATGCAGGTACAGCAAGTAATTAGGAAAGCTAATAGAATGTTATTGTTTATTATGAGGGGAATTGAATTCAAAAGTAGGGAGTTTATGCATTAGTTATTCAGGGCATTGGTGAGACCACATCTGGAGTACTGTGCACCGCATTGGTCTCCTTATTTAAGGAAGGATGTAAATGCTTTGGAAGCAGTTCAGAGAAGGTTTGCTAGACTAATGCCTGGAATGGGTGGGTTGTCTTATGAGAAAAGATTTGACAGGTTAGGTTTGTATCTGCTGGAGTTTAGAAGTGTAAAAGGCAACTTGATTGAAACAGGGCATTCTAAAGGGGGAGGGCAAACAGACAGAGATCATGGTACATATTGGTACCAACAACATAGGTAGAAAGAGGGATGAGGTCCTGCAAGCAGAATTTAGGGAGCTAGGAAACAGATTAAAAAACAGGACCTCAAAGGAAGTAATCTCTGGATTACTTCCGGCGCCATGCGCTAGTGAGTATAGAAATAGGAGGTGAGTCCAGATGAATGTGTGGCTGGAGAAATGGTGTAGGAGGGAGACCTTTAGATTTCTGGGACATTGGGACCGTTTCTGGAGGTGGTGGAACCTATACAAGGCGGATGGGTTGCACCTGAACCAGAATGGAACCAACATCCTTGCGGGGAGATTTGCTAGTGCTGCTGGGGAGGGTTTAAACTAACTTGGCAGGGGGATGGGATCCTGAGAGGAGATTCAGCAGGGGGAGATGCACAGCCAAAATTAGAAGAGAGAGCAAGTGAGTCTGGAAGGCATAGAAATTATAGGCCAGTTAAGGCACATGGCAGTTTGGCAAGGTTGGCTGGTATTTATTTTAATGCAAGGAGTCTGACGAATAAGGCAGGTGAATTGAGGGCACAAATTAACACATGGAAGTATGATGTCATTGCTGCCACAGAGACATGGTTGAGAGAGGGGCAGAATTGGCAGCATAATATTCCAGGATATAGGGTCTTCAGGCGAGACAGGGAAGGAAGTAAACGAGATGGGGATATTGCAATATTGATCAAGGAATCAATTACAGCAGTAAGGAGGGATGACATCCTGGAAGGGTCCTCAAATGAAGCCATATGGGTAGAATTGAAAAACAAAAAAGGAGCAATCACATTGTTGGAAGTGTACTATAGGCCCCCAAACAGCCAGAGAGAAATAGGAGAGCAGATATGGAGGCAAATTTCAGAGAAGTGTAAAAATAATAGGGTAGTAATAGTGGGGTATTTCAACTTCCCCAACATTAACTGGGTTAGTCATAGCGTGATAGGTTTAGAGGGAGCGGAATTCTTAAAATGCATCCAGGAGAGCTTTTTAAGCCAGTGCATATAAGGTCCTACAAGAGAGGGGGCGGTCCTGGACTTAATTTTAGGGGATGAAGCCAGGCAAGTGGTAGAGGTATCAGTAGGGGAGCATTTTGCAGATAGTGATCATAACTCCATTAGATTCAAGGTTGTTATGAAAAAGGACAAGGATGGACCAGAAATCAGAGTTCTAAATTGGGGGAAGGCCAATTTTAATAAGATCAGGTGTGATTTTGCCAGAGTGGACTTGGAGCAGCTACATTTAGGTAAATCTGCGTCAGGGCCCTCGTGTACTACGTAGCTGAGTACTATGCACCGCTATGAACATTTCAATGAGATGCATCACTAGAAGCCTCAAGTCGACCCCAACACCCTTGCTATCTGTGATGGCACACATCCCCCATCACTAACCCCCCACCAACATTACATGAAGCTCAGCAAATTGAGGAAAACAAATGCCTCCCTATCCATCAGGACGTCACCAATATCCTTCACCTCCGCTTGAAGTCACATAAGCCCTTTTGGATCCATGCACACAACATCAGGCAATGCAATTTCAGCCCTGAAGAAGCTTGGAAAAATGAACAGTCCTCACAAGAAGTTACGAACAAACACCTCGTGAAAGAACCAACATAGAAGGTTCCTGGTTTCGACCTCTCACGAAGCTCATGGGCATTTCTAAACTGTATCCATAGAAACCATGGCAGATGTGGATACCTGATGCACAAATGGAAAACTAAAACTCTCCCGTCTGCGACAGCGGTCAACCAGAACAGACCAAACTAAAAGGAATGAAACTAGATGGACCACCCGGCATCGACCAAGGCACCAGAAACGACAACGGCAATCTTAGCCCTGTCGACCCTGCAAAGTCCTCCTTACTAACACCTGGGGGCTGGTGCCAAAATTGGGAGAGCTGTCTCACAGACTAGTCAAGCAACAGCCTGACATAGTCATCCTCACAAAATCATACCTTACAGATCATGTCCCAGACAACCACTATCACCATCCCTGGGTATGTCCTGTCCCACCGGTAAGAGAGGCCAGCAGAGTTGGTGGCACAGTGGTATACAGTGGGGAGGGAATTGCCCTGGGAGTCCTCAATATTGACTCCAGACCCCATGAAGTCTCATGGCATCAGGTCAAACATGGGCAAGGAAACCTCCTGATGATTACCATGTACTGCCCTCCCTCAGCTGTTGAATCACTGCTCCTCCATGTTGAACATCATTTGGAGGAAGCACTAGGGGTGGCAAGGGTGCAGAATGTACACTGGGTGGGAGACTTCAATGTCCATTACCAAGAGTGGCTTGGTAGCACCACTACTGACCGAACTGGGCGAGTCCTAAAGGACATAGCTGCTAGACTGGGTCTGCAGCAGGTGGTGAGGGAACAAACAAGAGAGAAAAACATACTTGACCTCATTCTCACCAGTCTGCCTATGCAGATGCACGACAGTATCGGTAGGAGTGACCACTGCACAGTCGTTGTGGAGGCGAAGTCCTGCCTTCACATTGAGGATACCCTCCATCGTGTGGTGTGGCACTACTACTATGCTAAATGGGATAGATTTTGAACAGATCTAGCAACTCAATACTAGGCATCCATGAGGTGCTGTGGGCCATCAGCAGCAGCAGCAGAATTGTACTTGAACACAATCTGTAACCTCATGGCTCAACATATCCTCCACTCTACCATTACTATCAAGCCAGGGGATCAACCCTGGTTCAATGAAGAGTGCAGGAGGGCATGCCAGGAGCAGCACCAGGCATACCTAAGAATGAGGTGTCAACCAGGTGAAGCTGTAACACATGATTATGTGCATGCCAAACAGCATTAGCAGCAAGTGATAGGCAAAGCTAAGCGATCCCACACCAATGGATCAGATCTAAGCTCGGCAGTCCTGACACACCCAGTCATGAATGGTGGTGGAAAATTAAAAACTCACTGGAGGAGGAGGCTCCACAAATATCCCCATCCTCAAAGATGGAGGAGCCCAGCACATCAGTGCAAAAGATAAGGCTGAAGCATTTGCAACAATCTTCAGCCAGAAGTGCCGAGTGGATGATCCATCTCGGCCACC
The DNA here is from genome assembly GCF_964194155.1 of Cetorhinus maximus. NCBI lineage: Eukaryota > Metazoa > Chordata > Chondrichthyes > Lamniformes > Cetorhinidae > Cetorhinus > Cetorhinus maximus. The sequence continues at coordinate 132,368,331 of NC_135881.1, forward strand.
TTCGGTTGTCCCCAGCATCACAGATGCCAGTCTTCAGCCAATTTGATTCACTCCATGTGATATCAAGAAACGGCTGTAGGCACTGGATACTGCAAAGGCAGTGGGCCCTGACAATATTCCGGCAATAGTACTGAAGACTTGTGCTGCAGAACATGCCACGCCCCTAGCCAAGCTGTTCCAGTACAGCTACAATACTGGCATCTGCCCGGAAATGTGGAAAATTGTCCAGGTACGTGCAGAACACAAAAAACAGGACAAATCCAACCCGGCCAATTACCGACCCATCAGTCTACTCTCGATCCTCTCGAAATGAATGGAAGGGGTCTTCAACAGTGCTATCAAGCATCACTTGCTTAGTAATATCCTTCTCACTGACGCCCAGTTTGCGTTCGGCCAGGGCCACTCAGCTCCTGACCTCATTACAACCTTGGTTCAAACATGGACAAAAGGGCTGAACTCCCGAGGTAAGGTGAGAGTGACTGCCCTTGACATCAAGGCAGCATTTGACCAAGTGTGGCATCAAGCAGCCCTAGCGAAACTGGAGTCAATGGGAATCAGGGGGAAAACTCTCCGTTGGTTGGAGTCATACCTAGCACAAAGGAAGATGGTTGTGGTTGTTGGAGGTCAATTATCTCAGCTCCAGGACATCACTGCAGGAGTTTCTCAGGGTAGTGTCCTCGGCCCAACCATCTTCAGGTACTTTATCAATGACCTTCCTTCCATCATAAGGTCAGAAGTGGGGATATTCGCTGATGATTGCACAATGTTCAGCACCATTCACAACTCCTCAGGTACTGAAGCAGTCCATGTCCAAATGCAGCAAGACCTGGACAGTACCTAGGTTTGGGCTGACAAGCGGCAAGTAACATTCGTGCCAAACACGTGTCAGGCAATGACCACCTCCAACAAGAGAGAATCCAACCATCGCCCCTTGATGTTGAATGGCATTACCATCACTGAATCCCCCACTATCAACATCCTTGGGGTTACCATTGACCAGAAACTGAACTGGTCTAGCCATATAAATACTGTGGCTTCAAGAGCAGGTCAGAGGCTAGGAATCATGCGATGAGTAACTCACTTCTTGACTCCCCAAACCTGTCCACCATCTACAAGGCACAAGTCAGGAGTGTGATAGGATACTCCCTACTTGCCTGAATGAGTGCAGCTCCCATAACACTCAAGAAGCTTGACACCATCCAGGACAAAGCAGCCCACTTGATTGGCACCACATCCACAAACATTCACTCCCTCCACCACCAGTGCACCGTATCAGCAGTGTGTATCATCTACAAGATGCACTGCAGGAATTCACCAAGGCTACTTCGACAGCAGCTTCCAAACCCATGACCACTACCACCTAGAAGGACAAGGGCAGCAGATAGATGGGAACACCACCAGCTGGAATTTCTCCTCCACGTCACTCACCATCCTGAGTTGGAAATATATTCCCGTTCCTTCATTGTCGCTGGTCAAAATCCTGGAACTCCCTTCCTAACAGCACTGCGTGTGTACCTACACCACATGGACTGCAGCGGTTCAAGAAGGCAGTTCACCACCATCTTCTCAAGGGATGGACAATAAATGCTGGCCCAGCCAGCGAAGCCCACATCCCGTGAATGGATTTTTAAAAATGCCTGACTCATAAATACAGGGGAGGTATTACAGCAATACTCTCCAGCACTCCTGATGTAATATCCTGGCTTGACCACCTTGATGTAAAACTATAGTTGTTGCTCTATACCCAGCCATATGAAAGAAGAAGACTGCCTCGCTTGTCACCTAGCAAATACTTCTGCAAAGACCTCTTCACAACCTGCACACTTCTCTCTGTGGCACCATTCAATGCTGGGTGAGATGATGGTATTAGGGTGTGTTTGACTCCATTCTTATTCAGGAATATTTCAAACTCTTCTGATATAAACTGTGAACCTTTATCTGACACCAAAACCTCTGGCAAGCCATAAATTGTAAATCAACTTCTCGAAACCACAATAGTTTCGGCACTTGTGATATTGGGCATGGACTTAACATTTATCCGCATGCTACAGTTATCATTCAAAACAAGGTACCATTTCCCTTCCACTTCAAAGAAATTGGCATATACATGTTCTCACATTTTTCTTGTGTTCGACCATAGAATGAAAGGAACCTTGGTTGAATTATTTCTTATTCTGAGACACACTTCACAACTATTCACCAACTCTTCACTATATCTATGTACCTTTAGATAACAAAAATAGTTTCTTGCTACTGCTTTCATACAGTCTATCCCTGTGTACTCTTGATGAAGTTGCTCTAACCACGTCTCTCTAACCCTCAGTGGAATAATGACTCTAAACCTCATAGGAGACAGCCTTGATCTACTCTCAGATATATGTGAAATAGTCCTGCAGTTTCTCATAATCACACTCTTTAGGCCAGTCATTCATAAGCACTTTGCTGGCACCACATCCTTGCGAGTTTCTTCACTAATTTCTCTGGCATGTAAATTAATTCACAGGAAACTCAGTGGCTAAAAATGTATCAGCAGAGTATGAAACCAGTACACCATGAAACAACGTTTGTGCTTTTTAGCTTTGATGCCCTTGCATGCACTTTGATGCACTTGAAGTCGATTTAGGACTTTGGTTTAACCTTACAATGTACTATTTCTCTGTCTTATTGCTAATTAATGTGTCATCTAAGAAGCTTGCTTCATCCCACTTAATATTTGATCCAGAGCATAGACACCCCAAATGGGCACCTTTTGTACTGGTAAATAGAGCTAGTTCAATAATAGCTGCCTGCAGTTGAGCATGTGTTAGCCTTACTCTGCAATACACAACGGAAAGATATCAATCTTCATGGGAAATCTTGAAAGAACATCCACATTTGCATGATCTGCTGACTTTCAATATTTAATATCATACTGATGCCTAATTTTATCACTTTGTCCTCCTTGCTCAAAGATCACTTTGTACTTTCTTAACACTTCCTCAATGATGGATGTACTCTTATTGATCCCTACTGTATTTAACTCAGCCCAGTTTAACCATATTTTCTTATGCCAATTCCTTCCCATCAGGGAGACTTTGTTCCTTCCTACCACTACCAATAGCAAGTAATAGGATGTACCATCATATTACATCCGAACACTAACTTGACCTAACACTGGAATACTGTTATTGGAATAACTAGTCAGTTTCACACCAGTTTTGTATAAGGGAATGTGACTGAGGGATTTCTTGTACTTTCCTCCCGAGATAACTGACACTGCTGCAGCTGTATCAACAATGGAACTAAGTTGTGAATCTCAGACTTTCATTTACTGTGTGTGTTGGAATTATATCTTCAGCCCAATTACTCTCATCTTCCATGTACTGTTTTTCTTACCCTCTAAGTACAACTCTTGATCTTCCTGCTCGATCATATCAACTCCTGTTTCCACATCCATCAGATGCACTTTTGAGGATTTCCAGACTTCTGAACTAGCTTTAGATCTACCACAACCTTGACCTGGTGCATGGCTGCGACCTGGAGCCTTACCATGACCTGGAGTATCACTGCTTCAACTACTTCTGCATGTCATCTGGACTGACCTTTCTATAGGCATAGCACTTTGACTGGAAGTGGGGGTATTTAAATGGTTGGTGGTGACCATAACAATGGCAGCATCTATATTTCTGACACCGAGACTGTGAAGTTGGCTGCTGTGGCTTGGACCTCACTGAAATCTGGTGGACCTCCCCTGCCGACTGAGGAAAAGAACTCCCTTGCAACCTGCAACCATCACTTTCTGTCATTTCTATGGCTGTGGCCTAATCATAGTTCTCCTTCCATGTCAGCTTAATGCCTTTGCTCAAAAGTTTGGCTTGGATTTTATTGTTCTTAGGCCTTCTATGAACTTGTCTGTAAGTTGTCGCCATACCCACAGTATTATAGATTTGATTTTCCAGGCAACTTTTCTTGGTGGAAACATTGAACTTTATTTACAAGACAGCAGCAGCAGCTACATGTGTGCATCTAACTCTATAACTAAAGAAGAACTCTCCCCTAGAGGGTCTCCATGCTGCTAACTCATTGGTTTACATAGATCATGTGATCTTATAATATAGGATTATTCTTAAAGCTACAGTCCTATGTTTATCAAAACCATAATTGCTTCATTCCTCCCCCTTTAACTTTTCTGCACATTTTGTATTTTCAAGGATATTTATCTCATGCCATTACAATATTTACACAGGTCATGAAATTTCAAGTTTGATCTTTCAGGTGGTTTTCTGATCTGTATGAACCGCCGTACTCCACGACTTCCAATTCTTTGACAGAAACCACATTCCCTGGAACTGCATTAACATCGAGTACCTCATTAGGCACAGGAAGTTCAGTGCCGTCCACTCCGACAGAGATATCGGGTATGTCTATCCTTGGTTGAGCAACTTCAACAGGAACCACAGGTTCAGTAATCATTTTGTTGAGGTATCTCGCTTCTTCTTAAATAATCCCCATGTGTACGGATGATCCGGCCCTCCACTTCCACGTGGTACGACAATGGTCCGGTCACAGGGCTTACTTTACCAGGTAATCACTTTGGTCTTCCACCGAAATTCCTTACATATGCTGCTTCTCCAACCGTAAATTGTCGCTCACGACTATGCAAATCCTGAGTCTCTTTTTGGTTCCCTTGACTTTTCTCCACTCCAAATTGGGAAGTATCAGACTTAGTCTTGTTCAAAGACAGCGCCTCATCAGTAATTCTGAATCTTCTTCCTACGTGCCTTCTTCTTTTTACCAAATAATTTAGTCTCAGCCTTTTTTTGACTTCACTGTCGGCCGGACTTCTCTCAGATGAAATCTCAACTTGTCTTAGTTCAGTAGTTGAGCTACCTATGATTTCATTATTTACTCGCATCTTGGTAAGTTCTTCAATTTTTGCTTTCAAGGCCTCTTTAGCTTCATTCGGCTGATTCTTCAGCTCTTCTGTCTCCTTCTTGTATCTTTTGGCTTCCCCCTGGACCTTTGAACATTGCTGCATCTTCTCTGCCAACTGGTTCTTCAGTTTCTTCAGAATGACATTAAATTCTTCCCGTTTCTCTTCATAATTTTCCAAGCTTTGACCTGACGGATCCTTGTAGTGTGTGAAGGTCTTTCTACAGGTTTTCCTTTTCTTTACGAAGCTCACTCACTTCATCTTGAATTCTGTAATTCAGCAGAGTCTCCTTGAGTTTCTTCTGCAGTTCTTCCATGTCATTGTTTAAGACAGTCTTCATTTCTCCAGGTTGATGAATGGCTACACATTCCTTTTTCATCCAGTTGCGGTCTTTGGACTCTCCAGGCTCTACCTGAAGTATCTTGTCTTGTTCCTTTTCCAACTCAGGAACTCTTCCTGCTTCCTTTTGAAATCTCACTGGCCAATCAAGGTTAATTTCTCTAAACTAATTTCAACCTAGAAGGCTTGGTCCTCTGCCTTCTAATACCATCATTGGCAGTTGTGCTGTTCGGTATCTATAATAAAAATATACTCTGGTGATACCTTTTACCTAGGTCTCTTTGCCTATGTACATTTTCAACGTGGCAGAGGTTTATTCCAAATTTAATTAATGAGCACCTTTATTTACGTATTGAATGTCTGTTCTCCTACTACGTGGTAGAAACACTAGAGTCTACTTCCATTTTTAAGGGTTTACCATTCACTTGCAGTGTGACAGTAATTGGCTCTGTCTTCCCAACTTTCATGTTGAATAAGGAATAAATGTCAGAATTGGCTGTTTCTGGCTCTTCCACAGTATATACTTCATTGGAATTAGACCATAAGACCATAAGACATAGGAGCAGAAGGAGGCCATTCAGCCCATCAAGTCTGCTCCACCATTCAATTAAATCATGGCTGATCTGATAATTCTCAACTCCACTGTCCTGCTTTCTTCCCATAGCCCTTGATTCCTCCTCATCTCTGTCTTAAATGGGTGACCCCTTACTCTAAGATTATGCCCTCTGGTCCTAGACTCTCTCACAATGGGAAACAGCCTCTCAGCATCCACCCTGTCAAGTCCCCTAAGAATCTTATATGTTTCAATAAGGTCAACTCTCATTCTTCTAAACTCCAATGGAGTACAGGCCTAACCTATTCAATCTCTCCCCATAAGAAAATCCCTCTATACCTGGGATCAACCTAGTGAACCTTCTCTGGACTGCCTCCAATGTCAATATATCTTTCCTTAGATAGGGGGACCAAAACTGTTCACAGTATTCTAGGTGTGGTCAAACTGGTGCCTTGTATAGTTTTAGCAAGACTTCCACATTTTTATACTCCATTCCATTTGAAATAAAGGCCAACATTCCATTTGCTTTCCCTATTACCTGCTGAACTTGTGTGCTAGCTTTCTGTGGTTCATGCACGAGGACCCCCAAATCCCTCTGTGCTGCAGCTTACTGCAGTCTTTCTACATTTAAATAATATTCAGCTCCTCTATTCTTCCTGCCAAAGTGCATAAACACACATTTTCCATTTGCTAAGTTTTTGCCCACTCACTTAACCTGTATCTATCCCTCTGTAGATTCTTTGTGTCATCCTCACCACTTGCCTTCCCACCTATTTTTGTGTCATCCACAAACTTGGCGATAGTACATTCACTTCCCTCATCCAAATCATTCATATATATTGTAAAGAACTGAGGCCCCAGCACTGACCCCTGTGGCACTCCACTTGTTACAGGTTGCCATCCTGAAAGTGCCCCCTTATCCCAACTCTGTCTTCTTTTAGTTAGCCAATCCTCAATCCATGCTAATATACTACCCCCAACACCATGGGCTCTTATCTTTTTAAGTAGCCTTATGTGCGATACCTTATTGAACACCTTTTGGAAATTCAAATATATTACATACACTGGTACCCCTTAATCTATCCTGCTTTTTTATCATTTAAATTTTTTTAATCATTTGTTGCCTGGAAGCCTGTTTTAATCTTGCTTTGCAATGTTTCAAAATGTGTCCCCTTTTGTGACTAAAATAAAACTCCACCTTTTTAAATTGCCAATTGTTAGGAGTATGATTGTTTCCACGTTGATAAAAATTAGTTTTTGAATTTGCTGCTGAACCGTTTCCTCTAAATTTTCAGTTAGTGGGGTAGTTTCCGCTTTGCGGCAGAGTCCTGGCGTTTCACGCCATTTTTGGCTAACCATTCCCGCCCAACTAGGAAAACTGCGCCATTTTGCACACCTTGAATCGCTTACAGTGCTTTCCATCACAAACGCTATTTCTAATGCTTTCTTAAAATCAAGGTCCACTTCAGCCAGCAATCTTCACTGAATAGCATCCTCTTGCATGCCACAGACCAAATTATCCCTGATCATATCATCAGGGTTTCCCCAAAATCACAATGTTCCATTAGTTGTTTTAATTTTACCATGTAGGTTGTAATGGTCTCCCCTGGGGTTCTATTCCGTGAACTGAACCTGAACCTCTGCATTGTGACTGAGGGCTTGGGTTTAAAAAGTCAATTAACGAGGTCTATTAATTCACTGAAGGTCTTTAAATTAGGGGCACTGAGGGCTGTCAAGCTTTGAATGAAATTGTAGGTTTTGCTCCCACAAAAACTCAGGAGAATCGCTCTCCTCTTTTCCTCCCCCATGATTTCGCTGGCTTGAAAGTAGAATGCAAGAACTTCTATACATTGAGACCAGTCAAATGTGGCTGGTTCAAAGGGATCGATTCTGCCAAACTGTGGCATCTCAGATGAGTATTTCTTCCTTTCTTTTTAATTATCTTAGATACTCATAATCGCTGGGTGAATGACAGCACCAGATCTGATTTATCCTTGTTACCAGTTTGTTATAGAGTTGATTTTCCAGGCAACTTTTCTTGGTGGAAATATTGAACTTTATTTACAAGACAGCAGCAGCAGCTACACGTGTGCATCAAACTCTATAACTAAAGAAGAACTCTCTCCTAGAAGTTCCCCACACTGCTAATTCATTGGTTTACACAGGTCACGTGATCTTACACCACAGGATTATTTTTAAAGCTACAGTCCTACATTTATCAAAACTATAATTACTACACAGTGACAAGGGAATTTGCTTAATTCGAAAAGTTAATCTGCAACATTCTCACTTGGCAACTGCTTCCTTTAATGGAAGTCATACCATAATATGCATCCAGAATCTCACTAATTTTAGAATAAGCCATAGTACTGGGGTCTTGCAGGCAACATTGGTCAGACACCACCTCAAAAACATCTGGCCCCATTGTGGTGGGGACAACATATACTTTATCCTCAGCTCCTTCTTTACTTACTTTCAGCCAAATGTGTTACCCCCATTCTTAATTACACCGGCCCTCTTTGTTAGGGTTGAATTCTCCCATTGTCCTCAAATTTGCCTTTAGTTGCATTTTTCAATGATGTACCATGTTGACTCATCGTACACCTGAGTACAATGTGCACATGGAGCAATCTTTCAAATTTCTCAGGCTTCCTCAAAATCAACTTTAGAAGTCCCAAAACTGTGACACAATGTTCTTCAGTGCTTTAATTTTCAAATGAAATGTAAAATTCCATCCCAGCCTCATCGTCATCTTTCTGTTGTTTATTGCACTAAGACATGCTCAACTGCAGGCAACCAGTACTGAATGAACTTTATTTACATGTCCCCAACAGAGAGGGCAGCAGAGAGGCAGTGTAACAGAATGCTCAGATCTTGCAATATACTGTACCACACACAGGCAATGAAGATCGCCCAGTATGTGTGACAACATTTGTCCCTAATGCAACATTCTAATTATCTAATCATTTACTATATCTCATTGCTGTTTGTGGAACTTTGCTGTGTCCAAACTGGCTGCCAAGTTTTTCCACATTACAACAGTGACTACACTTCAAAAGAATTTAATTGGCTGTGAAGCAATTTGGGATGCCCCGAGATTGTGAAAGATGTAACATAAATGCAATTTCTCCCTTTTCATGCCACTGTCTTTTGAGTTAATGAGTCACATGGTGTGATGTTCCTCCTGGGGTGCGGACAATACATTTCCTTGCCTTTTGTTTAGAGCAATGGTGGGACATATTCTGTTATTCTGTTCACTCTCTGGAAGGACATGCAAGAATGCAGCCTAATTAGCCAAAAGAGAGCTAAAGTAAGTGAAAAAGGGCTGAACAAATAACTGAACATCAACCGAGATGCCTTTACCCAGCAAACTGTTAGGGAATCAGGACTGACCATGAATCTGTGTCTTTACCCACAAAGGGAGGCTGACTAATAAAAGGAAAACATCTACAGTCAACTCCCATCATTCGTGACCTCCGCTATCATTAATTCGTTTACCTGTGCGAATGTGTATGCACACTAAATTGCGGTTCGCAGCCCCAAAACTTTGCTCATCCACAATTTAGAACTTTAAGCTCTCACCTTTCCCATATCTTTCCCAGGTAGGATGCGCACACTGTGCATGTGCCATCTCTGCACATGCGCAAGTTCACTGTTCGCGATTTCACCATTCACGAGATTTTGTGGGAACAGAACCCCCACAAGTGACAGGAGTTGACTGTACTGGTTTTGCAGGCTTTATTTTGTGGAGCACTTCAGGATTTGGTGGGATCATTGATCTAGTGAAATTCTATACCCGTAGGGTGACAGTTGGTTAATTCGATATTGTGACATTAAAAGGTACAGATTGTACTGAATGTAACAATCTTTGATCCTTGCGATACAAAGCACGTGAAGTAAGGTTTTTATGTCCAGGACATCTCTCTGCTACTTCTATGAACCCAAATTTCATGTCTATTCATGTGTGCATTTTAGCTGCTTTTATGGATCCAAGTTCAGTATTTCTATGTCCTCCCACTGACCCCTGTTTCTTCCTCTAACAAATGTGTCTAATATAGCTAAAGCATGCAAACAAGGAAGGCTCCATGCTTGACCCCTGGATTTTGCTGGGGAGTGGACCAGTCTCTCTTCAGCATTCAGATGAAAACTGACTATGAATGGTGTCACTAAGAGACAGCATGTTAGCAGAAAAAAAAAGTTCAATTCTTGGGGGACGGCAATGGTGACTATTTGAGGGTAGGAAGAGACTGATATGCCAACAAGAGCTGACAATGTTATTTGCACAAAAACAAAAATACCTGGAAAAACTCAGCAGGTCTGACAGCATCTGCGGAGAGGGATACAGTTGACATTTAGAGTCCGTATGACTCTTCATCAGAACTAAGACATATAGAAATGAGATGAAATATAAGCTGGTAGAAGGGGGTGGGACAGGAGAGCTTGATAGGGGGCCAGTGATAGGTGGAGACCAAGAAGAGACTTCCAAAAGGACAAAGGGGTGTCGACGGTGGTGATATTATCTAAAGGATGTGCTAATGGGGACATTAAGGGAAGCAAGCTAGTGGCAGATGGCCCTAGTGCAGGTGGGGTGGGAGGAAGGGATCGAAATGGGCTAAAAGGTGGAGATGAAACAATAGATTGAAATAAATTTAAAAATAGGAGGGAAAAGAAAAAAAATATAGTTGTAAAAAAATTATAAATTATTGGAAAAAGGGGGAATCGGAAAGGGGGTGGGGATGGAGGAGGGAGTTCATGATCTGAAATTGTTGAACTCAATATTAAGTCCGGAAGACTGTAAAGTGCCTAGTTGGAAGATGAGGTGCTGTTCCTCCAGTTTGCGTTAAGCTTCACTGGAACATTGCAGCAGGCCAAGGACGGACATGTGGGCATGAGAGCAGGGCGGTGTGTTGAAATGGCAAGTGATAGGGAGGTCTGGGTCATGCTTGCAGACAGACTGAAGGTGTTCTGCAAAGCGGTCACCCAGTCTGCGTTTGGTCTCTCCAATGTAGAGGAGACTGCATTGGGAGCAACAAATGTCGTAGACTAAATTGAGGGAAGTGCAAGTGAAGTGCTGCTTCACTTTTCAGCACCTGCAGTATTTTGCTTTTATCTTAATGTTATTTGCACCCTTCATTGCAATGAACTTTCAACATATACTAGTTATAGTGCAGATTTTCAACATTTGCAGCCTTTGTAGTCTCAACATTAGTGAAAGGCCATTTCGGACTGATATCAGGAGAATTTTCTTCACTCAGTGGATTTTGAATCTTTGGAATTCCCTGCCCCAGAGGGCTGTGGATACTCAGTCGTTGAGTATCTCACACATACAAACATTCGAACATAGGAATTAGGAGCAGGAGTAGGCCACTCAGCCCTTCAAGCCTGCTCCACCATTCAATAAGATTATGGCTGATCTCATTGTAACTTCAAATCCACATTCCTGCCTACTTCCAATAACCTTTCACTCCCTTGCTTATCTACCTCTGCCTTAAAAATATTCAAAGACTCTGCTTCCACTGCTTTTTGAGGAAGAGAGTTCCAAAGACTCACGATCCTCTGAGAGAAAAATGTTCTCCTCATCTCTGACTTAAATGTGCGACAACTTATTTTTAATCAGTGACCCTTTGTTCTGGATATCCATGACATATGTCAAATTTCTCCTTAGCTCCCATCTACCACTTATTTTGCTCCACCTGCCCCACTCCCTCTTAAACAGTATAAAATCCATTACATTTCTACTTCCCTTTAGCTCTGAAGAAGAGTCATAGGAACTCGAAATGTTAACTCTCTCTCTCTCCACAGATGCTGCCAGACCTGCTGAGTTTTTCCAGCATTTTCTGTTTTTGCTTCACATTTCCAGCATTGCAGCATTTTGCTTTTATCTTAGTGTTTAATTTACTGCCACTTCTCTTCCAGGAATGCCAACCTTGAAGGAGTACTGCTCTTCTCTCTGACAGGATTTCCATTTGTCTCTTCCTCCCTGTTCATCTTCATTGCTTTCCATTTCCCTTCTGGTGTTTGGCAAGGTGTTTACCAAAACTCGCTTTCACAGTCATATTTCCTTCCTCAGTGACTGCCTCCATCTCCAACTTATCCCACGTAGATTCCAACTGAACTTCCTTCCCTCAATCCACCCAGGATTACAGGTATCTCCAGGATATACAATGCTCCTCGGACTGCTGTTCTCACCGCATCCTGAGATCCACACTCAGTGCCATGCGTCGCCATATGTACACACTCGACCTCTCCCTCCAGCAGCACAGTCTAACCCTATCTCAAAGCTGTCCTTGTCCCCAGTTTCATTTTATTCTTCATCTTATCCAAGGCCTTAATAAGAAACTTTTTCTCTTCCTTTCAGGTGTTAAGGAATGCAAGCTGCAACAACTCATTGAAACCAATGCACATCTGGGACCCTCCACTCCTTCCCATCCCTCTGACACAATCCCTTCTTCTAATCCCAGCCCTTACCATATATTCACTATACCTCTGACCTTCCCCTCTCTGATGCTGAATATTCTGTACTCAGCAAAGGACTCAGTTTCATACCTGTATGCCCTCACCTCAATGAATTTCAGACTTGGGACGATGCTGAACTCTTCTTCCGTCGCCTTCGTCCTTGTGCTCACTTTTTTGGGCAGGAGTCCTCCCCCTGTTCAATAGATCCTTTCACCCGCCTCAAGTATTCCCCCCTACCTGGACCTCCCCTCTGGCCTCCTACCGGCTCTTGATCTTTTCTTTGAGAACTGTCAGCGTGACATCAGCCGTCTCAATTTCTCTGTTCCTCTCACCCACTTCATCCAGTTTCCATCTGAACTTGCTACGTTCTCTCAGGTCCAAGCCTGGCTTTGTTATCAAACCTGCTAACAAGGGTGGTGCTGTTGTTGTCTGGCATACTGACCTCTAACTTGCAGAGGCTGAGCGCTAACTCTCAGACACTTCCTCCTACCTCCCCATGGACCATGACCCCACCACCGAACATCAAGCCATTATTTCCAGGACTGTCACTGACCTCATCTCCTCTGGAGATCTTCCTTCCACAGCTTCCAAACTCATAGTCCCCCCACCTCGGACGGCCCGCTTCTACCTCCTTCCCAAAATCCACAAACCGGACTGTCCTGGTAGACCCATCGTATCAGCCTGTTCCTGCTCTACAGAACTTATTTCTTCCTACCTTGACTCCATTCTCTCTCCCCTTGTTCAGTCTCTTCCTATTTACATTCATGGTTCCCCTCCTCACCGCTTCAAGGGGCCCAAACAATCCTTTAAGGTGAAGCAGCGCTTCACTTGCACCACCTTCAATTTGCTCAATTGCATTCGCTGCTCCCAATGCGGCCTCCTCTACACTGGGGAGACTAAACACAGACTGGGTGACCACTTTGCGGAACTCCTTTGCTCAGTCTGCAAGCATGAACCTGACCTTCCTGTCACTTGCCATTTCAACACACCATCTTGCTCTCATGCCCACATGTCTGTCTTTGGCCTGCTGCAATCTTCCTGTGAAGCCCAGTGCAAACTGGAGGAGCAGCAACTCATCTTCCGATTAGGTACCTTACAGCCTTTCAGACTTAACACTGAGTTTCAACGACTTCAGACCATGAACTCTCTCCCCTATCTTTATCCCTTTTTAAATCCATTTATTTATTTATTTTATTTATTTATTTAAAAAAGGTATATTTATTCATTTTTGTTTTATTTATTTTTTATCCATTTTCCCCAACTGCCCCTCCCACCCCCGACCCCACAGGTCCATCTATCACTTGTTTTTATGTTGTGCTTTCATAGACCGCTGACCCTTGTTCTGCTATTAGCATTCTGTTATCTTACCTTTATGCCACTATCAGCACCCTCTTTAGTCTTTAACACTACCATTACTACTCCTTTTGTCGTGTGTCAATGGCATCTTTGTCAAATTTCTCCTCAGCTCCCACCTAGCCCTGACCTATTTTGCTCCACCTGTTCCACACCCTCTTAAACCGTATAAAATCCTTCACATTCCTACTTCATATGGACTTGAAATGCTAACTCTGTTTCTTTCTCCTTAAATGCTGCCAGACGTGCCGAGTTTTTCCAGCATTTTCTGTTTTTATTTCAGATTTTCCGCATCTGGAGTATTTTGCTTTTACCCTTGGGTCTAGATTCTTCCACAAGAGGAAACATCCTTTCCACATCCACCCTGTGAAAAACCCCTCAGGATCTTATATGTTTCAATCAAGTTGCCTCTTTCTCTTCTAAACTCCATGCGCAGGTTAACCCAGGGCCAGAAAAGTGGAATTAAGGTCGAGGTCAGCTACTAAACAGTAGAGCAGACTTGAAGAGCTGTATGGTCTATTTCTGCTCCTATTTCTTATATTCTTACGTTACTAAAGATTATCTATACTTTAGTCTAAGAGTATATTTATAATTACAAATATGAATGTAATTTATTATAAATACATAAGAATTATGTACCCAGCAGTTCAGTGGGGTAGTGCTGCCAGGGCGACCGGACCTGGGCCCTGGAGAAGGGGCTGCAGATGGTTCCAAACACAGGGGCCTGGGAACTGGGGGGCCTGGGCTTGGTGTTTTAGACAGAGTTCTAATCATCCATGCTGAGCAGCCAGAGCTGGGGATCTGTCAGACCTGCTTAAAAACAATCAAAATGTTCCAATTTTTTGAAACTGGTCTGTCAAGTCAATTTTACTCATTGCTGTGTTGCTGCTGAGGAGGTTAGAGAAGGAGGGCTGGGGAGTGGAGAGGAGGTTGGAAGGGGTTAGGGTGGAGGGGGAGTAGGAATCATTCTACTAAATGTTTTCTGTAATTTTCTCAAAAGCATTGACATAATTTTTTTAAAATATGGAATTGTTTCTGTTATTCTGGAAGATGCACAGTAAAGACTTGGATGCAAGATTTTTAGAATCAGCTCTTCCTTTTAAATACATTTTAAAATACAGATGAACAATACCCAGAAGTTATTTATTTATTTATTTATTATTCATTTACGGGATGTGGGCATGACTGGTTAGGCCAGCATTTATTGCCCATCCCTAGTTGCCCTTGAGAAGATGGTGGTGAGCTGCCTTCTTGAACTGCTGCAGTCCATGTGGTGTGGGTACACCCACAGTGCTGTTAGGGAGGGAGTTCCTGCGACAGTGAAGGAACAGAGATATACTTCCAAGTCAGAATGGTGAGTGGTTTGGAGGGGAACTTCCAGGTGGCAGTGTTCCTATCTATCTGCTGCCCTTGTCCTTCTAGATGGTAGTGGTCATGGGTTTGGAAGGTGCTGCTTAAGGAGCCTTGGTGAGTTCCTGCAGTGCATCTTGTAGATGGTACACACTGCGGCCACTGTTCATCATTGGTGGAGGGAGTGAATGTTTGTAGATGTAGTGCCAATCAAGTGGGCTGCTTTGTCCTGGACGGTGTCAAGCTTCTTGAGTGTTGTTGCGGCTGCACCCATCCAGGCAAGTGGAAAGTATTCCTGACACTTCTGAGTTGTGCCTTGTAAATGGTGGACAGGCTTTGGGGAGTCTGGAGGTGAGTTACTCATCATAGGATTCCTAGTGCCTGACCTGTTCTTGTAGCCACAGTATTCATATGGCTAGTCCAGTTAGTTTCTGGTCAATGGTAACCCCCGTGAACAGAAATGGTAACCTACGTGAACAGAAATCGTGACAAAGGACCCAATGGTAATGCCATTGAATGTCAAGGGGCGATGGTTAGATCCTCTCTTGTGGGAAATGGTCATTGCCTGGCACATGTGTGAAGTGGATGTTACTTGTCATTTGTCAGCCCAAGCCTGGATATTGCCCAGATCTTGTTGCATTTGGACATGGACTACTTCAGTATCTGAGGAGTCACAAATGGTGCTGAACATTGTGCAATCATCAGCGAACATCCCCACTTCTGATCTTATGATGGAAGGAAGGCCATTGATGAAGCAGCTGAAGATGGTTGGGCCTAGGACACTACCCTGAGAAACTCCTGCAGTGATGTCCTGAGACTGAGATGATTGACCTCCAACAACCACAACCCTCTTCCTTTGTGCTAGGTATGACTCCAACCAGTGGAGAGTTTTCCCCTGATTCCCATTGACTCCAGTTTCGCTAGGGTCAATGGGAATCAGGGGGAAAATCACCGCTCGTATTTTTTAGATTACTGGGGTGCTTATTTACTGGTGAGCCAGAGTCATTCTTTAGAATTTGCTCAGACTATTAAACCAAGAAATAAGAACCTGCAAAATTGCCAGCACTGTCCACTTGTCACAATTTCAATTTACAACCGGGCATGCTAGAAAAGAAAACTTACAAAAGTTCCCAAACCGGATAAACTACGTGAACAGAAATCGTGAGAAAGGACCCAAAAAATATGTAGGCAGCGATTTTCCGGCCCTCTTCCACTGCTGGGATCTTCTGGTCCCGGTCAAAGTCAAAGAACTTTGGCCGACCTGCTGCATCCCCCCGTGGCTGATCCCGCTACAGAGGGGCTGGAAAATCCCAGCCATACTTCTGAAGTTATTGCCATTATTAATACAAAGTTTATTAATATAAATCAAACCTTCCTGTGCTCACGACCATGTCTTCTCTCACAATGTGTCGTGCTTTGAGAAATCCCTTTGCACTTGTTCTGAACTCTCGGCACATTTTTGTGCAGCAGTAATGTGTTAATCGAGCAATATCCAAATTGGAGGCAAACTACAATAATTAGAATATAAACCCATCCAAAATGAGCATCAAGAGTACAAATGTCGGCAGTCGGGACCTGATTGCAATTTACTGTGATTAGGGAAATGTTAACAGCCAAAAAAAAAAATATAGACTGTGCTGCCAAGTATAAAACAATTTGTATGTGTCCTGAATTTGGTGGGAGGAGGATGCAGCTACTTAACCTAAAGTTTCAACCAGTGTCCTTGGGCGGAATTTTGCCCTTGGCATGCGGAATCGGCGGGGGAGGTCAGGAAGCTGACCGCCACCCGTGATCGGCAAGCTCCGCAATTTAACGCGGGTGGGACAATTAAGGCCTACCCAGAGTGATACGCAAGTGGCAGCGCTGAGCGCTGCCTGTGCAAGAGGGGCAGGAAGGGTGAGCAGGCCGAGCGTGAACTTTGCACATGCATGCAAAAGAGTGCTGAATAATCTCCCTGAGGCATGGAGCTGCCTCAGGGAGATGAAGAGATATTTTTAAAAACAATAAAGAGCAGAGAAAATTAATGAATCATGTCCCCTCATGTGACTCATGTCACATGAGCAGGGACATGTTTTTACTTAAAAATTAAAGTTTTTATTTCATTTGCATTTGATTTTGGAAACCTCATCCCGCCCATGGATGAGGTTTTCAAACAAATGCAAAGGCCGCTTGGCTTTTTCACCTGCCCGTCAACCATTAGATTGAACAGGCATTGAAAAATTCAGCACAATTGATAACTTACTGGCCTTAATGGGCCTTTTAATTGTTGGCGGGCGTGCTGCCAGTTTTGGCGTGCTTGCCAACTGAACTATCACGCGACTGCACGTTGATGTCGGCACGCTCAGCCAACATCATCGCGCGTCATTTCGCGTTCAGTCGGGTCGGGTGCACGCCCACCCACCGAGCTAAAATTCCTGCCCCTTATATTTTTATGGGCTCTTTTCCCCACCAATTTTACATTCTGGTCCAAAAGTTACATGCACCCTGGGATTGGCCAGAAAAAGTTTTTGTGAGTGTCCTGACTGATGAAGAAGTTTCACAGGGGTGGGGTGGGTCGAGCAGGGCAAAGAAAATGAACTTCGCTCCCCATTTTTCAGTATTTCAAGTTTAGGAAGTTTCTGGACAACTTTTAGCAGAAGCATTTTGTTTTTTTATTTAGAAAATATCTTACTGGACTGTTTAATGACGGAAAGAATAATAACAGTTCAATGGAACTGTTTCACTTTCCCTCCTAACAGCACCATCAATGCAATGAGTGATTAACAGGAAAAGCTTGTTCGGGTAGGGCTTTGCAACAAGAACAAGGATTTACCACTTTGTTTCATGGGTTCTGAGTCCAGTATTAAAGTGGGTAAACTGCACTCATTGTGTGTGGCAGAGTGGGGATCATCTTTCATTACTATGGCTCTCTTTGCATTTAAAATAATCTTTGAGTTCCATATACTGCATTTGCCTGATTACTGAGTGTTACATGGCTGACTGACTACATGGTCAAGATCAGGCAATTCTGGAGATCTGTTCAGGCACATAAGTCCATTCCTGGAACTTTTATCAGTCAATTTAATACTGATACGTTCCCAGTAAGCACATTTGTAAAAGCTTAAATTAGCCTGGCACTGATATGCTGTTAACTGTTGCATCTCTTAAACAGTTTCCAGTACTGTATCTCAGAAAGGTCATGGACCTGAAGCCATTCTGTTTCTCTCCGCACAGATGATTCCACACCTACTGAGTATTTGCAGCATCTTCTGTTTTCTAAAAATGTTCAAAATTGCAGCATTTATTTTGCACTTGTGTTTTTTTTGGTGTTGGCTCTGGTGTTATTAAGGGACTAAGTTAGATCTAAGTGGAACAATACTTTGCACTGATCTGCTTGTACTTTGTTCATTCAGTAAATGATGTTATTATCTGAGGATCACAAGGGGCTCTTGCTTCGTGACAGTTCCTCAGTGTAGCTCCTGAATGCAAGGTTCGCACCCTATATTTAAATGCACCCTCCCAGAGGCTGCTCCACACCCCCCAACCCAGTAACCTGGGGAAGAAGGTCAGAATCCACCCCCTTCCTTCCTCACCGCTGACCATATCTCCCCCCTACTCCCACCCTTCCTCCCCTCTCCATTTCCCTCTAAATCCTCCATACTTCTTCACCTCCCTCCAAATCCTTCCCCTACCCCATTCCTCCCTGTCTCACCCCTCTCTGACCCTGCATTCTTTCTCTTCCCCTTCCATGTCTCATTCTCCTCCTCCACTGCCCCCTCCCCAATTCCTTCCCTCATCCTCCCCCTACATTAAATTTCATCTGCCACATGTCTGCCCATTCCACCAGCTTGTCTATATCCTCTTACAGTCTATCACTATCCTCCTCACAGTTCACAATATTTCCAAATCTTGCATCATCTTCAAATTTTGAAATTGTGCCCTGTACACCCAGGTCTAGGTTATTAATGTAAGTGAAGAAAAGCAGTCGTCCCTCTATATACCATCCCCCCAGTCAGAAGTAAGAACATTTTCTGTAATTCATATTTTAATAGACTTGAATTATATAATTAAACTGTTGCAGAATGAAATTCTAGCTATGCTAAAGACTAATTATTCAAAATACCACACAGTTTGAAAACAAATGTCTACTGGCACCAATATTTTTCACTTAAAAAGCATAATTTTACTGATATTTTGGGGACTCAAATAAGTAATACATAAGAAAACAATGTAATAGTAGGCTTAGAAGTCATACGGCCAACACATTTTCTTTGAGCTCCTGCACCTCAATATTTGGCGCTACACCACTGCAGTAGTCCCAGTTAAGCAATGCCTTGATTTACCAATTCTTATCATTGTTTTCAAATATCTCCAAAGCCTTGCCCTCCAAATCTCTGTAATCTCCTTCAGCTCTACATCCTGTTTGATGGCACAATTCATTACATAGCTGAGAGTCTTCTTTCAGAAGCAATAACAGTAAATCTAATTTTTTCAAGCTTCTAATGAAACACCATATGAAACTCCTTCAAATCTAGTCTTTTGAAAATTCTTTTAATTGCTACATCATTGTTTGCCCTTACTTCAGTTGCTAAGGCTCTAAGCTCTGGAATTCCCTTCCTAAATCTTCTCTACCTCTCTTTCCTCATTTAAGATACCATTTAAAACTTACCACTGTGACTAGGCTTTTGGTCTCATATTGCCTCGTTTGGCTCAGTGTCAAACCTTGTTTGATAATACTCCTTTGAAGTGCTTCGGGAAGTTTTACTACGTTAAAGCTGCTATACAAATACGAGTTGTTGTTATAATTGTGCTACAATAAACAATTTTAATGGATATGGACCTATTTATTTTCATTATTTGTGACTAGTAATTGGATTGCTGATATTTCCTGTTGCATAAAAAATGCATAATGTGGGAAATATGGTGTTTCATGAGAAGCTTGAAAAAAATTACATTCACCCATATTGCTTTTGAAAGAAGATTCTCAGCTATGCAATGAATTGTGTCATCAAGCAGGATGTACCTTCAGGGATTTCGAATTTTGAGGACGGCATTTTTTTTAAAAAAAAGCCCCATAGCGATGCTTTGCCCTTTGGCTGTTAAGGGCGGAAGCAGCAGCAGACTTAAGCTCAGAAGTTGGTCGTTGTCATGTGATCGGGGTGATCCAACCTCGGCACCAAATCGAAAGGAGCTGCTTCTGAGTGCAGTTACCCAGTGTCTTGGTGCTGTGGGCAGGTGAGTGAGTGGAGGGAGCAGGCTGTAATTGACAGCTGGATGTTGTTACTGTAACAATTCGGCGGCGCGGAGCAAAGTTGCAACATGCGAACCTCACAGGACAGCCGCCTTTTTCGGGAACCGGTGCTTGATACCCATTAACACTCAATTTGGCAAAGCTTTTGTCTTCCGGTCCGTTTCTCCCTTTGAAACAATCTCGGCATTGCCAAACCGAGTGTTTCCTTATTTTCCTCTTGACTGCGGCTCTTGGCCTTTTCGTTCCTGTTTGTTAGATATCGCCCTGTTGACTGCTAAATTTGCTTTGTATTGATTTTAAGTTTTTGTTTTGAAGTACCATACTAAAGGATTAACAAAAACGGAAATGCTGGAAGAACTCAGCTCTGCTGGAATCTGTGGAGGGATTAATAATCAGGAAGTGTTTATGTTGATAGCTAGTAATCAGGTTCCTGCCTTTCGATTTTACTGTTTCAGTTCATCAAAAAAAAATTAAAACTGAAGCAAATGTAGAAGTTGACTGTAAGCGGCAAGATCCACTTCCCGTATGTGCGGTAGTTTTGAAAGGTATTGGTACACCACCATTGCGAGGAAGATGTGACTAAAGCCATGAGTCAACGTCACATAAGACTTTTAGATCAGTCTATGCAATAAATGTGAGAAATGTGTTTCTTTCCGGTTTGTGGAATAGCGAATTGTTGATCACTCAACAATCTCAGTGATCAATTTGAGTGGCACAGATGGGTAATAAATACTGGCCCAGCCAGCGAAACCCACATCCTGTGAATGAATTTTTAAAAAATGATGACTTATGTGTTAAATATATGAAGCTTTTTGTGTTTTTAAAAAAAATCATATTCTACAATTTTTTTTTCTGTTGTTGAAGGGGTTGATTCTTCTAGTTCCAATGGCACACAAGCAGCCAATCAGTACCTTGTTCGTGGATGAACTGAGAGAAGTTGTTGGCAACAACAGTAAATACGTCTTTTATTGTGCTAAAACGTCCCAAGGCATTTCACAAGAATGCTGTTGAACAGAATTTCTCTCTGAGCTGTATGAGGAGATATTGGGGCAGACGACCCAAAGCTTGTCAGAGGTTTTAAGGAGCATCTTAAAGGACGGAAGGGAGGTGGAGAGGCTGAGGGCGGGAATTCCATAACTTAAGGCATTGGCAACTGAAGGCACAACCACCCTGTGGTGGAGAGACTAAAATCAGGGATGCTAAAGAGGCCAAAATTGGAGGAGGGCAGATATCTTAGAGGTTTGTGGGACTGGAGGAGGTTACAGAGAAAGGGAGTGGCAAGGCCATGGAGAACGTTGAAAACAAGGATGACAATTTTAAAATTGAGGTATTGCTTAACCAGGAGGTAGTATAGATCAGGGAGCACAAGGATGATGGGCAAATGGGACTTGGTGCGAATTAGGTTATGGGCAGCCCATATTTGGATGAGCTGACGTCTACGTGAGAGGTCTGCCAGGAGGACATAGGAATAGTCAAGTCTAGAGGTAACAACGTCTCAAAGGCATCGCTGAGGGTTTGGCAGCAGATGACCTGAGGCATGGGTGGAGTTGGGCGATGTTACAAAAGTGGAAATAGGTGGTCTTGGTGATGGCACGCGTTTGCCATAGGGAGCTCTTTTTAGGGTCAAATATGTACTGGATGTTGCTCAAGCAGCCTGATGACTTAGAGACAGCGGAGGGTTTGAGACTGATGTTGGTGAGGTAGAGCTGTGTGTTGTCAGTGTACATGTTGAAACTGACGCTAAGTTTTTGAATGATGTCACCAAGGGCAGTATGTAGATGAGAAATAGGAAGAGGCCAGGGATAGATCCTTGGGGAACACCAGAGATGATGGCCAGGATCTCCTGGTCGGGGGTGGGGGGGCGGGGCCCGCTCGCCGATGCGTAAAATGACGCTGGATGATGTCGGGCGGAACTCCGGATGTCACCCCGCCTCATTTCAATTTTCACGTGGGTGGGGGCTCAGCCGAATCAGCTGTGCGCCCGCAGACCTGTTAATGGCTGATTGAGGCCATTGACAAAGTCATTAACGTAATTAGTGGACTTGCCCATCCAACCTTAAAGTTGGCAGGCAGGCTGGGAGCCCTGGTGGGCATTGGGAAAAGCATGAAACCTCATCCACGGGCGGGATGAGGTTTCATGTAGGTTTTTGAAAATTCAATAAAAGTGTAACTGAAAGTGATGGACATGTCCCAACTCATGTGACAGTGCCACATGAGGGGACATGTCAGGGAAATTCTTTTTCCTCTGTTTTTAACATTTTTTAATATGGAGCCGATCTCCCTGAGGCAGCACTTAGCCTCAGGGAGATGAGTGCACTCTTTCTCATGCATGCGTGAAAGAGTGCACTCCCGGCTTAGGGAATTCCCCCAAGTCCACACAGGGAGCGCATAGCGCTTCCGGGCGCGCGTCACACTGGGTAAGCCTTAATTAGCTTGCCCATGTAAAATGGCGGCGCGCGCTTGATCGGGGGCGCCGATCGGAAGCGCACCTCCACGCCCCCATTCCTGAACTCCCCCCTTCCGATGGGGGGAAAATTCTGCCCCATGGTGTTTGATTGGAAAGAGAAGTTGTTGCAGGTCATTGTCTGGCTGTGACTCGATAGATAAGAATGGGACCACAATTTTGGAGGAAAAGGGAAACGCCATCATTGCCAAACTGATCCTTCCACCACCTGACATTCATCTTGTGTACTTCCTTGATGGGAATAGAAATAAAAGAAGTTATACTGACTTTCCTTTCTTCCATCCAAGTCCAGTGGCACTGAAGCCAATTTCTGTGTTCTACCAATGCTGTGGCCATGATTTTTAAATCAGGGAATTGAGCCATGGATGTACATAGTTTCTATAGCTCACTGAGCTATCAGACAAGCTGGCAGCTTGTTATTTGGTGCATGCCATCCTTTAAAATAAGTTTTATAATTTTAAACCAAAATGAATGACACTAAGTACTTCAAAAAGGGGACATAATTATATTGGATGGGATAGTCATAAAGAGAGAGGAAGTACTCAAAGGGTTGAAATCGTTGAAAGTTGATAAGTCACCAGGGCCAGATGGATTGTTTCCGAGGCTGCTGAAGGAAGTCAGGGAGGAGATAGCAGATGCTCTGAGGATGATTTTCCAATCTTCACTAGATACAGGGGAGGTACCGGAGGACTGGAGAAATGCAAACGTAGTTCCATTGTTTAAAATGGGATCAAAGGAAATGCCAAACAATTATAGGCCAGTTAGTCTTACATCGGTGGTGAGCAAATTAGTAGAATCAATCCTGAGAGATAGGATTAACTGTCATGTGGAAAGGCATGGACTAGTCAGGGATGGTCAGCATGGATTTGTTAAAGGAAAGTCTTGCCTCACAAATTTGATTGAATTCTTTGAGAAAGTGACAAGAAGGGTTGATGAAGGTAGTACAGTGGATGTTGTGTACATGGATTTTAGCAAGGCATTTGACAAGGTCCCACATGGCAGATTGGTCAGGAAAGTAAAAGCCCATGGGATTCAGGGTAATGTGGCAAACTGGATAAAAGGTTGGCTTTGTACCAGGAAACAAAGGGTAATGGTCGATGGATGCCCTTGCGAATGGAAAGTTGTCTCAAGTGGTGTTCCACAGGGCTCGGTGTTGGGACCCTTGCTGTTTGTGTTATATATTAACGATTTGGACGTGAACGTGAGGGGCACGATTGGGAAATTTGCAGATGACACAAAGATTGGCCGAGTAGTGGATAGTGTAGAGGAAAGCCATAATCTCCAAAATGATATAGATGGGTTGGTGAAGTGGGCGGTAAAGTGCCATATGGATTTTGACATAGAGAAGTGTGAGGTCATACATTTAGGGAGGTCAAACAGTTCCAGGGATTACACAATAAATGGGAATATACTAAGAGGTGTAGGTGAACTGAGAGATTTTGGCGTACAAGTACACAGGTCCCTGAAGGCGGCAGTTCAAGTAGACAAGGTTGTAAAGAAGGCATATGGAATGCTCTCCTTCATTGGCAGAGGTGTAGAATATAAAAGTAAGGATATAATGTTGGAATTGTATAAAACACTGGTGAGGCCACAACTGGAGTATTGTGTGCAGTTCTGGTCACCACATTACAGGAAGGACGTAATAGCCCTGGAGAGAGTGCAGAGGAGGTTTAGAGGAGGAAAAGTGTAGCTACGAGGAGAGATTGGATAGGTTGGGGTTATTTTCCTTAGAGCAAAGAAGGCTGAGAGGTGATTTGATTGAGGTGTACAAAATTATGAGGGGAATAGATAGAATGGATAGGATAAAATTGTTTCCCTTGGTGGAGAATTCTAGAACCAGGGGACATAGATTCAAGATAAGTGGCAGAAGGTGTAGGGGGGGGGGTAACATGAGGAAGAACATTTTTACGCAGAGGGTAGTGGGCGTCTGCAATTCACTGCCTAAATTGGTGGTAGATGCAGAAACTCTAAACACTTTTAAAGAAGGACCTAGATCTGCACCTTAAGTGCTGTAATCTGCAGGGCTATGGGCCAGGTGCAGGAAGGTGGGATTAGAAAGGGCATCTGGGTGTCCTCGGGCTGGCATGGACAAGATGGGCCGAATGGCCTCCTTCTGTGCTGTAACTTTTCTATGGTTCTATAAAGCTCTCATAGTCCTGCTCAAATCATTTCCCTATCTAAATTCAACTGTGTCTCAGATTAAATTTGTAGAAGACCCATACTCTGCTATATATCTATTTTGGTATTACAGTAGAATTCCCATTTCTAATACAATCTGATTTCTAACATCACCACCTGGAAGTTCCCCTCCAAGTCACTCACCATCCTGACTTGGAAATATGTCGCCGTTCCTTCACTGTCGCTGGGTCAAAATCCTGGATCTCCCTCCCTAACAGCACTGTGGGTATACCCACACCACATGGACTGCAGCAGTTCAAGAAGGCAGCTCACCACCACCTTCTCAAGGATAATTAGGAATGGACAATAACTGCTGGCCCAGCCAGCGATGCCCACATCCATGAATTAATTTTAAAAAAATCTGTAACCAGGTTATAACTACTTAGGTTTTAGAGAAGAGTCAGTGATTATATATTAACAAGTTCTGAGGAACTTTTTTTTTTTGCACACTTAGCACATTTTAGAAATAATCAATACTGAAAATACCTAGGCCTGTCAGTATCTGCAGAAGATCCCCAATAGTGATATCCTCATCTTGCTCAGTACAAAATTGAAGGAAAAAAAAGGCCTAACTTCTTGAGTGAAATCAAAATAGAAAATGTTGGAAATACTCACCAGCCTCTGTGGAGATAGAAAGAAACCAAGCTAACATCTGAGGAGCTTTCATCAGAAAGGTGAAAGATCTTGTTTTGATGAGAGGTCATCAACCCGGAATTTTAACTTTGTTTCTCTCCCCACAGATGCTGCCTGACCTGAGCATTTCCAGAATTTTTTGTTAAAATTTCAGATTTCTGGCATTTGCAGTATTTTGCTTTTGCTTTTGTAACCTTTCTAAGTCTATCTGCTTCAGGACTGAAATCTGAAATTGAAAAAAGACAGGCTAGTGTAAGAATGGAGATAGGAGTTGGTGGTCAGCTACAGAGAGGTTATGACAGTGGTGAATAATAAATGTAGTTTACCGCATTTGGAGGAAGTACATGTGAATTACTGTAAGATATCGTCTTTATCTCAATCAGATTTGGACTCTGGTATCATTGGGTAACTTACTTTAATTAATATCCAGCATAAAGTAAGGAAGCAGACAATACATTCAGCAGGTCAGGCAGCATCTGTGAAGCAAAACACAGTTAACCTGTCAGGTCAAGGTGACCTTTCTCTTGAGTTCTGACGAAAGGTCATCTCGACTCCTGTTTCTCTCCACAAATGCTGCTTGACCTGCTGAGTATTTCCAGCATTTTTTTTTATTTCAGATTTTCAGCATCTGTAATATTTTGCTTTTGAGCTCATTGGGATGACTCTCTCTTCTAGTCTAGGTATTTCTACCTGCTTCACTTCTCCATCAGACTTCATTCTTGTATATCCTCACATACTTCCTCCTTGTTTCATCATTCTTGCCTAATTAAGGCAAATGTGAAAAAACCCTGTATTTATATCTTGCCTTTTGTGATTACAGGATGTCCCACAGTATTTTGCAGTCAATAAAGTATTTTTGAAGTGTAGCCACTTTTATAGTGCAGCCAATTTGCACACAGCAAGCGCTCACAAAGAACAATGTGATAATGACCAGAAAAATCTGTTTTTACAATTTTGATTGATGGATAAATATTGGCCAAGACACAGGAAGACTCCCATGCTCTTCTTTGAAATAGTGTCGTCGGATCTTTTACTTTCACCTGAGCAGGCCGATGGGGCTTTGGTTTAACCTTTCATCCGAAAGGCATTACCTCCCATGGTGCAGCACTCTCTCAATATTGCACTGGAGTGTCAACCTTGGTTTTGTTTCGCGGTTGTGGCGTGGAACTTGAACCAACAACCTTTTTGATTCAAGTGAGAGTGCTACTAGCCATGGTTCAACACACTATTTCTCACTGCAATCCTCCCTCCCCAACCCCCCTCTCCTCTGCCATCATCCCAAAGGCCCTGATCACTTGTGTTCTTTTTATGTATAGCAAAATCAGAGCGTTCATGAGAGATAGGATTAATGCAGCGATTATCAAGACAGCTCACACAGAAAGATAGTGTTAGAAGTTGATAATTTAGTGGTTAGTGGTTAATCACATCACATGCTGGTACCATAGACTCAATGAGACAGCCCTGCAAAGGCAGTGATAAGGAAGTAACACAAAGGACGTTTACTCATTGTAGTAGCCAGGATATATAATCATAAAATGGTAGAACAGAGAAGGAGGCCTTTTTTGCCCATTGTGTCCGTGCTGGCTCTTTGGGAGAGCTATCCAATTAGTCATGCTCTCCTATTTCCCAATAACACTCTAAATGTTTATCCTTCAAGTATTTATCCAATCCTCTTTTAAATGTTACTATTCACAGAATCTCAGAATTGTTACAGTGCAGAAGGAGGCCATTCGGCCCATTGTGTCTGCACCAGCTCTCCAAATGAGCATTATGATTCAGTGCCATTCTCCTGCTTTTTCCCTGTAACCCTGTACATTGTTTCTGTTTAAATAATCATCTAATACCCTCTTGAATGTCTTGATTGAACCTACTTCCACCACATTTCCAGGACAGAAAATTGAATCTACTTCCACCACCCTGGTGGAAGAACAATTCCAGATCAGAGAAATGCATTGTGTTTTTCTTTAATTTTCCCTCATGTTATCCCTGGTTCTTTTGCCAGTCACCTTCAATCTGTGCCCTCTTGTTAATGACCCTTGTGCCACTGGAAACAGTGTCTCCTTATTTACTCTATTAAAACCCTTTGTGATTTTGAACACCTCTAACAAATTTCCTCTCGATTTGCTCTTCTCTAAGGAGAACAATCACAGCTTCTCCAGACTCTCCATATAACTAGATTCATAATCCTAATAAATTTCTTCTGAACCCTCTCTAATGCTTTGTCATTCTTCTTAAATTGTGCTGCCTGGAGTTGAACACATACTTATCTGTGGCCTGGGGATAAGTAATATGGGAGGTGGAGCATGGTTTTGGAGGATGGGGGTTGCAGGGAGAGGGGAAAAGGGGTGGCTCTCAGCAGCACCCACCCCCCCTTACCCCCACCTCCTGATCCTGAGCACCTTTGAAACGGGGGACCCCACCCCGGAGGTTAGAAGCTGACTTCACAGTTTTACCTGTCGTGCACACTGCATGTTGTCAGGCCCACCCACCACTGGGTTAACACCAGCGGCAACAGAATGAGGCCCTTAAGTGGCCAATTAATGACCACTTAAGGGCCTCAATAGACAGTTTCCAACCAGAACTTAATTCTGCCGGAGGCAGGAAGGCAGTGGGGTTCCGGTACGCCACCATCTCTCCTAATTACATACCCTTCCCACTTCCAAACTTGCCACCAGCAGGAGCAGAAGATTCCAGCCACTATTTTCCTTCAATGAATCCATGCAGACTTTCATTTATTAGTCCATAATTTTCCAAATGGAAATTTTTTTCCCAATTATTGTCTCTTAATTTTTTCACTACTAATCCGCAGCTGATTGGCCTGTAGTTGCTGGCTTTATCCCTCTTCCCTTTTTTCAAATGGGGTGCAACAATTGCAATCCACCAGTCCTCTGGGCACCATTCCCATATCCAAGGAGGATTGGAAGATTCTGGCCATAGAATCTGCAAGTTCTCCCTTTCCTTCTCATAACTCAGGATGCATCTCATCCCACCAGCTGATTTTTCTACTTTTGAGGACTCACAGCCTTTTAAATACTTTGTTCTTATTGATTTTATCCTATACTGTATCACTACTGCCGCCTCCTCTCCTGTTGCATTCGTCTTTAGGGAAGTCAAATGAGGACTTTGAATCTAGTACCTCATCCGTGACCTCTCCCTCCATGAAAAGATGTCCTTTTTGCCCCTTAATTGGCCCTACCCTTCCTTGACTACCCTTTTTATTCTTTATGCATTTATAAAAGACTTTATGGCTTCCCTTTTATGTTAGCCTCTATTGTACTC
Source organism: Cetorhinus maximus (assembly GCF_964194155.1). NCBI lineage: Eukaryota > Metazoa > Chordata > Chondrichthyes > Lamniformes > Cetorhinidae > Cetorhinus > Cetorhinus maximus. The sequence goes on from NC_135881.1 coordinate 132,397,078, forward strand.
TCATTCTATTTGTGCCACTTAATTCCTTTTTTAGATCTCCTCTGCATTTCCTGTATTCAGCTTGTTTCCCTGAATTATGAACCTTGCATTTATCATAAGTCTCCTTTTCTTCAGACATCCTTCCTTCCCCATTTGTGGAAATATGTCTACTCTATACCCTGAACCAGGGTCCTGTTTGATGGCTTCATTGTTTAATTACTGTTTTGCCTACCAATTTTTGATACCAACCCGCTTGGGCCAGATTTCTTTATAACTCACTGAAAGTAACTCTCCTCCATTTAAGTATTTTTATACTTCATTGTTCATATCATTCTCTATTCTAAATCTGATATGTGATGAGAACTGTTCTCCAAGCACCCTCCCACTGAAACACACTCCACTTGGCTCCACTTTCCCCAGAACTAGAACGAGCACTACTTCCTCCTTCATTGGGTTAGAAACATACTAAACTAAAATGTTTTCTGGTACACATTTTGGGAATTCCTCACCCTCTCTGCCCTTTACTCTGTTACTATCCCAGCCTATATTAGGATTATTGAAGTTCCTCATTATCACTACTTGAAGTTCTTGTTTTCCTGCAATTTGTCTGCAAACTTACATCTCCACTGCCTTTCCACTGTTTGGCCTCCATAATACATTCAGTAGCGTAATAGTTCTACTATTGTTCTTTAATTCTAATCAAATAAATTGCACCCTTGATCCTCCTTCAGTGCTCCACTAGTTTCTTTGATCAATACTCCTATCCCCTTCCTTTTTCTCCTTCTCTGTTTTCTTGAGCACCTTTTGGTCAGGTATAACAAGTTTCCAATCCTCTTCTTTAAGTAAGGGTTCTGTTATTGCCACTAAATCATAGTCCAGTGTAGCGACTTTTATGCCTCTAGCTCACCAATCTTGTTTACTATGCTATGTGCATTTATGCATGTACTAAAAACGCATCATTGACTGCCTTGCATTTGCCTCCTGTTTGTACAGTTTTTCTATATCTGAACTATCCTTCAGTCCCGGAGATATTTGTCTCTCCCAGTTCTGTGCACCTGGTTTCTCTCTCATGTTCCACCCTGTTTACCTTGCCAAATTATTGTATACCCTCCCCATAGCACTAGTTACTCTTCCCTTGAGGACAATGGTGCCAGTTCTGATGAGGTGCAACCTGTCCATCTTAAAGAAGTTCCTTCTACCCCTGAACTGGTCCCAATTTTCCAGGAATCTGAAGTACTCCCTCCTGCACCATTTCTCCACATATAGTGCTCAGCAGTTTTCACGGTGTCCTTTAGCTTCGCTCACTAACCCTTCCCACAACCCTACAACAGTATAGCCTTTTCCAGAGGCAGTCATCTTTACCATTATTGAGAGAAAAAACCAAGGTCATCAAGAAAGTGAAGTAATCGGAGCAGATTTACCAGAAAAATTGGGAAAAAGGAGTGAAATCTATACAGGAAATGAAATGAGGAGAAACATAATCCTGGTAATATACTCCTGTGGCTTGGAATAGGTGCCGGTAGTAATCTTGGCTAGAGTCATGGTGAGAGAAGTTCAAGAAATGATGAATTAGAGGTGGACCATGTGAAGGCGAGGGATGGGCAGAAATTGGAGACATGGTTATTGAAATTCTCCATAAGAGTGAGACACTTAGTGTAACAGTGAAAGAGGTCAGAGAGGGTATGTGAGTAGGCTGAGGACTGTACAGATTCTCATTGTGATAATGCCTTTTATGAGGAAATGAGTGGAGGATAGGAACCATTTCAGCAGAATAGAGGGCAATGGTGAATGGTTCTTGTGTGTCAATTCAAATAAGAAATGGAAGTTCTGGAGACCATCCTGGAGAGGCATAGAAGTATAAAGTGACTGTATACCCATGGTGAAGAGGATAATTGGAGCAGAGAACCTGAAATTAATGTGCACTTCGTTTGTAATGAACACCCAGAACATAAACCGAACTTTGATAACCTAACTTTCTCCAGTCTTTCCTATTTACTCAAGTATGCTACCGAGACAAAATGGTTTTGCTTTTGTTTAAATATGAGAGTGGTTGAATAGTTAAAGAACTGGAATTGTGATCTCACTGAAACAGACAAGATCCTGAAGGGGCTTCTTGGGTTAGACGCTGAGAGGTTGTTTCTCCTGACTGGGAAGTGCAGTCACAGGATAAGGAGTCAACCATTTAGAACTGAGATGAGGAGAAACTTCTTCATCTCAAAGGGTTGTGTATCTTTGGCATTCCCAACCCCAGAGGATTGTGGATATTCCATCGTTAAATATTTTTAAGCCTGAGATAAACAGACTTTTAGTCCCTCAGGGAATCAAGGAATATGGGAAGTGCGCAACAAAGTGGAGTTGAGGCAGAAGATCAGCCATGATTGTATTGAATGGTGAAGCAGGCTTGAGGGACTGTGTGGTCAACTCCTACTTTTTATGTTCTTATGCCATCTCTGACCCCAGAGCCTATCAACCAGGATTCAAATAACCAAGTCGCTGTTGGGAGCTTCTTTTGAGCTGGACAGGAACAGTGTGCCTCAATTATTCATCTATGGGGTATTTGTGATATGCACAAATGCAAACCATATTCCACATTGTTGAATCATGCTCATTAAGTCGACCATCTGGCTTATGTACTTTTCATGTTGATGACAACAAAGCTGTAACATGGATGGAATTATGTGCCAAATTTGCATATACTGAGTAATTATATGAAGTTTATTTTCCTAATATCTTAAAATTACTTGTTGCTAGTTTGCACTTGTGTTTTTAAGTTCTGCTCTTGCAGTTTAGAAATGCTGAGATAAATATTTCTGGATCCTTACTCTTAGGCATTTGCAAGAATATTATCTCTCGGGCACTCCCTTTCCAGGCTGATAACCTAACTTTCTCCGGTCTTTCCTATTTACTCATGTATGCTCATGGTTTGGAAACACACATCGGACTACATGTCTTTGGGGAGGTAGGCTGGGAGAATACATTGGTAGCTAGAGAATGCAACAGTTCCTTTTTGCTGCCAGTGTCAGTCCAGCCTCAAGTATCCCAGGTCACATTCAGTGTGGATTATAGTTGTTAATGTGGTCCAGTAACATGCCTTTGTGGATCCTAATCTCTGATCATTTCGTATTGCACCAGTGTAAAATCTTTCAATGTCCAAATCACCCAACTTTGTGGGCTGAGTGAGGCAACTAATCTGGTGCTCGGTATGCTGTGGCATTTTATCTACAAGGAACTAACTTGAGACTGAGAAGAGCTAACTGAAAGTGGAAATTGGTATTCAATTAATCTGGATTGATTTTGATTCCAAATATCTGCCTTGAAAGGGTAATATATTAATGCACTCTTACTCAATCTCTCCAGAAGCTGTATTTCTAAAGGATGCTCAAAACCTTTTCATTTTTATATTTCCAGCAGGGTCAAGCGTAGTAGAATGAATGGGCATGAATATTGCATGCATATCCTGTGTGAGGGTAAAGTTTACAGAATCGTAGAGTCATAAGATGGTATAACAAAGATGACCATTTGGCCTGTTGTGTCTCTGCCAGCTCTCTGCTGAGTGCCTGGTTCCACTCACCTGCCTTTTCCCTGTAGCACTCCAAAATTTTGTTCAGCTAATTATCCAGCTCCCTTTTGAAAGCCATGATTGAATCTGCTTATACTACACTGTCAGGCAGTACATTCCAGATCCTAACCATTCACTTTTTTTTTAAGAAGAAAACCCTCGTCACCTCTGGCAAAGCAATCAGCTTAAATTGATGTCCTCTGGTTCTCAATTCTTCTGCCAATGGCAAAGTTTCTGCCTTTCAACTCCGTTCAGACCTCTTTCCCCCCCACCCCACCGCCAACCCCCACCATCATTTTAAACATCTCTATCAAATCCCTTCTCCAATCTATTAACGTAACTGAAAACGCTCTTAAAATGCACAACAATATTTGTGAAAGCTACAGCTTTAAGTAAGTGTGCTCATGAGCTATTCACATGATCCAAGTAGGTTTTCAGACTTTGACGATGAGGAACTTTCTCATTTGTATTAATCATTTGGAATTTTTTTTAATGCAAGAGGCGGCAACTAAATGTTTACATCCTAATCCGGAGCCCACTGAACACTTTTTTCCACTGCTTCCTTTTTCTCTTTATCCCCAAACCTATTTTTTGTTCTTATCTTCTGAACGTTCTGATTCCGACTGAATCCAGTTCCACTAATGCAGACAGCTCTGGATAACCTGTACAATGGACCATTCTTCTTTGTACATTGGCTTAGAAAATGAGTATCAGTTGGATATTCAGTCAAATAACTTGCTAGCAGATATCCACATCTGTTCTTCTTTCCTCAGCATTAAACTGAAGTGCACTCTAAGATCAGCCACATGCAATGTTAGGATGGATCCTCAATCCTGATGGCATTCACTCTTACCTGGGTTTTTCTTCCATTGGTGCTGACTGCTGTCTGCTACTTTGTCCATTGGTACACTTTGTTTAGTTAGTTTGTTTATTAAACACAAGGGACATCACAACTGAGCCTGATTCTGTAAAAATAAGTGTTTACAAATGCAACTTTGAAGCAGAGGTTTTCGGATAGCCATCAGGAACTTTGTCCAGTTTAAAGAAAAGAAGAAAGAAAAGTACAGCACAGGAACAGGCCCTTCGGCCCGCCAAGCCTACACCGATCATATTGCCTGTCAAACTAAAACATTTTGCACTTCCGGGGTCCATATCCCTCTATTCCCATTCTATTCATGTATTTGTCAAGTTGCCTCTTAAACACCACTATCGTACCTACTTCCACCACCTCTTGCAACAAATTCCAGACATTACCCTTTGCGTAAAAAACTTGCCCCGCACATCTCCTCTAAAGTTTTCTCCTCTCACCTTAAATCTATGCCCCTTAATAATTGACTCTTCCACCCTGGGAAAAAGCTTCTGACTATCTACTCTTTCCATGCCACTCATAATTTTGTGAACTTCAATCAAGTCGCCCCTCAATCTCTGTCGCTCTGGTGAGAACAATCCGAGTTTCTCCAACCTCTCCTCATAGCTAATAACCTCCAGACCAGGCAACATCCTGGTAAACCTCCTCTGCACCCTTTCCAACGCCTCCATATCCTTCTGGTAATGTGGCGACCAGAATTGCATGCAATATTCCACGTGTGGCCTAACCAAGGTTCTATACAGCTGCAGCATGTTGTTGCATTCCTACCTTGTGCAGGATGGGACAAAAACAGACTGATTCAAACTTCGGATGTTTCAAGGTTGTATGACTAGTTATTCACTGAATAAGTTTGCAAAAGTGTTGGTGGAGAATAATAGCGATTTTACTCGCAACTAACTTTAGAATGCATTAGCTCCTTCATCCACTTCACTTCTAATATCCTTGTTGAGGGAGTTTTTTTTTGTCGTTTTTAAACGGTTGTGAATGCTTGAGCTCTCAAAGTATTGCAGGCCTTGGACAAGTTTGTTTGTCATTTGTGTACTAATTCACAGACCACAAATAGATATTCCGTCTAGGTATGTTAGAGCTCTTGGAACTAATTCAATGAAATGTCATCTGTATTTATTATGTTGGGTTGCCAGCAAATCTTGACCTACATAAGCCCTTTTGTGTTCCGGCACTATATTGATTGAAGAAATGAAAATAGCCTTTGTATATGAACCCCAGCTAGTTTGTGCACAGCAAGCTCCCACAAACAGCAATGTGATAATGTCCAGTAAATCTGGTTTTTGTAATGATTGAAGAATAAATGTTGGCCAGGGACCAGGACAGAGAATAACTCACATGCTCTTCAAAAACAGGCAGACCAACTTGGTTTGATATCGCCTCTGAAAGAGGACAGTTCAACATTCCCTCAGTACTGCACTGGAGCATCAGTTTTAATTTCTGTGCCACGTCCTGGAGTGAGTGTGCTACCAAATGAGCCACAGTTAGCATCTGATGTTGAGATTGCAGAGAATGTGATCTAGTGTTTTATTTTACTGAATGTGATCTGGTTCTTCAATGTAGTACAGTAACAGCCAAAATGAAGAAAGAGTAAACTGAATTATCAGCTGAATTTTATTCAATCAAGGGAAGGAAATTTGGCCAATGGCAGTAATGCAAAACAGAACAACAGGAAATTGGCAGTTTGCTTTACACTGCACCCTCTTCCCCATTCCACTGACTTGACCTAGTGGATATTTAGTGGATGTTTGGGTTTTTATGGCAATCTGGTATCTTCATGGTCACTTTTAAAACTAATACCAGCTTTTTATTTCCAATTTTTTTAACTTAATAAATATTTTCAATCTTCTCTTTTGTTTGGATTATTAGTGCAGCTCTCTAGATGGCAAAGCTATTACACTACATTATTCGGAACATGTGATCATAGAAACTTGCATTACAGTGGAGTACACATACATCCTTTTATACTATATTTTTGTGATGTTTAAAGTAACTTTTTAAAACTGATTTTTCATCAATTACTTTGGGGGTTTTTTTTGGCTCTAATTCTTCCCTGATAGATTCTGTTCGCTAAAAAAACAGGAAAAAAAAGACAAAAAAAAAAGGTTTTCAAATCCACTTGCAAAAATTGACTTTAAAGACCTCTACTTATATATTTTTTAAATAAATGGACTAACTTTACCATCTTGCCTCTTGCACTTTTTTTTGGAATGGTGTTTAAATTCCACCTAATATAGTGCCTGCCTGATTGTACAGAAAAATATTAGATATAATGCGCTGGAATGGTTTATCATCAGTGCAATATTAGGAAACAAAGTTGCTAATTCACCCCTGTGACTAATTATCAAACCAACCAAGATGACCTTTTAAAGAACTAAATGTGATCTGTTGACCATTATTGTATGCAAATAAATCTCATTTGGGTCTGAACAATTGTGAAGATTTGACAAATAGCAACCACTTGTGAATTTTAGGGCGGCTAAACACATTATCATAAGTTAGGATTGTTGCAATTGAACATTTACTAATTGAATATTTAATTAATGATTTACTGTCTTGTAAATTAGAACATTTTTTCCATTATTGTGCTAATTTTCACAGCTAAATAACAGCAACCTCAAATTCATTTTTTTCAAAGAAATCAAATCATTTCAATCAACAGGGTTTTTTTCCCTCAGCAACTTAGTTTTTACTGAAATTGTTGGTTAGTGTGATGCCCCATTAAACACTTGCTAGAATAAGGATATTAGTGTTTAATTCTAAGATGGTTCTGGCAAATGTTGAATCAGTATATTAATTCTTGAAGTATGAAATTAATTATTTAGTATGCTTTTAATGATTGCATATAACTCATTTAAAACTGAATAGTTGCATTTATTGCTTTTTCTCTCAGTAGTATATGTGGTGGTAGTAGAGCGTGGCATACAAAGGTAGCAGATCTCCTGGTAGGAGTAGCTGCAAAGCAGGATGGGACAGGAGAGTAGATGTTAATTTACAAAGGACAAATTTGTGCATAGCTCTGTAACAACATGTCAAAACTTGTTGTACTGAAGGGTAAGATCAAATATGGAAATTTCTGTTTTGGTATTTCTAATTGCTTAGATTTTACTTTTGTTTCTTGCCTGGATTAGAGAGTGGAAATTTCCAAAGGGTACAGAAGAGAGCAATATGAATGAGGGGATGGAAGGATTGCATGAAGGAGCGATTATGTAAATTTAGCATGTTCTCACAGAAAAGGGGGATATGATTGCTTTTAAAATCCTAAAGGGCCTAGGTAATGTCAGCAATGACAAACTAGTTCACCTTGCACAAAACAGTGGCAGCAAAGAACACGGCCTGTGAGCTTGCGGGTTTGTGGCTGTAAATTATCTTCCCACTCTGGCATTGTTTGAGCACCAAAGCATTACCATTTTTGTTGCTACTTCTATATCTGATCTAGGGATTGTAATTTTAAGTAGCCACTGTGCCACTGAACAGAGTTGCCGGTGAGATATTCGTGACTATCTGTCTCAAATCAGTCACATAAATGTTTCAACTTTATACAATGGTAAAAACAACCACAAAGTGTTCAAATTCAGACTGTTTCTTAGTGGGAGTAGAAAAGAAAAATACTAATTCTAGACATTACTAGAGTGCACTGCTTGGATGGTCCATTGGATTGTGCTGAAATGCTAACTGCAGTTGAGTATTGCTAATGACAATGGTTGTTGAAAAGAGAGCAACAAATATATTGTTTCCAGATACTTCTTAGGAATGGCTATTATAATACTATTAATTAAAAGCTTCACTTACTTTTAAAGATTCATATCTTTGTCTGCTGACTAAAATCTTTTTTATGTCTTGTCCATCTTGCTCCAAATCCTTGGAGGTCAGTAACAGACAAGTAAACACATTATTTGAGGTGATGGGGCTGGGTCATTCGAGGGAGTTCCCTTTAAACTGAGAAAACGGGCAGTGAGGTTGAATGTTTTATTTTTCCCACGGGATGATTGACTTATGGAACAGCATCCTGGAGGTTGCAGTCACATTATACATGTTTCTGAAAACAGATTATGGCAAAAAAGGGCATTATTTTGGGTAATAACCTGGTCTTGCCCAGGTCACTTTTGATCGATTGGGGATTTCCTGAATTGGTGACAGATCTTTGTTAATTTTGATTTCTTCCAAAAGGCTTCATAGGGACAGGGTTGGTGGATATGTGTACGTGAGCCTGATGGCTTTTTCTTTCTCTAAGTACTATAGCATAACTATTGAGACAAATAGCCCTTTTTCCCCTCCTGTTTTCTATACCAGTTAACTTTCTGGACTCTTGGGATCAAAGGCAGGTTTATTCTGTTTTCAGACCACAAGGAATTTGGTTCAGGCCAAATACACATTCATGCTTTACTGTGTGTTGGACTTTCATCCCATCAATATGGATGAATTCAAACCCAGGTTTCAAAGGCCAAAGGAAAATATTCTAAAACACTGCTCCACTTACCTTCTGCAGTTAGTTTTAATGCACGTAATTTTTTTTAAAAAGGGGTAGGCAATATTTAGGTTAGAATGCATTTCCATTAGCATTTTTGTTCTATGATCTCTTGCATATTACAACATTTAAAATATGAAAATATGCAAAATTATCTATTGGTTATGAGGAAGATGCTTTGCATAATTTTATTGAACATATGAGTGTACCGGTATCAGGAAGGAATGAGCAGGATTAAGTATTTTAATTTTTGCAAACAAATTGTGACATGTATTTAAGAAATTTTGGCGTAATATTGCAAAATTTTCTTTTTATATCTATCTATATCACTACGTATCACATATTTGAAGTTACATGAAAATCAGAACTGTTAGTGTTTGTTTTTCTGTAGATTTTCACAATAATTGAGGATAACTCTAACTTTTATGCAGAGAATAAACTAATGCTGGCTTTTAAAACATTAGTTTTTAATCAGTGTATTAATTAATACAGAGATCAACTTCAGATCTGTTTTGCATTCATAGTGGACATTTTCCAACTTTTGTGAATCTGATCGTAGGAAGTGACATGTCACATCCGTGTTATTAAAAGCAAAGATATTTGCCTGGATTTTATGGTCAGCAGTTGCCAGGCTTTCTATAGGGTTGTGCCCTGGAACTTAAAACCATATTAGCACAGCTCCCTCTAAAAATCAAGCAGCCTTCTATCTCCTTTAAGCATTCAGGTTGAAGAATTCTTACTGGGAAAACAGAATCTGAACTAGGAAGTGTTGGTTGAAATAGATAATTCAATGTCAAATCAAGTAATAAAAGATGGGATTGAGAGAGAGAGGGAAATAAATCAAATTTTATTGGTAAATTGTTTTATTTTTAAAATCTCCAACAATAATTAACATCTGAAAGAATGAGACTTCACACTTTGTAAAATAAATTTTCAATTCCAAAGAGGTTGTTTGCAAGTAATTAAGACTTGTCATACCATTAAAGAATTTACTTATAATGGAATGGACACGCCCCAGCATTTTCTGGAGAATTTAGTTGGGATCTATGTTTGGGAGGTGAGAACAGGAACTTTGTGGCATTCCAAGTGTATCAATGCTGAGCCTCTCAGCAAGATACCAATGTAGCAAAGCTTCTGGAGGAGCAGGACAATTTGCAGCAACTTCCTGAATTCCATGTTGACTGTGCTTGTGGTGGTTGCTGCTCGATTTATAAGCACATCACTGTTATTTTTACCACAAAATCTTGGCCTTTTGGTTTTCTCAAAGCTGACAGTGCAAACATTGTTCCAAAAGCAAAATACTGCAAATATTGGAAATCTGAAATACAAGCAGAAAGTGATAGAAATATTCAGCAAGTCAGGCAGCATCTGTGGAGAGAAACAGAGTTAATGTTTCAGGTCAATGATGACCCTTCATCCGGTTCTGACAAATGTTCTGTTTTCTGCTTTGTATCGCACCTAAGACACTTCATGAATGTTCACAAAATATGTAGCATGGACTAGAACAGGACCTGCGACATTTGGAATTTCAAGTCTTCTGTCCAGATAATAAAACAAGTAGATGCAGTTTGATCACTGACTTTGGGGAAATTAATAGATGAGTTTCAACCAGACTGTTTGTTTGTTTTATGCAGCACAGATCTTGAACAAATTACTTCCGTCTAACCTATACAGAACAAAAGACGAAGCGACAGAGAGTCAAATCATTTGTATGTGCTGAAGTTTTAGTTTAAATCAATTTTCCTTGTAGGCCAGATGTTATTTTGTCACTGTTCTGAGCATCATACTGAAGGATGCAAGGAGACTCTCCACATGTCATATTGTAGCATTCTTGGATTTGCAGGCACGTGATTTGAGGTAGCAGTTTAGTGAAATTACAACACGTAGCTCCTTGAATGCCAACAGTTGAAATGAGGATGTTTATGGAGTTTCCTCTGCCAGTTAGCTGCCCAATTCCCACCACAATCCTCAACTAGATATTGCAGAGCTTCGCTTCAGTTAGTTAGTTAGTTTTGGGATTGTCAAAATGTCAACATGGAATTCAGGAAGTTGCTGCAAATTGTCCTGCTCCTCCAGAAGCTTTGCTACATTGGTATCTTCCATAGAGGCTCAGGATTGAAACACTTGCCAAACAACCCCAAAACAAACTAACTAACTGATGCTCTGCAATATCTATTTGAAGATTGTGGTGGGAATTGGGCAGCTAACTGGCAGAGGAAACTCCATAAACATCCCCATCTCAACTGTGGCTGAGCAAGGCACATGAATGCAAGAGACAAGGTTGGAATGTTTTGTAAGTGTCTTCAGCCAAAAGTGTCGAGTAGGTAATCTGACTTGGTCTCCTTAGGAGGTCCTTGCCCTTATAGATGCCAATGGCCAACCAATTTGGTTCACTTCACATGACTATTAGAATTAACTGAGAACACTAGTTGCAGATGGTGGTCATGCTGAAGATTTTGTGCACCATAACTCGTCAGATCCACTACCAAACTATTTCCATTGCAGTTATGATGCATCTACTAATGTGGAAAATTACCCAGGTATGTCCTAATGACAAATCTAATCCAGGCATGACTCTCTTAATCGGCCTCCTCACAACCATTAGCAAAGTGATGGAAGTAATCTGCAATGTTGTTAGGTAACATCAACTCCTCAATAATTAGTTTGCTGATGATCAGTTAGAACAATGTGGCTCCTTAACTTGTTCAAGTCCTTGATCAAAAGCTGAATACCAGAGGAAAAGTGAGAACAGTTGTCCTGACATTTAAGGTAGCAATTCATCAAAGGCGCACCAAGGGGCCCAACCAAAACAGATGGTGGAAAACCTTCCAGTGGCTGCAATCATACCTGCTGCATAAGAAAGTGCTAATGGTCATCGGAGACCAATCATTGAAACACAAAGACATTATGGCAGGAGTTTTTAGGGCATTGCCCCTGGCCCTGCCATCTTCAGCTGCTTCAGTAACCTTCCCTCTGTCACAAGGTGAGGAGTGGACCTAGTCACTGATTGTATTCATTGCCATTCACAACTGCTCTGTTAATGAAGTAGTCATGCAGTTTGCAATAGGATTTAAATAAGACCCAGACTTGCGCTGAAAAGTGGAAGGTAATGTTCTTGCCATAATTGCTAGGCAGCTCTAAGAAGAAAGTCTAAACAACTCCCTGCGCCCTTTTCTCCCCTCCCCAACCGGCCTTTGTAGGGCCCATATTGTATGCCATCCTGAGAATTTTTTTAATAAAGTGTGTTTATGTGTATTTTGCTCCAGCATTTGAAATGATATCTGGTTATGAGCCTCAAATGGTTGCCAGAATAGGGATTTCAATTTTCATAATGATTAGCCTTTTTCTGTTCATCATTTCATCTTGCCTTGCTGGCAACACTGGTGAACTGATTACTGTGAACACAGTCATTTGATCACCTTCGCCACATGTGCCTTTGGTTTCAAATAGTTTTGACGTCAACTTGCTCTCTTGCTTTCTACTGTCTACTTTTGCAGCTTAAATAACACGCTCTAAAGTCTTAGTTTGGTTTTGTGAAGAATTGCATAGTTGTCGCCAGATTTACAACCTGTCACAATTTCTTGCATATACATAATGGTTACATTTTTTAACTCCCAAATATAGCAGTTGCAATTTTTTGCCTCACTGAACATACCTGTATGAAATTGGCATGATTGATTATGAGGCAGCTGGTATGATTTGTTCCTCCTGGAATAATACTGAACTTATTCCTGAACTGCAAGCATCAATGCTGATCCTTCTTGAATTGGTCATAGCACTGGGATTTCAGTAACCAAGTGCTGCAAAATCTCTCCCTGAAAATGTCTATTTCAAGTGGATTTCATAGCCCACATCGGCAGAAAAACTCGGCAGTGCAGAACACTTATTGACAAATATGATATGCAGAAGTTGGGACTTACCTGCCAAGGCCTTACTCACATCACGGACATCTGAGGAGCAGAAGATGCTGGAGCCCGACAGCAACAGAACCCTGGAGGAGTGACCATGGCACGCTGGGTGGATTCTCATGGACATGGCTGTGCTGTGAAGCAGCTCATTGGAAAGTCATCTTTGATGCTCACAACGAATGATGATTGAGGGGGTGGGAGAGGAAGGTCTAGCATCGACTGGGAGAGGACAAGGTGTCGAGGGAAGAATGGAGGTGTTGGTGGGGGGGTGAGGTTAGAAGGGGGTAATGAAGTTGGGAGGCAATGAAGGTGTTGGGGCGGGGTAATGAAGGTGTCGGTGGGTTGTGAGGTCGGGAGAGGGGGATGGAGCACGGGGTAGGAGCGGGTAATGCGGGAGAAGATGTCAATTGGGGAGGTAGGTGTGAGGGGATAGAAGGTGTAAGGGAAGGAGTTCAGAGGGGGGAAGGAATGCGGAGAGGGGAGGGAGTCCGAGGGAGGAAGGAGTTGGGAAGAGGGAAGGAGTAAAGCTGGAGGAAGAAGTGAGGGATTCAGGAAGGGGGAGGGACTAAGCGGGGGGGCTGAGGTGTCTGGTGAGGTTGGGAGGACTAATGGGAGGGGCCCAGAGGGCAGGAAGAGGTTCTGGGAGGTTGTTTTACCCGCTGGCCGCAATGGCGGCTTTTCACACGCTCCCTCAGATCTCCATCAGGCTCATACCCTCTTGAGCTCGTGCCCTCATCCTGTCCATGGCTCTGCTCACCACACACACATTCCACGTAGTGCCATGTGTCCTGCTCACACTCTCTCCAATGTTGTTTTACCCACCTGCTCCACAGTACTTGGTGCAAATCTGGGATGATTGTCTTTTTCAGTGTGTCCCCAAATGGACATTATCGATAGTAACTTCTACTCATTCGGTGCCCTACTAGAATCGGACATTATGGGGTTATTTTGACCTTTATGAAAATAGATGGATTTGGGTTAGGTCAGATGCTGAGGTTGGATCCAGGAATGAGACTTTTAAAAGCCATTTTGACCTTCCAGTTTTAATGGATGGTAGATGGGCAATGGACTGCTTCCAGGAGGTAGCATTTAAAGATTTAATATGCCTTGGATTTTATCAACTTCCAGCTTCGAGGCTGGTTGGCTGGGAAAACCTGGCAGCTAAAGAGAGATAGAGACTGCTGAGTGGAAGAAGTGGTGCTTATCTCGCACTGTTTGAGCCAGGAGGAGGAGTGCTCCCTTCCCCTAGCTACCCTGATGATCCCCAACCTGACCCCTATGTGTGCGACCTTCTCTTGGGCTATAGCTTCTTTGGGAATGTTCCTGGCTCAACAGGATCTTGAACCTGTTAACTAGCTGGTTCTGAGTTGGGATAATAATTTAAGGAAAAAAAAATGGACCTTAAAAATCCATCATGTTTGAAGCAGAACTCCTTCCCTCTGCCAGCCCAGTAAATATTGTGTGTTAGAATGTTTCTGGAGCTGGGGGTGATCCAACAGGCCTCTCGTATGTACACATCTGTCAAAATGACTATTAAAGGTGCCCAACTTTGAACCTCCATCCAATTGTCCCTGCCAATAGCCACAAATAGCAATTGATAAAACCTTTAACGTGCTTGATGCAAAGACAGACACTGCTTTCTTTATGGTCTGCCTTAGATGATGTTCCCTTCCTATCACATTATTTAAACCTCTAAAGTTCAGACATATTCTCACTCCCTGTTTGCTTGACTTCTGTTGCCAGACTGCTGATTTTACTGGTTTGGTTTTTGACCTTTTTAATTGCCTTCTCCGTTTTATCTAACTCGCCACAAATTTTATCATGAAGTGAGACAGGATATTTTCCGCGGTGGATGTATGATTGAGTAGGTGTCTATTGGTATTCTGTGCTTGGCTACTATGCATCCCAAGTCCTTAAGTAGAGCAGCCCGCGTCTGTCACTTTTTAACAGTTATTGTACGTAACTGCATCAGCTCTTTTGAGAAGTCCTAACCGGCTCAACTTGTTCCAGAATTTTAAATTCCAGACTTTTTAGTCATGCCATCGCATTTCCCTATTTGCTAATTGGCCAGAACATCACCAACTTTGCATTAGATTTGTTAAGTTGTATGTGGCTTCTTGTAAATTAACTGTGGCACAGCATTACAATAAACTTGCATGGCTAGTTTAATGATCTTTTATTTTTCTGTATGAAGTAACATCACTGCTTTGATTGTACAGTTACATTTTCAGTTACATTTTGCTGCTTTCTGTAGCTGTATGCTCCTGTTTGCTTACTAATCCATTCTGACAATTATCTCAGCTAAAATTCTGCCCTTAACAAGGCTGCTTTTTTTGTAGGAGATGTAGTAATTGTAAGCTAAATCTTTTATTACCAATATGGGGATTTTGTGACTGTACAGACAAATCAGTCCTAAGCATGGGGAATCTTAGGGTCAGGGCTTTCTAGACTTGGTCTTGGAACAAGCATGTAGCTTCATCGGGAGTTCTATAAATAAAGTTTACTGTTTCTTACAAGAAACCAGCCCTGCACCCCAAGTTTATTACAGGAGAATTTTGTTCAAAGGCTCTTGAATGCTAGTTCATATTTAGATAAGTGAACTCTCTAAGCTTTCCCGCTTCTGAGCTCTGTGCAGAAGCTGGGCACTGCTGTATAACACACAGGGTCTGCTCCCTGTGTTTACATTAATCAGGCGCCTTAACTTGACATTAAATTCCTAAACCTATTGCGACAAGGAGATGTTTATACCATGGAGAACTGTGTGTTTGGGGTCAATAGCACTCCTTTTATTGTAAAACCACCCTTTGACTGTTTCAGTTGACCTCATTTTTGTACTAGGTAAGTTCAGAATTCTGTTATTTCATCAGTGATCTAGCTTTACTTCACTGCTCTTCACTTTGTCACTCCTACCAACATCCTGTAGCATTGGGCTTGGTATTTGCTGTGGTAAGCTAATTACATTAACTTTTAGACATGCCCTTGCATTTTTAGGTTTTTAAAGCTTTTGTATGGCAAGGCCCTGAAAGCATGAGCCAATGATGTTGCAGTGACGGAAACTGGCCATCTTGGACCTGAGTGAACAGGGCACACGGCTGTGTATTTCCATAACCAAAATGATTAAAAGATTATGAAATGATCAGTGCTAGGTTTGGAGAGACTGTAAGTCAGAGTGGATAACATCAATGTCAACTCTGGTACTGTACAGAACCAGCAATAGAGAAGGGGGGAAAAAAAAGAGAAGGATTAAGAGAAAGAAAAAGACAAAGGAAAAGTTATTTAAAAAAAAAAAATTCCAGCAATTCACAATCTGAAGGAATGAGACTTCATGCCAGAGTGGTTGATTGTCAGTAATTAAAACTCATCATGTTATTTAAAAGGTACTTTCAGTCATTTGTCCCAATTTAAATAATTTCCAGGAGCAAACTTTATGAATTTAAAAATAAAGAAGATTATTTATTATCACATACTTGTCCTGGAGGTTTAAATGCAACATGTCACACGCATTAACGTACATACAAAGATTAGATACAGAAGAAGCAAAAAAGCAATATGATTGTAAGTAGTAATTATTTCAGTCTCTTTCAAAACAGGCCTTTAGTTTCTTAGATGAATTAATACTTTGCCTGAAATGGAGCTCTTGTAAAGCAGAGGATTCTCAATGAGTTGTGAAACTTCTTGTGGTTGAATTGCCAGCAGGTCTGCTCTCAGGTGAACTTGAAGATGCAACAGGTTGGGTGTGGGGAGAGGCCTTCCCCCAATTTCAAGGTATAGCTGTATAATACCTTGGCTCTGAAGTTGCTTTGCAGTTGGTTTGATGGCTTAGATGGTGTTTCTGATGGTATCTGTCATGGTATTTCTGATCAGAATAGCTTCTGCTGTTAGTTTTGAAAAGAATACATAATAAACGTGGCTATCTTAACCATGTGAGATATGATGAGTCCAAAGCTGTCCTCCTAAAAGAGTTGGTGGGTTGGGCTGATTGGGGCCTTTCACACTTTGAGAGTTTTGAGACAGCCAAGGTTTCTGTAACTGACCCATTCCATTTGCATGACTCTTTTTTGAATGCCTTTTTAGGAAAATGCATCAAGTTTTGATGTCTCTGTGGCCCAGGGTGAAGTAGAAAGGTGAATGGGCTGATGGGTGATAGCATGACCCAGTCCTCCCTGTCGCTTGCCATTTCAACACACCACCCTGCTCTCATGCCCACATGTCCGACCTTGGCCAGCTGTGATGTTCCAGTGAAGCTCAACGCAATCTGGAGGAACAGCACCTCATCTTCCGACTAGGCATTTTACAGCCTTCCGGACTTAACATTGAGTTCAACACCTTCAGATCGTGAACTGTCTCCTCCATCCCCACCCCCTTTCCGATCCCCCCTTTTCCAATAATTTATTTTTTAATATATTTTTCTTTTCCCACCTATTTCCATTATTTTTAAATGAATTTCCATCCATTGTTTCATCTCCACCTTTTTGCCTATTTCGATTCTTCCCCCCCCCCCCACCCCAATTAGGGCTATCTGTACCTTGCTCGTCCTGCTTTCTACCCTTAATGTCACCATTAGCACATTTCTTAGCTAATATCACCACCGTCAACACCCCTTTGACCTTTTGTCTCTTCTTTGCCTCCACCTATCACTGGCTCTCTATCCTGCTCTACCTGTCCCACCCCCCTCAACCAGCTTATATTTCACCTCTTTTCTATTTTTCCTTAGTTCTGATGAAGGGTCATACGGACTCGAAACGTTGGCTGTGTTTCTCTCTGCGGAGCTGTGGGACCTGCTGGGTTTTTCCAGCTATTTTTGTTTTTGTAGGTGATAGTCTTGTTCTGTTGACGGTTTGTCCTTAGAGATTTGTGAATTTCACACGTGGCTGTGATTGTCCATATTTTAATTAGGCATTTCTTTGAGTTTCAGGTCTCTCTGGAGCTGATATTGCCAAACTCACATTATGTGTTGCCAGCCATCTTAAAAACTGTTGTCCATTTTAAAATACAGCTTTAAACTTTGGAATATCTTCATGCCTGTACTGGGCATGACACAGTGAGTTTAGTTTGTTTGTATGTATCATCCAAATCCAGTAATTTCATGCTATTCAATGTATTTCAAATGTAAGCCAGACGATGCAATGCCATTTTTACATAGCTTATGATGGAACAACAGCAACATTTGTTTTCAGTGTTTAACTGTGCATCTGCCATCACCCCAGTGACTATAGCATTTGCACATAAATAACAGTTATGAGTTATTAGACTTGCTGTTATTTTGACAGCAGGTTATGGGCTGATGTAACCCTAAGAATTCCAAGAATAGAACTTGCTTCTAAATTTGTCTTTGCTTTTCTCTAATGAGGTGCCAACCCCATGAAAAAATAAAATGTTCTGTCACTGTCCTACAATGAGACTTCACTCTGCTGGTTCATAAGGACACCCTACCCATCTAGATTGGGTTCAGAGACCCTACACTCCGCCCAACTCCTCATTGTTTCAGAGACACTAGAGTAGATTTTGATCAGAAGCACTAAGACACCAGCTTGGAATAGCAAAACTGTTATTTGCAAGACCAGCATTTGTTGTCCATCCCTAATTGCCCTTGAATTGAATGCTCTGCTTGGCCATTTCAGAGGGCAGTTGAGTCAACTACATTGTTGTGGATCTGAAGTCACATGTAGGCCAGACTCAATAAAGTTGGCAGATTTCCTTTCTTGAAGCACATTACTGGAACATTCAATAGTCTAAAATTGTAAATCCTTGTCTGTACAATGAAATATTAGAAAATCTACATGGGATCTCAGCTGGAATATTATGTACATATTATAGGAAGTATGTGAACGCATTGGAGAGGGTGCAGAAGAGGTTTATAAAAATGGTTCCAGGGATGAGAAACTTCAGCTATGAGGATAGATTGGAAAGGTTGGGACTGTTCTCCTTGAAGAGAAGAAGGCTGAGAGGAGATTTGATAGAGATGCTCAAAAT
The DNA here is from genome assembly GCF_964194155.1 of Cetorhinus maximus. Classification (NCBI taxonomy): domain Eukaryota; kingdom Metazoa; phylum Chordata; class Chondrichthyes; order Lamniformes; family Cetorhinidae; genus Cetorhinus; species Cetorhinus maximus. The sequence continues at coordinate 132,415,839 of NC_135881.1, forward strand.
AATGAGGGGGATGAACAGAGTAGATAGGGAGAAGCTGCTCCCACTCGTAAAAGGATCAAGAATGAGAGGGCACAGATTTAAAGTGATTTGCAAAAGAAGCAAGTGTGAGATGAGAAAAAACTTTTTCACACAATGAGTGGTTCGGATCTGGAACGCACTGCCTGGAAGTGTGGTGGAGGCAGGTTCGATCCAGGCATTCAAGATGGCATTAGATGATTATTTGAATAGAAGCAATGTGCAAGGGTATGAGGAAAAGGCAGTGCAATGGAACTAGGTTATAATGCTCATTTGGAGAGCCAGTGCAGACATGATGGACCAAATGGCCTCCTGTGCCGTTAAGATTCTGTGGATATTTTGATATTGAGAAATACCAGTGAAGAGACATCAATATTAAGTATTGACTTGGACAGAATCAGAATATTCTGAAATGCAATCTAATAGAATGTTTTCATATCTCCCTTTATCAGCAGAATCAATGCCTGGACACTCAGCTTGTGCTGGTTACTACAGTGGCAAAATAAAGTGGGTTAACAGCTGTAGGCTGTTCTAATAGGTCTGAGATCTATTCTGCCTGTTGTAAATTGCCCATTCAAGCAATGGAATCCATGTTCGTTAGAAATAATCAATTAGAAGTGATCTTCAACAATACTGATTTTTAATAATGGCATAGAATTATTCTTTTAAAAGAAAAGTTCCCATTCTCCAACCTCTGTAGGGGACTGTTTGTTTTGTCCTGCTTTGTGTGAGTGGGGGGGATCATGGGGGTGCGGTGGGTGGAGGCGATGGTTCATCCTTTTGCAGTGCAGTCTCATTCTTAATCACACACACTGATAATAATAGCACAGATTATGGTAGTAATAGAGTAAAATCTGCTGTAAAAATAAATTAACCAATGATTATCATGGTAGAATTAACGCAAGTATTGTTAATTTTACACTAAGCCAGTTAAAGATAGACTGCTAATTTATGGACTATAACTTTTTTTAAAAAAAAGTGATTTTCAAACTTTTCTCAGTGGCGAACCTCCTGCAAATACTAACCCATTCATGAATATCCGCTGCCCTAAACTCAAAGACCGACAGCTACCAAAGGAAAAGATATTATTGTGGTATCTATTAGTATGCAACAAGAACATGCTAATACACGGTCTTGTACATATTTAGTGCCTTTCACAGCCTGAGGACATCCCAAAATTCCTTAAAGCGCAAAGCATTGTGTATTCTCAGCAGATAGACACACATGATAACTTTGTAGATCCCGAAGGTGTGACAATTCTACTTTGAGCGCTTTAAAACTTTGAAAAGATCATTTAAATTTTAGAGAACTTTTCTGAGATGCTAAATTTAACTGAAATTGTGCAGGAATATTTCATTGATACCATGAAACTTAAGCAGACCTTGGAAATGAAATTATAAGAGCTGCAAGCTGGAGGTTCATTGGATTCCAGAAACAATAACTTGTATTTGCATAGTAACTTTAACATTGTAAAACATCCCAAGGCACTTGACAGGAGTGTTAATGGATATTGAGCCACAAGATATTAGGACAGGTGAGCAAAAGTTTGATCACAGTTAAGGCTTAAGGAGAGTCTGAGATGGAGAGAGGTTTAGGGCGGGTGAATTTCAGAGCTTTGGGTCCAGACAGTTGAAGGCATGGTCATGAATAGAGGGGCAAAATAAATCTGGGATGCACTAGAGGCCAGAATTGCAGTAGCACTTTGTTCTTGAAGGGTTGGAGGAGATTAAAGATAGAGTGGTGTAAGGCCATAGAGGGATTTGAACCTGAGAATAGGATACTTAATGCAAGCCTAGTGTTCCTATGTGTACATTTTCTATTCATCAGCTCTTGGAATTCCAATAAAAGACTTGCTCAGTTTGTCAAATAATTAATGCTTCATATGCCACTGCAACTGTTGCAGTGAACGAGCACAATTTTGACCTAATCATCTGTTAAAGGTTTTATGCTTTTTTTTTCATTCATTCATGGGATGTGGGTGTTGCTGGCTAGGCCAGCATTTATTGCCCATCCCTAACTGTCCTTGAGAAGGCGGTGGCGAGCTGCCATATTGAACCACTGCAGTCCAGGTGGTGTAGGTACACCCACAGTGCTGTTAGGAAGGGAGTTCCAGGATTTTGACCTAGTGACAGTAAAGGAACAGCAATATATTTCCAAGGTAGGATGGTGAGTGGCTTGGAGGGGAACTTCCAGGTGGTGATGGTCACATGTGTCTGCTGCCCTTGTCCTTCTAGATGGTAGTGGGTTTTGAAGGTGGTGTCTAAGGACAACTGAGTGATCTGCTAGACCATTTCAGAGGGCATTTAAGAGTCAACTGCATTGCTGTGGGTCTAGAGTCACATGTAGGCCAGACCAGGTAAAGACAGCAGGTTTCCTTTCCTAAAGGGCATTAGTGAACCAGATGGGTTTTTATGACAAGCGACAATGGTTTCCTGGTGGTCATTAGACTTTTAATTCCAGATTTTTATTGAATTCAAACTCCTCCATTTGCTGTGGTGGGATTCAAACTTGGGATCCCAGAGCATTACCCTGAGACTCTGGATTACTTGTCCAGTGACAATACTACTACACCACTGCTTCCCCCCTGATCTGAGCTAATGTGAAATCATGGCACTTTAGTAAGGCAACAACTATAACGGCTTTGGTGTAGCCTAGCTAAATATTGAAGTGTTGTGTGCATTTAGTCTTTTTTTATTCTACGTAACATACCCAGGAATTAAAATAATTGTATATGTATTTCCCACCTAGGCTTCCACTTGGAGCAATGGAACAAACAATAAAGGACAAAAGAAAGGTAAGGAGTGTAAATGGCACCAAATTTCTTTATTTTAATGACTTTGAAACCTTGGCAAGTTTGTGGATTTCTTCTAAACTAGAAATTGTATTCGCTGTTTTGTCTATGATAAGAATTCATAGGGATTGTGAAGGTCATTTTGTGATGCCCAATAGGATGAGAGTTGCAGGCAAGGTTCATTTTGACCTCTTCTGGGTGCAAGTACTGAGAGGAATGCTGCATTTAAGGCATGTCAGGGCATCCTCTGTCTTTCTGCACCTTTTGGGTAATGAGTTTTAAATATCTAGCGATAACAGCATTGTCCACGTTCATACTCAATACCCTGTTGGCCACAACAGAAATTGTTGCCCTTTATTGTCTCTGCAAGCAAACAAGAGGAAAAGTTCATTTTTAAAAATTCATTTACAGGATGTGGGTGTCGTTGGCTGGGTCAGCATTTATTGCCTGTCCCTAATTGCCCTTGAGAAGGTGGTGGTGAGCTGCCTTCTTGAACCACTGCAGTCCATGTGGTGTAGGTACACACACAGTGCTGTTAGGAAGGGAGTTCCAGGATTTTGACCCAGCGACAGTGAAGGAATGGCGATATATTTCCAAGTCAGAATGGTGTGTGGCTTGGAGGGGAACTTCAGGTGCGGTATTCCCTTGTGTCTGCTGCCCTTGTCCTTCTAGATGGTAATGGTCGTGGGTTAGAAAGGTGTTGCCTAAAGAGGCTTGGTGAGTTCCTACCGTATATCTTGTAGATGGTACACACTGCTGCTACTGTGCATCAGTGGTGGAAGGAGTAAATGTTGTAGAAGAGGCGCCAATCAAGCGGGCTGTTTTGTCCTAGTTGGTGTCAAATTTCTTGAGAGCCGTTGGAGCTGCAAGTGGAGAGTATTCCATCACACTCTGACTTGCACCTTGTAGATTGTGGACAGGCTTTGGGGAGCCAGGAAGTGAGTTACACGTCAAAGAATTCATAGGCTCTGACCTCCTGTGTAGCCACAGTATTTATATGGCTAGTCCAGCTCAATTTCTGGTCAATGGTAACCCCCAGGATAGTGGGGGATTCAGCAATGGTAATGCCATTGAATGTCAAGGGGCAATGGCTAGATTCTCTCTTGTTGGCGATGGTCATTGTCTGGCATTTGTGTGGCATGACTGTTACTTGCCACTTGTCAGCCCAAGCCTGGATATTGCATTTGGACATGGACTGCTTCGGTATCTGAGGAGTTACAAATGGTGCTGAATGTTGTGCAATCATCGGCGAACATCCCCATTTCTGACTTTATGATGAAAGGAAGATCATTGAAGCAGCTGAAGATGGTTGGGCCTAGGACACTCCCCTGAGGAACTCCTGCAATGATGTCCTGGAACTGAGATGATTGACCTCCAACAACCATAACCATCTTCCTTTGTGCTAGGTATGACTCCAATCAACGGAGAGTTTTCCCCCCTGATTCCCATTGACTCCAGTTTTGCTAGGGCTCCTTGATGCCACGCTCAGTCAAGTGCTGCCTTGATGTCAAGGGCAGCCACACTTGCCTCACCTCTGGAGTTCAGCTCTTTTGTCCATGTTTGAACCAAGGCTGTAATGAGGTTGGGAGCTGAGTGGCCCTGGCGGAACCCAAACTGGTTGTCAATAAGCAGGTTATTGCTAAGCAAGTGACACTTGATAGCACTGTTGCTGACCTCTTCCATCACTTTACTGATGATTCAGAGTAGACTGATGGAGTTGTACTTAACCGGGTTGAATTTGTCCTGTTTTTTGTGTACAGAACATACCTGGGCAATTTTCCACATTGCTAGGTAGACACCAGTGTTGTAGCTGTACTAGAACAGTTTGGCTAGGGGTGCGGCACGTTCTGGAACACAAGTCTTCAGTACCATTGCCGGAATATTGTCAGGGCCCATAGCCTTTGCAGTATCCAATGCCTTCATCCATTTCTTGATATCACGTGGAGTGAATCGAATTGGCTGAAGACTGGCATCTGTAATGCTGGGGACCTCTGGAGGGGGCCAAGTTGGATCATCCACTTGGCACTTCTGACTGAAGATCGTTGTAAATGCTTCAGCCTTATCTTTTGCACTGATGTGCTGGGCTCCTCCATCATTGAGGATGGAGATATTTGTGGAGCCTCCTCCTCCAATGAGTTGTTTAATTATTCACGACTGGATGCAACAGGGCTGCAGAGCTTAGATCTGATCCGTTGCTTGTGGAATCACTTAGCTCTGTCTGTTGCTTATTGCTTATGCTGTTTGGCATGCAAGTAATCCTGTGTTATAGCTTCGCCAGGTTTAAACCTCATTTTTAGTTATGCCTGGTGCTGCTTCTGGCATGCCCTCCTGCACTCTTCATTGAACCCCCTGGCTTGGTGGTAATGGTAGAATGGGGGATATGTCAGGCCATGAGGTGACAGATTGTGGTTGAGTACAATTCTGCTGCTGCCCATAGCACCTCATGAATGCCCAGTTTTGAGTTGCTAGATATGTTTGAAATCTATCCCATTTACCAAAGTGGCAGTGCCACACAACGTAATAGAGGGTATCGTTAATGTGAAGACGGGACTTCGTCTCCACAAGGACTGTGTGGTGATCATTCCTACCGATGCTGTCATGGACAGATGCATCTGCGACGGGCAGGTTGGTGAAAATGAGGTCGAGTATGTTTTCCTTCTTGTTGGTTCCCTCACCACCTGCTGCAGACACGGTCTAGCAGTTATGTCCTTTAAGACTTGCCAGCTCGGTCTGTGATGGTGCTACTGAGCCGCTCTTGGTGATGGACATTGAAGTACCCCACCCAGAGTACATTCTGCGTCCTTGCCACCTTCAGTGTTTCCTGCAAGTGGTGTTCAACATGGAGGAGCACTGATTCATCAGCTGAGGGGGGAGGGTAGTATGTGGTAATCAGCAGGAGGTTTCCTTGCCCATGTTTTACCTGATGCCATGACTCTTCATGGGATCCGGAGTTGAGGACTCCCAGGGCAACTCCCTCCTGACTGTATACCACTGTGCCTCCACCTCTGCTGGGTCTGTCCTACTGGTGGGGCAGTATATACCCAGGGATGGTGATGATGGTGTCTGGGACAATGACTGTAAGGTATTATTCCATGAGTGTGACTGTCAGGCTGTTGCTTGACTAGTCTGTGAGGCAACTCTCCTAATTTTGGCATGAGCCCCCAGATGTTAGTAAGGAGGACTTTGCAAGGACAACAGATCTGAGTTTGCTGTTGTCATTTCCAGTGTTTAGGTCAATGCCGGGTGGCCGGTCCGGTTTCATTCCTTTTTATTGATTTTTTTAGCGGTTGGGTACAACTGAGTGGCTTGCTGGGCTATTTCAGTGGACATTTAAGAGTCAACCAGATTGCTGTGAATCTGGAGTCACCTGTATGCCAGACTAGGTCAGGATGGCAAACTTCCTTCTCTAATGGACATTAATTGTTCAATGGCAGAATTTATGTATAATGGCTAGTTGGCCAAATTTGAGAAGGTGCTTTGCACCAGGTGGGTTTTCCTAGCCATTTGAAAGTTTGTTTTGGTGGTCATGCCACATGGGTTCTCCATTCTCCACCTCCTTTGGCTGGGCCAGAGCAAGACAAGTTAATATTCAATAAATTATTGGTCAGGAAGAACCTTCTCACTGACAGACAAAGATCCAGAGGTTTTGCTGGCTGAGTCCTGCTTTGTTCAATTGTAGAAACCATGAAGCTGAATGTTCACAATCCTGGCCCCTGTCTCCGCCCGCCCCCCACAGCCCAAAAACACAAAAGGATCGAAGGGACACCTGAAAATACTGGTGCCAGCCGGCATGTCAGTTTTGAGGTGCAGACCCCAGCACTGGAAATGGGAAGCAGCGCAGGGTGGGACGGGAATTCCACTCTCATCCCCCATTAGACTTTCTCAGAATGAGTTTTTTTCCCCAACTTTTGGAAGGGGAAGGGGCTTTAGAAGTTGTCAGTTTCGGAACATCCAAAATTGGAGGCATTGGCCCTAGGGGATAAGGAAAATCCCTTGAAGAGATGGCTACTCATCCCTCTATAAGAGCCCCAGACAGAAGCACACATGATACAGCCAGCCAATGTGATCGCCTCAGCTGAACAACCATTCTGCAGGTTATTGGGCTTCTAAAGATGTGATTTTGCTGCTTGGACCAATCGGGTGGTGGCCTCAATATCCTCTTGTTAAAGGTCTTGGTCATTGTGGTTGTCTACTGCACTCCCCACAACATGGCTGTCCAGAGGTGTGGACCTTAAGGATGCTGAGGCCCTGGAAAGTCACAGCTTATTAGGGGAGGAGCGGAGGTAAGAGAGGAGGAGATGGAAGAAGATGACGCTGGACAGAAAGGTGCCCCTGCTGCACAACGAAGAGGACCTTCTTCCTCTCCCTCATGGCCTCCTGCATTAGATCCAGGTCAGTATCAATGAAGCAAGGGTCTGTCCTTTCCTGGGTGCCAGGCCTTAGGCTCTCCTGCGACATCTGGTGAAGAGGGGAAGGCTTTGGCACAAATTGCAGGTGTCTCTCTCACCAGCAGCCTTTGAAATGCATGCCTGGTCTGTCTAAGTAAGTCCCGCACTTCATCTGACCTGCCTCTGTTCCTGCCCCCACTAGCTCAAAGTGGACAGAAAATGGCTTTCCATGTCAGTTAAAAGCTCATGCTATGAAAATCTAAACTTTAATCAGATTCCCACTTCAGGTAGGTTTCCGAATCAAAAAGAGACCTGGCTCCTGTTTTCTATCTGTGTGGCAAATATTCAGCCCAGGGTGACTTGATAAATGTGGAACAGTTATTTTGTTATGTTATCTCTAAGGTTGATCTTGAAGATTCCCTGTTCAGCTGTCAATATATAGAGGTCTTACCACAATTGGAAATAATTTTACATTTTGCCTTTTTTACATTTTTTTTGCCAAATTTGCCTCAGTTTCTCAAAACTTGGGTCTGGAATTTCCTTGGCATTGCTCCCATTCCATCATTTTAGGCTTAAGTAGCTCAGAGCAACACCAGTCGGGGACAGACCATATATATCTGAGAATGCTAAGTGACAGTAGGGACAAAACCTATGAAGTCTTGATCAACTCCGTGAGGGAGTTGGTAAATACTGGAAAAATCCAACCGGACTGAAAATGGCCAGTATTCTACCTGTTTCGAAGAAAAGTGGTAAAATGGCACATGAATCACAAAACGTTAGTACGCAGGTTTGGCAAGTGATTAGGAAGGCAAATAGAATGTTGGCATTTATTGCAAGGGGAATGGAATATAAAAGTAGGGAAGTTTTGCTGCAGTTGTACAGGGCCTTGGTGAGACACATCTGTAATACTGTGCGCAGTTTTGGTCTCTTTATTTGAAAAATGATATAATCGTGTTAAAAGCAGTTCAGAGAAGGTTCACTGGACTCATTCCTGGAATGATGGACTTACCTTATGAAGAAAGGTTGAACAGATTGGACCTATGCCCACTGAAGTTTAGAAGCATGAAAGGTGTGTGTGGATTTTAAAAGGCATTTGATCAGTGCCACACAACAGACTGGAGCAAAATTCTAGCTTATGGAATAAAAGGGAGAGTAGGCAATAAGTGCAAAGAAATTGGCTGAATGACAGGAAACCAACAGTAGTGATAAATGGCTGTTTTCCAGATTCGAGAAAGGCCTGCAGGGGAGTTCCCCAGGGGTCAGTTTTGGGACCCTTGCTCTTCCTGATATATATTAATGACCGAGACTATGGTGTGCAGGCCATGATTCAAAATTTACAGATGATACGATGATTGGAAATATTGTCAACTGTGATGAGGATAGTCTTGAACTTCAAAGGGACATAGATATGTTGGTGGATTGGGCAGACAAGTGGCAGATGAGGTTCAGTGCAGAGAAGTGTGAGGTGATTCATTTTGGCAGGAAGAATATGAACAGACAGTCTAAAATAACAGGAGAAACTCTAAAGGAGGCGCAGGAACAGAGGGACCTCTGTGTAAATGTACATAAGTCATTGAAGATGGCAGGGCATGTTGAGAGAACCGTTAATAAAGCACATAGTATCTTAGGCTTTATTAACAGGGACATTGAGTACAAGAGTAAGGAGGTCATGTTGAATTTGTATAAGACACTGTTTAGGCCTCATTTGGAGTACTACGTTCAGTTCTGGGCATCATGCTTGAGGAAGGATGTGAAGGCATTGGGGAGAGTACAGAGGAGATTCATAAGAATGATTCCAGGGATAAAGAACTGTAGCTATGAGGATAGATTGGAGAGGTTGGGACTGTTTTCCTTGGAGAAAAGGAGGCTGAGAGGAGATTTGATAGATGTATTCAAGATCATAAGGAATATGAACAGGATAAATAGTGAGTAACTGTTCGCACTCGAGAGAACATCAAGAACTAGAGGGCACAGATTCAAAATAATTGACAAAAGGAGTAAATGTGAATTGAGGAAGAATTTTTTCATCCAGAGTGTGGTTGGAGTCTGGAACAAACTTCCTTAGAGGGTGGTAGAGGCATGAGGGTCATGACCTCTTTCTGTGCTGTAACTTTTCTATGGTTCTATCACAGCTGATCTGGTGTGGTCTCAACTCCACTTTGCTATCTGCCCCCCATAACCCTTGACTCCCTTATCTGTCAAAAATCTGTCTAACTCTGCCTTGAATAAATTCAATGACCAAGCCTCCACTGCTTTCTTGCTCCACTGCTTTCTGGTGAAGAGAATTCCACATACTAATGACCCTCAGAGAAAAACATTTCTCCTCATCTCCATCTTAAACAGTAAACATCCTATTCTTAAACTCTGTCCCCTGGTTCTAGTCTCTTCCACAGTGGAAACATCCTCCCAGTATCTTCCCTTTCAAAAGGAATGAGTCGTGAGAACCTTCTCTGAACTGCTTCTAACACAATTATGTCATTTTTCGAATAATGAGACCAATACTGTACACAGTACTCCAGATGTCTCACCAATGCCCTGTACAGTGCAGAACATGGCGGATTAGGCTGAAGGGGCTGAAAGGACCTAGGAGCAGGAGTAGATCAGTGTTCCTAAAACACAGATGACTGTAAACCCATTATTTTTACATTGATAACTACCTCCCAAAATTAGTTGATTGCAAATAACCCTTTAATATACAGCTACTCCTATAAATGGAAGCCATCATACTTTTGCAAGGAACAAATTTTGCCTCACTAAATTTCTTGACTTTTTTGAGGGTCTTAAATCAAGTGGATGTTACAAAGCCCCGTTGGATTACTTGGCCTTTGATAAAGTTCCATGTGAAAAGCTGCTACATAAGCATAAGGCTGGGTGTCCTGCACCAAACTTGCAGGTGGATAAAGAATTGGTTGAAAGAGAGAAAGCAACAGGTATTAGGCAGCTAACATTGAGGCTTCACTCTATAAACTGCTAACCTGTTGTGATTAAAATTGCATGTGTAAATATAAATGGAGAGTTACATCTTCTTTCTTGTCCTCTCTGTTCTCCCCTGCCACACCCTGGGTGGGAGTCAGGGGGTGGGGGGACATGGTGGGCGAATGGAACTGAGATTTTTTATTTCAGTTTAGTCTCAAAATTAGATTTTTATTTTTCAGGACTATTTACTTTCTCTTGTGCTTAACCTGACTTGACTCGATACTTAAGGGGAAGTAGTAATTTCACAAGCTTGTTAAATAAATCATTAGCTTTCCAGTATACCACTACTGGAAATTATTACTTTGTTTTAAGGGCAGCATGGAAATCAGATGTGATGGATTGTATAAATGAATAAACTGACTGATTTAAAAGATCAGGTCACTTGGACAAGGTGCCAAAGGGTTGTTGCTGGTGAAATTATACTCCAGCGCTAAGGTGGGTAAGAGGAAGGAATGAGTGGAAAAACCAATTCCCTGGTGTCTCAAGACCTTATTCTGAACATTGTGGGTCTATGCATGCAGCCTTTTATTTTCCACATCTACTTGCTATTCTTTTAAGCTTTTAATTTGAATTAACTTGTCAGCCAAACTGTGATCGTGGCAATATTTGCTTTCAAATTTCACCTTTTTATTTTTTGGGCGACCTTGGCAAGGCAGTATTTATTTTACATTCCTGAGGGCATTGAGCCCCCCACGTAGGGATGGCAGGTCTTTTTCTGAAAGGACACTGGTGAACTAGTTGAGCCTTCTGACCATTTTATCTGATGCTAACCCATAAATTACCAGATCTGTAGAATTCAGTTTCATAACTTGGGATTTAAACTCAATCCAGAATCATTACCATTAGTTCACTGTACCCTGCTTCACTTCACAGAGTGAAAAATGTATACATTATTGGTAGTTTCTTTTGCCTGGAAGTTCCATTTAAAAATGAATAACTTGTGAAACTGCTAACCGTTATGTTGCAAGGAATTTCCATTATGACTCAATAATCTAAGTTCTGCGATGCTGTCACATGTTCTAGATACTTATATAAAAGCACTACATTGAATACGAGCTTTCACGTACATTGGTATGAAGTGGTCATTTCTAATCTTCTCTACTATGCCAAATCAGGAATTCATCAGTGTGTGGGTGCGAGATCCAAGAATCAAGAAAGAAGATTCATGGCACTCCTATGTAGATTATGAAATTTGTGTTCATGTAAGTGCATTATTTTTAGTAATATACATTTCTGGAAATAACAATTTTAGGAAGGTTTTAGCTAAAAGATTAAACATTTTTAATTCCAGTGCTTAAATAGCATGATTGCTTCAAAATTACTTGTAACACAATTAACTGTTTCAGTGTAAATGTGCAGTTCAACTGCTACTTATTAATGTTCATTTCAAATTGACAATCTGACCTCCAAGCATGTCAGGAGATGTGAGACCACCACATGAAGTTTAGACTGACGCAAAGTTATGTTTTTTTTTAAAAAAAAAAAATCCCAAATTATCCACTGGCCCACTCGGGGATTTTAGAAACGTGTTTTTAATTTTTTTCAGATCCTGAGAAAGTAAGTGTTACTGCTCTTTCTCTTGTGTTTTTTTTTTAAATAGTTATTCGGGGAGAAGATCTTTATATGTACATTTAATCTCATGCAGAGATCCTTTTTGATGCTGTATGCCTAAGGGATGCAATATTGCACTCCTAGCAACTGATGTTCATTTTATGAACACCTGCTATCACAATGTACTTCATTTTTTTCACTTGTTCTTTGATTTAAACAGTTTCTTAGTTATCTGTTGCATGAACCTATTTCCAAAGTTGTCTGCCCCAAAATTGGTCATTAATCTTCCCCTTGTCACTGTGTGCTTAGTAATATAAACTTTGAAATCAGAAACTTTTTACCTTACATTAGAAACGGGAGTCAGACAAAATAATCCACTAATTTTTCTAAGGTGCTAACGCATAGTGATCATCGGGGATCTTTCCTCGTTTTAATGTGGCACGTGTTCTATTTTAACATTGCTCCCATTTTTCTTTTTAGTTTTTGAAAACTTGAGCTTTTACCCTGGCCAGAAAGGGAAGTGCACTCTGCAATACATAACTCTCTAGAGCTTCACAGAAAAACAAGACTTCAAAAATAAATTTTAACCCACAAACACTTCTTTCCATCTTTAGAATAAAGTAGATGTTTCTCTTGCTGTCAACATGTGTTCCTGGACTCACATGTTAACAGCTTTGAATCACCAGAGCTACTGACAGTTTATAAAAGACATTTATTTTTAGGCATGTGTAAACCTAGTAGTATAAAATGATTAAGATACCAATTCCATTGATATTTCAACAACTAAATGTTCAATCTTCAGTCACAATTTCCTGCTTTTTACTTTTGGAATGTAGAAATCTCTTACTTCACTTCTCGATGCATTTTTTTTTAACTTTGTCCCTTGCAGACTAATAGTATGTGTTTCACAAAGAAGACTTCCTGTGTGCGAAGACGTTACAGAGAATTTGCTTGGCTCAGGCAGCGACTTCAAGACAATGCTGTATTGATGTACGGTTTTATTTTTGTTTCTATTTTTAAAACCATTCTGTGTTGCACAGTATTTGACCTCAGGGCAGGAAGGAGACTTGTCAAAATAATAATGCAGCTTTTAATTGGATGTCCTAATATGTAACACAAAAACATACCTTGGTACATTTTCACTGTCTTTGTGGTAAAGTGCCCAGCCATTGCTTGGCATTGCTCAATCTCTGGCAGTTATGGGAAACAGTAGAAAATTGTTGTCCCTGCATGTTAGTAGAAATATGCTGGGCTTGATGTTTAAAGTTAAACAGCCTGGAATTTATTGCACAGAATGTACAACAGAAACGGGCCATTCGGCCCAACTGCTCTATGTGCTTCTGTTCCATGTGAGCCGCCACCCATTTTATTTCATCTAATCCTTTTATTTCTTTCTCCCTCGTGTTTATCTAGTTTTCCCCTTAAATGCATCTATGATTTCCCTCAACTTCTTATAATGAATTCCACATTCTAACTACCTGGGTAAAGGGATTTCTCCTGAATTCCCTGTTGAGTTGATTAGTGACTACTCTTTTTTATGGTTTTTTTTGCACACTTTTATTAAAAGTCAAAATTACCTAGCCTGTCTCTCTATTTAATAACGGAAAAACTTGAATTTTAGTCACGTTCTCTTCTTTTCAATTACCCAGCTTTGAATTTGCACTGTTTGGCAGTGATATTTTGACTAACTTGCTCTGTAATAAAACTTAGCACTAGAAATGTTTTGCTTGAACCAAGGGTAGGAGAAACCGAGGAGCATTGCTTTTAAAACCATGGCATGTTCCGTTTGCTATGCTTCATGGAGAAAATAAACATTTTTAAAAATCTTTCTGAAGCCCCACATGTGTCCTTGAATTTAGCAAATCTCATCCATTGGGCAGAATTTTATGCCTCGTCCCGCCGGCAAGATTTTCCGGTTCCACCGAAGTCAATGGGCTTTTGAACGGCTCGCCGCATTTTATGATCCTGCCCCCCGCTGCAACTGGATTGTAAAATTCCGCCCATTGTCTGTGAGGGTGACCCAAGTATAGACAGAAATTGAGTCAGGCTCCTGACCTGCAATGTACCTCCAACCTTTTTCGGTTTTTGATTCCGATTTCCAGCATCTAAAGTTTTGCCTTGAGTGATAGACAAAAATTAGTTAGAATGGCACATCGTGGGCATACTCTGAAAAATTTCCTTGGCTTGTGTCCCAGTATGTTGACTCTTTGAAACGAATCTGATACAGCCTCCATTATCAAAAGTAAGTCCATAAATGCATGGGAGTGATGGAAAAACTGGTCAACATTTATAGTATTATGACTTAAAGCCATCACCTCTTTGTTAGCTGTTTTGAAAAGTGCCATAATAGTCTGCCACCCTCACGTGTACATACACAGTCAATGTGGATGCTTAGATCAATGTTTTAATTCCATCTACTTTTTTTTTTCTCTTTCTATCCTGCATGCCCCCAGCCCTGTCCTTCACACATGTTTGAGTTAACAAGACTGACTCCCAATGTTATACTGGCTGAGATTGACTAATTTGAGACAGGGACCTTTCTGATTAAATCTTACTCAGTGTAGCACCACCAATTAACTGCTGCATTGCACTTTGCATTTTTCCACTGAGCCATCAGGTAGAATTGGAGCTTACTGGGGATAAAAGAAAATAGTTAAAGCACAAGACTTTTTTTTACTGTTATATATCAGTTAATTGACAAATGAGCAGTATAGAATATTCTGGTCTTCAGTTCTGATAGCTTTACCATCGCTGCATAATATATAAGTTATTTGCATTAAACCCTTCCTGTTGCATTCTGTGGCTTTTAGAGTAACATTGCATACTTTTTTTTGAGATTGATTGACTTAGCATGTCCCAGTTTTTACCACTGATTGCACAAACTGAACATTTTGTAATATAATGTTGATGACCAGCTGATCTGAGCATTGAAATCTCATTGTCATTATTCTCTTTTATAGAAGTTTACCAGAGTTCCCTCCTAAAAGCCCTTTTTTTAGTGCCAATAATGCCCAACATGTTGAGCAGCGCCGTCAAGGCCTCCAAGAATTTCTAGAGAAGTAAGTACCTGCTGCATTGGCTTAATTTTTATTTACAGAATTTGTCACAGCAAGTGAGCCTAATCATCTTTTATGCAAGACAATACATGAACTGAACCTTTTTATAGCAACCAGTTTCCACTTAAATTGACATACAAGTGCAATCCTTGCCCTTCTCAGCATGTCTGATAAAATTTCAACATTTAAAAAAATTTTTCATGGAATGTGAGCATCGCTGTAAAAGCTAGAATGTGTTACTCATCCCTAGTTGCCTTGAGGAGGTGGTGGTGAGCTGCCTTCTTGAATTGCTACAGTCCATGTGGTGTAGGTACACCCACAATGCCATTGGGGCGGGAGGTCCAGGATTTTTACCCAGCAACAGTGAAGGAACAGCGACATAGTTCCAAGTTATGATGGTGTGTGTGGCTTGGGGGGAACCTTGCATTTAATGGTGTTCCCAAGCATCTGCTGCCCTTGTCCTTATAGGTGGTAGAGGTCATGGGTTTGGGAGGTGCTGCTGAAGAAGCTTTGGCGAGTTGCTACAGTGCATCTTGTAAATGGTGCACACTGCTGTCACTATATGCCAGTGATGGAGGGAGTGAATGTTTAAGTTGCATAGGGTGGCAATCAAGTGGGCTGATTTTCAACCACCCCCCCACTCCGGGATGATGTCGAGTTTCTTGTGTTGTGAGAGCTGCACTCATCCAGGCAAGTGGAGAGTCTTCCATCATACTCCTGACTTGTGCCTTGTAGATGGTGGACAAGGATTTAGGGAGTCAGGAGGTGAATTACTCGAGGCACAATTCCCAGCCCCTGACCTGCTCTTGTAGCCACAGTATATGGCTGGTCCAATTCACTGGTCACTGGAAAGTAATGCCACTGAATATCAAGGGGAGGTGGTTAGATTCTCTCTTGTTGAAGATGGTCATTGCCTGGCATTTGTGAGGCACAAATGTTACTTGCCATGTAGCAGCCCAAGCTTGAAAGTTGTATATGTCTTGTTGCTTATGGACATGGACTGCTTTAGTATCTGAGGAGTTAGGAATGCAACTGAACACTATGCAGTCATCTCACCTCTGACCTTGTGATGAAGGAAAGGTCATTGATGAAGCAGCTGAAGATGGTTGAACTTAGGGCACTACCCTGAGGAACTCCTGCAGTGATGTTCTGGGGCTGAGCATTGGTGAGCAGGCTGTTGCTGAATATGTGCAGCTTGAGTACCTGGTCCAGACCATCTTGGTGGAAATAGCATATTATAGTGTAAAGTGTTCCCACAACCAACAGTTCAAATCAAAGCTCTGCAGTCCTGCCACATCCAGTCATGAATGGTGATGCATGGTCAATTAAACAAGTAATGGAGGCAGAAGGACCCACAATCTTCCCCATCCTCAATGAGGGAGCCCAACACTGAGTGCAAAAGACAAGGTTGAAGCTTTTTCAACTATCATCAGCCAGAAGTGCCAAGTGGATGATCCATCTTGGCCTCCTTCTGAGGCTCCCACATTCACAGATGCCAGTCTTTAGCCAATTTGATTCACTCCATGTGATATCAAGAAACAGCTGAAGGCACTGGATACTGCAAAGGATACGGTCACAAGACTTGTGCTCCAAAATTAGCTGTGCCCCTCGCCAAGCTGTTCCAGAACAGCTACAACACTGGCATCTACCTGGCAATGTGCAAAATTGCCCAGGTATATCCTGTACACACAAAGCTGGACAAATCCAGTGTGTCCAATTACCGCCCCATTAAACTACTCTACTCTCAATCATCAGAAAAGTGATGGAAGTTGTGGTCTACTGTGCCTTCAAGTGGCACTTACGCAGCAATAACCTGCTCACTGATGTTCAGTTTGGGTTCCACAAGTGCTACTTGGCTCCTGACCTCATTACAGACTTGGTCCAAACATGAACAAAAAGAGGTGAGGTGAGAGTGACTGCCCTTGACATCAAGGCTGCATTTGACTGGTTGTGGCATCAAGGAGCCCTGGTAAAACTGGAGTCCATGGGAATCTGGGGAGAAAACTCCACTGGTTGGAGTCATACCTAGCACAAAGGAAGATGGTTGTGGTTGTTGGAGATCAATCACCTCAGTCTCAGGACATCACTGCAGGAGTTCCTCAGGGTAGTGTCCTAGGCCCAACCATCTTCAGCTGCTTCATCAATGACCTTCCTTCAATCATAAGGTCAGAAGTGGGGATGTTTGCTGATGATTGCACAATGTTCAGCACCATTTGCGACGATTCAGATGCTGAAACAGTCCGTTTCCATATGCGGCAAGACCTGGACAATATTCGGGCTTGGGTTGACAAGTGGCAAGTAACATTCACACCACACAAGTGCCAGGAATGACCATCACCAACAAGAGAAAATCTAGACATCTCCCTTGGCATTCAGTGGCATTACCATCACTGAATCCCCCACTATCAACATTCTGAGGGGGTTACCATTGACTAGAAACTGAACTGGACCAGCCATATAACTACTGTGGCTACAAGCAGCTCTGAGACTGGGAGTTCTGTGGCGAGTAACTCGCCTCCTAACTCCTCAAAGCTATCTGCAAGGCACAAAACAGGAGTGTGATAGAATACTCTCCACTTGCCTAGAATGATGCACTCCAAGAACACTGAAGAAGCTTGATACTATCCAGAATAAAGCAGTCTGCTTGACTGGCACCCTATCCACTACCTTCAACATTCACTCCCTCCACCGCCGATGCACAGTGGCAGCAGTGTGTACCGATACAAGGTGCACTGCAGCAACTCAGCAAGCCTCCTTCAACAGCACCTTCTAAACCTGCGACCTCTACCACCTAGAATGACAAGGGCAACAGATCTGCAAGTTCACCTCCAAGCCACACAATATCCTGACTTGGAAATATATCACCATTCAAATCTTCATTGTCGTTGGGTCAAAATCCTGGATTCCCTCCCTAACAGCACTGTGGATGTACCTGCACCGGATGGACTGCAGACGTTCAAGAAGATGGTTCACTACTACCTTCTCGAGGGAAATTAGGGATGGGCAATAAATACTGGCCTTACCAGCAATGTTCACATCGCCCTGAAAATAATTTTTACAAATGCATGTAGTCCTGTGTTGCAGCCTCACCAGGTTGGCATCTTATTTTTAGGTATAAGCTGCTCCTGGCATGTTCTCCTACACTCCTCATTGAACAAGGGTTGGTCCCCGGGCGTGATAATGGCAGAGTGAGGGATATACCGAGCAATGAGGTTACAGATTATTGTTTAATACAATTCCACTGCTAATTGGGCATCCCCGAAGAGCTGTAGGCAGTTTTGAGCTGCTAGCTCTGTTCTAAATTTATCCCATTTAGCACCGGGATGGTGCCACACAACATGATGGAGGGTGTTGTGTTCTCAGTATGTAGTTGGACCCTGTCTCCATAGGACTGTGCAGTGGTCACTCCAACCAATACTGTCGAGGTCAGATGCATCTGCGACAGGTAGATTGGTGAGGATAGTATGATAGTTTGGTCATGGTACTGAAATTTTTTATTCCGGATTTATTTATTTAATTAATTAATATAGTGTTTACACCTGATGATATTTCCTTTCTGTCTTTGTCTTTCTCCAAGCTTTTTGTTTCTATATTAGAATTAGCTTTCACAGAATGCTTTGACTTGTTACCCTATGTAGCATTGTTGCCCAATTTCTGGGCATCTTTGCTGTTAACTATTTGGATGTCAACAGCAATTTATATAGTACCTTTATAAAATGTCCCAAGGCGCTTCACAGAAGCTTTATGAAGCAAACTTTGAGCCCTAGCCATATAAAGCGATATTGTGGCAGATGGTCAAAAGCATGGTCAAAGAGGTAGGTTTTGAGGTGCGCCTCAAATGAGGAATGAGAGGTGGAAAGGTTTATTGAGGGATCTCCAGATCTCAGGGTGTAGGCAGCTGAAGACTGATGGTGGAACATTTAAAATTGGAAATGCTCGAGTGTAGAGATCTTGAAGATTTGTCTGGCTGGAGGGGATTAGAGAAAAAGGACAGGGTGAGGCCATGGAGGGACTTGAAAACAAGGGTGAGAATTTTAAATTGAGGCATTGCTCGACTGGAAGCCAATGTAAGTCCTTGAGCACGGGGTGATAGGTGAATGAACCTGGCATAAATAAGGACACGGGCAGCAGAGATTTGCTTGATCTCGAGCTTACAGAGGGTTGAATGTGGGAGGGCAGACAAGGGTTCATTGGAATAGCCAAGAATGGAGGTAACAAAGAAATGGATGAGGTTTCAGCGGAAAATGAGCTGAGCTGGGGGTGGGGTGGAGTCAGGCAATGTTACAGAGATGGAAATAAGCAATTTTTGTGATGGCGCAGAAGCTCATCTCGATCAAATATGGCACCAAGGTTGTAACAGTCTGGCTCAGCCTCAAACCATTGCCAGGGAGAGGATTGGATTCAGTGGCTAGGGAATGGACTTTGTAGTGTGGACTGAAGGCAATGGTTTTGGTCTTCCCAATGTTCAGTCGGGGGAAATTTCTGTTCATGCAGTACTAGATGTCAGATAAGCGTTCTTATAATTTACAGACAGTGGAGGAGTTGAGAGGTGGTGGTATGGTAGAACTGGCTTTTGTCAGTGTACATGTGAAAACTAATGATTTCGCTGAGGGGCAACATATAGATGAGAAATAGGAGGAGGCCAAGATAGATTCTTAGGGGCCCCCAGAGGTAATGGTGCAGGAGAGGCTGTTGCAGATTATATCTAGCTAAGCTTGGGTGAGAAATGGGACCAGGCGAGAGCACACCCGCCCAGCTGGATGGCAGTGGAGAGGCATTGGAGGAAGATGGTGTGCTTAGTCATGTCAAAGGCTGAGGATGGGTCGAGAAGGAGGAGAGGGATAGTTTACCTTTGACACAGTCACATAGGATGTTATTTCTGACTTTCACAAGAGCCGTTCTGGTACTTTGGCCGGGGCGAAACCTTATTGGAGGGATTCCAACATTGAGTTTTGGGAGAGATGGGCTTGATGGGAAGCAACAACACATTTGAAAACTTTGGAGAGGAAAGGGAGGGTGGAGATGGGACAGTATTTTGCAAGGATGGTGGGCTCAAATTGGTTTTTTTGAGAGAGAGCTAGCTGAGAAGAGGGTCCAAGGAAAACAGGCCTGCGAATCTTCTTAGCCCACTGTCTTCCTTGGCGGTAAATGCAGCAGAGACTGCCATGCCTGAGTGGGGCTCCTGAGTCACACGAGGCAATGCTGAACAGAGTTGACCACCACAGTCTTATGAGATAGAAGGCTGCTACTGAGTAAAGGAGAGAGGGACAGTATTTGAAGAGAGAGATGCGCTAACGATGTCAGATAACATGGGGATCATGAAGGGAAGTTGAGTGATCAGCAGTTTAGTTGAGATTAGGGTAGAATCATACCAGCCATGTGCAATCATTTATGATGATGTGCAGTTGATCTAGATTTTGATGCTGCTGGGACTGAGCTTACTCCACAAACGAGGTGCAGTTGAAATACTCGATCCTGAAGGTTAAACTGTAAATAAGATGTGGGCTGATGACCTCCTTATCCTAGAATATCAATTTCTTCTTGCTCCCCGCCCAACTCACATCTGAATAAATGACTTGCAACTAACATGCAAATAGACATAGTTTAAAATGATTACTGGAACAGTTGTGCATTTGTTTGGAAACTCAG